>NC_133659.1:320134838-320439838 GCF_037893015.1 Macrotis lagotis
TTTCCACCTACCTCCCAACTTTCACTTTACGAAAATTTTCTTTCCATTTTGCCCCCCAAATTCTCAATGAGTAGTCTTTCACCTGCCTTGTGAAGGCATATTATGTCCAGATCCACAAGGCCATGCTAGGTGACCTGAGGGGGATAGAGTACTGGACCTTGAATATGGAAGACTCATCTCCCTGAATTCAGATCCAGCCCCAGATACCTCCTAGCTGTATGAACCTGGGCAAGTCACTTTACCCTATTTACCTCAGTTACCACATCTGTAAAATGAACTGTAGAAGGAAATGGCAAATCTCTCCATTATTTTTGCCAAGAAAATTCCAAATGGGATCACAGAGAGTTGGACGTGACTGAAAAACTACTGAACTACAACATGAGACTTGCCCAACTGCTAAATAATTTTCAGTTGTTGCCAGTAGCTCTATTCTAGAGGGAAACTACTATCTCTAAGTAGATTTATAGATTCTCTCAAGATTTTCTTTACTGAAGTAGATATGTATCAGTGCATGTAAGTATAGCTAGTGACATTTTTAAATCTAGCCTTAGAGCTACTGCAACCTCAACAACTCAATTGCCTTGCCCTCCTTGCTGTTCTTAGACTCTTATGTTTAACACTAACCAGAATTTGATAAAGTGTTAACCAGAAAATTCTTCATAATCATTCAATAAATCAAAGTCACTTCTAAATATAGGGGAATGGAAAAGAATGACTTTCCAAAGTCAAAAGGTCAAAGTAAAAAAAAAGTATTTAAGAATAGCAGAAGTATATCATTCTTATTTGAACTTCTAAATCATCTTTTGACCCCCCCTTGCACCCAAAGTAGCCATTTCTTATGGCAAAAGTAAACACTTTGAGCCTAGTTTTTATTAAACCCATTATATTAACCATACTTTTTGGATTGAAAAAAATTAAATGAAGAAGGTTAAGGTTGTAACATGTTTACTCTATATTATAAAAGAAAGTATGTTTTTTCAAAAAGACAAATTGCAAGCATCCAGTTTATATATAGTACTCAAAATAGGAAGGAAGGGCTCAGAAATTTTCTTCTGATAGCTAGACATAGATTGGGGGAGAAAGGCACTCTGTAACATTATGATCTTCTGGTTCTCAGACCGTCCTGGCCCACCCCAAGTAGTGAAGATTGAAGATGTCTGGGGAGAAAATGCTGCCTTATCCTGGACACCACCAAAGGACGATGGAAATGCTGCCATCACAGGGTACACCATTCAGAAAGCTGACAAAAAGAGCATGGTGAGTTTTTATTCTATTTAAAGCAGCAAAGAAAAACATTTGTTCTTTCAAATCCCATTTCACTGGTGCAATATATAAATATATGTGTGTGGATTTGTGTGTTTAGGTATGTAAATAAGTCTGATCAAATCAACCAATCAGTGAACAAGCATTTATTTATTACCCTCGGCATGTCGAGGACTGGACCAGGATGGTGTGGGGAAGACAAATGCAAGTGAGGAAGCAATCCTTAGTCTCAAGAAAGTTACATTTCAACAAGAGAGACAACATACACATGTAGAGGTCCATGCAGAATAAGAGTAGTTGCATTTATTCAAATGCAAAAACCACAAAATGTTTAGAGAGGAGGAGGAGAAGGAGGAGGATGTTGTTTGTCCTTCCTTCTCGAAGAAGACCATGTCATCAGGGAGGTGATGCTATGACAAGCATGTGAATTGGATTTGAGTGAGTGGGGGCTGTGCTAAGTCACCAGCCGCACTTTCTCTTTCAGAGAACTCTGGGTCCAATGGCCAAATAAAAATTTAGACTATTGGAGATGGCCCTGGATGTGAGGCAATCAGGGTTAAGTGACTTGCCCAAGGTCACACAGTGTCAAATGTCTGAGACCAGATTTGAATTCAAATCCAACTGACTCCAGAGCTGGTGATCTATCCACTGCACCCCCTAGCTACTCTGAGAGGGGGAGGGCACTTTTGTGTACAAGGTAATACTTAATTCTAGGAGGCAAAGGTGAGGAGGGAAGACTCTTCAGGCTTGGGGCCAGTTCAAAGGCAGGGAGGTAAGAGATGGGAGGTTTTGTGTGAGCATCCAAGGGAAGGTCAATTTGATTATATAAAAGGGTAGGCAAGAAGGAAGGGATGAATGTCCAAGAGTCTGAAAAGAAAGATTTGGCCAGGGACTTTAAAGACTGACAGAGGAAGCTAGAAAGAACCACTCAAGTATACTGAGCAAGGGAGCTTCCAGTCAGTTGGTGAATGAGAAAAACCATTCATTTTAGTAGTTGTTTGGATAATAAGCTGGAGTGGGAAAGTCATTCAACTAATCTAGGTGAAAAGTGAGAGCTAAGGAGAGAAAAAACAGTTCAGGGGCAGCTAGGTGGCACAGTGGATAGTATTGGCCCTGGAGTCAGGAGTACCTGAGTTCAAATCTGGCCTCAAACACTTAACCTAGCTGTGTGACCTCACTTAACCCCCATTGCCTTGCAAAAAGTGAAAAAAAAAAGAAAAAAACAGTGCAACAGATGTTAGACATAGCAGGATTTGGCTACCTGATATTTGGGGTGAGGGAGAAAAAGGAGTCAAGGATAACACTAAGCTTAGGAATCTGGGAAAATCAAAAGATGATTTGGTCTTCAGTTGAAACAGGGACATATGGAAAAAGACAGGACTTGGAGGTAGTAGGAAGAAGTTCTGTTTTTAGGCATGAGATGTCTCTAGAATAATCAGTTCTAAAGACTTAATAAGAAGTTAGTGATGTGGGTCTGAAACTCAGAAGAAAAGTGAAAACTCAGTATATAGATCTGTGAACCATCATCACAGAGATAAGCATTAAAATCAGGAAGCAGGTGAGGCCACCAGGAGAGTGAATGGAGAGAGAGAGAGAGAAGAAGGCCTGACAGACACTCACAGGTCAAGGGTCCTATGCAGTTAATGAGCCAGAAAAGGAGGCTGAGAAAGTGAAAACCCAGAGAAGAGAGAATGTCTGGGAGGAGATGGTCAAGCTTTGCAAATGCAACAAACGGATTGAAATGAGATGATAAAAAAAAAAAAAGGGATCCTCAGACCTAACAGTTGAGAGATCTTTGGTATTTTGGAAAGAGTAGTTCCATTTGGGTGATGAGGTCAGAAGCCAGGTGACAAAGGGAAGAGAAGGGAGAGAAAGGGGAGTTACAAGCAAAGACAGCTTTTTCTAGGAGTTTGACATGGGAAGGGAGAAGAGGCTTAGGATACTATAGTCTAGTGAAGGTTTTATAAGGCCAAGATTTAGGAATGTTTGAAGACAGTAGGGGAAAAAAAATCAGTAGATATAAGCTGAAGATTAGAAAAAAGATATGATTAAAAGTGCAGTAGACTGGAGGGGATAGAATCTAAAACCTTGACAAAGAATGTGATTCCTCATTATCAGAGATTAGGAGAAGGAGCAGATCATGGGAGATGATGCCGGTGGGTTTTGGAATGAAGAGAAAAGAAAAGAGAGCAAATGGCCTCAGTTTTTCTCAGGTCAAGTCCTCTGCTGAGAAATAAGAGGTTAAAGGTGTGGGAGGCTTCAGAAGGGAACAGAAAGTTGAAATAAGGCAAGGAGGAATGATAGGATTGTGTGGCTGCAGGGAGGGCCCAGATGAAGCTGGCTAACTTTAACTTGTAGTTGCTGTGACTTTGTCTGGCTCTCTTCTGACAACACTGTAAGAGCAGAGGATGGAAAATACACAGGAGATGGGGATGTATTATGTCCCTTCAGATGTACAGTCAAATTTTAAGAGTATCTTAATGACTTGTAGTTTTCAAAAAAATCCAATGATGCCTCAAATTTTTAAGCTGAATCATTTATATTAAACTGGTTATTTTTTGAGGAAGTGATTTGAATTATGAAGAATCAGAAATAGAAATTCCCCACTTTGTCAGAATTCTTTGACTTATGATTGTAAAGCTGTCCCCTGGCCTGCAACAGTGACACATTGGAAGGGAGAGAGAAGGTCCAGTTGGTACAATATCATCCCGGATGAAGTGGTCACAGAGCTTAAGTGACAAGAGTTATCATTAAAAGTCTACTTTGCTTTTTTCAACATGGTCCAATGTTTGGGGAATCCAGATGGAAAAATCACAACTCTCAACAATCCAGCTATGACTTAGCAGCTAACTCCAAGGAAATACCTGAGATACTCTAAGAAAATAAGGCACTTGCCTGGAGTCACACAGCTAGGAAAGTGTCTGAGGTGGGATTTGAATCCAGGTCTTCCTGACTCCAGATTCAGTACTCTATCCACTACCCCAAGTTACCTCTAGCCAGACAAGAAGAGTCAGGGTGAGGGGTGAGGAACAATATCATACAATGCATCTTAACAAAACGAAGACAAAATAACCAAGAATCAACCAATCATCAGGTTTGCTCCATATCCCTTTCCACTATCTGAAACTTCATTTCCTTTAGTGTGGTTTAAATTTCTTTCTTTTTTATATATCATTATCAATCTGAGCTGTCCTGGTCCTGGTGATCTTCCTTCATATCCCTTCTCAATCTCATTCCTTATTTCTATGTGTGTCCTTCATGGTCCTCATTAGGGCCATAATCTGCCATAATCCATTCAACCATTCTCCAGTCATTGAAATTCAGATTCTTTTCATTTTTCCCCCCTAAGAAACTTGAGCAGCCACGAATATTTTTGTACAGAGAGATCCTTTAGTTCCCTTTTATTATATCTCTAAGCTAAATTTCAGCAATGAGACCACTGGGTCAAAGTTAGTTTTGTGATACATTGTCAAACTGATCTCAATTCAGTTCAAAAACTATTTTGGCTAGATGCTGAGAATGAAAAGGCAAAATAATCCCAGCCCTCAAGAAGTCTTCTGTTGGGATTTGAAAAATGTACAAAAATACAAGTACTTGCCAAATAAATGGATAAATAAATATAAAATAATTTGGGGACAGGACACAAAATAAATGCTGACCCAGAGCTCCAAATAGATAAAAAAAAAAAAACTGAAGGCTCAGCTGTGGATCTGTGGATGATTCATGGGCTTATTCACTGGCACCAGAGCCGGCCTTGTTGAGTTCAAGGCCCCTCCTTGGACAGACTAGTGAGGGGAGAACCCAAACCCTCTTCACACCCTTTCTTTCGATATTTGCATTTCTTGTATTACCACCTCAGTCTTGGAAGAGAAGGGAGAGGCCATCCAGGCTCTCATGTTTCAAAGTCGGATATGTTTCTAGAAGCTTTCTTGGACTCTTCAACATGAAAAAGATATTCTGAAGTTTTTTCCTGTGTATAGGAGAGTTAAGGCAGCCCTGGATCACCTCAAAGCCCTTAGAAATTAACTCCCACCGAGAGATAGCGAATGTTTAATTTCTCTGAGTCCCTGTTCTGATAAGAATCCCCAGAGTATTCTGTGCCTGAGAATGCGACTGAATATAGCTATACCCCAAATATTCTAAGAGGGGATTCCATCTCTTTGGATGAGCCAACACTCAGGTACCACCTCCCTTGTCCAAACCCTCAGAGGCCCTAGTCCAATGCCCTCACTTTACAGAACAGGAAACTGAGGCCCAGGGAAGTTCAGGGATTTGCCAAAATTACTGAGGCAATGTCAGAAGTGGGACTTGAACCCAAGTCCTCTGATTCCAGATCCATGCTAATGGCCTATTTTGCCACCTTATCAAGGCTTAGAGAGGAACCTGAGTCCTCAGTGGGTAGCATAGTGGTGAATGCTGGACACTCCAGATGACTTGGGTTTGGATCCTATCTTGGATGCTTGATAGCTGGACAACCCTGGGCAAGTCATTTAACCTTTCCGTGCCTTAGTTTCCTCATCTGTAAAATGAAAGAACTGGACTGGATAGTCTCTGAGATCTCTTCCAGTTCTAGAGTTTCCATTCCATTATTTTATGCATTGGATGTGGATAAGTGTAGCTAACTGGGGAGGGGCTTCTCAGCAGACTGACCACAAGGAGAGGAAAGACTATCTATTAAATGGTGACGTTTTAGTGATGATATTTGTCCCTCGTTCTCAAAGAAGACCTCGACCTCAGGGAGGTGATGCCATGACAAGCACATGATTTAGATTTGAGTGAGGTGGTGCTGTGCTAGGTCATCACTCTCACTTTCTCCTCCAGAGTCATCTGGGTCCAGTGGCTAGATATGAATCAGGACGACTGAGCCCAAGGTCACACAGTTAGTTTCAAGTGTCTGAGGCTGGATTTGAACTCCCATCCTCTTGATTCCAAGGCCAGGGCTCTATTCACTGCATCACCTAGCTGTACTTAGGAACTGTGATAAGCATTGGTGGAAAGAACAAGACCATTACCAAAGTGTGAGAGTGTATGGCTATTTTCTGTAAATAGCTCCTGGTATGGAGTATGGATCAATTGTGGTTGAAAAATGATTTTGATAGGAAGATTGAAAAGATAGAAAATTGATAGGAAGTCTTTCAGCACTAATCCTTCTCAGCATGGATTTATTTACTGAAGGCATAGAAGTAAAAGGAGACAAGGAAAAAATTGGAAAGGGCAGTGTGGACGTGCTATGGAAAGAAAGATGAATTTGGAAGCAGAGGACTAGGTTTAAATCTTGGTCCTAACACTTACTGCCTGGTTAACTTGGGTTAAGTCACTCCAACATGTTGTGCCTCAATTTCCTTACCTGTAAAGTGAAGTAGTGGGAAGAGATGACCTGAAAGGACCCCTTCTAGGTCTAAATCCAGACTCCTAAACCAAAGGAAGAAACAGAACTCGAGAATTTCACACTTTTCTGAGTAAACTACTTTTACATCTCATCTTTTCCTTTTTCTGCATAGATATTACATAATTTGATCTGGATAAGTATCCAGAGTATTAACTTTCATAAAAATATGGGCCTCCAGGGAGTTGGACAGATGAATGACTTATCAGATATGTGTCTGAGCATCTAAGACTTCCCAAGAATTGAGGGCTAGGCCAGAAATCACAGGTTCAAAAATAGTGAAAGGACATATCCAAAGCTGATTCAGAGCACTTCAATACAGACCTGGCAAAAGGGTCCAAAAAGTGTGAGCTGACTGCATTTTCACCCGCCATCCTCCTCCAGCAGTGGCATGACCCTGAGGACCTTTACTGCAAATGATAGCCATCTACAGCTGCTCCACATTGCATCATCTAGGCCAACAGTTCTTCATCTGGGGTTTTGTGACCTTGTAGTTTTTATGCAAATGGAATTTTATTTTTTTCCAATTAGAAACAAAGATAGTTTTTAACACTTATTTTTGTAAGATTTTGAATTCCAAATTTTTCTCCCTCTTTTCATTCTCTCCCCACTCCCTATTACAGTAGACAATCTGACATAGATTATGCCTTTGCAATCATGTGAAACATTTTCAGATGTCATGTTGTGAAAGAAGAAACAGAACAAGAGGGGAAAAACTACACATACACACACATATATGCACACACAAAACACAACACAAAAGGAAGTGAAAATAGTCTGCTTGGATTTGCATTCAGATCCATAGTTCTTTCTCATAGGCTTCACCAGACACTGCCCAAGGCTGTGTCCATGACCCAAGAAAGGTGAAGAATTCCTGACCTAGGCTGGGAGGATCTGTGTTTCATTCAGCAGAGAGACCCAGAGAAGTCATAGCCTCTAGGAATCCAGAGGTGATAGTTCTGGTCTACACTGCCAGTACTGTGCCATTCTGGGCAGCTAGGGAGGTACAAAGTATAGAACACAAAGTCTGGCATCAAGAAGACCTATGTACAAATCTAGCCTCGGGTCCTCCCTAGTTGTGTGACCCTGAGCAAGTCACTTCATTTCTGTTTCCTCAACTGTGAAATAAGAATAATAATGACAACATTCCTGCTCCATCTTTGCTGCCCTAGTCATTGGCCATTCTAACGTGATAACCTTAATCTGATAACAATTGAGAATACCCCTCTGGTTCCATATTTTTAGGACTGCATATCTTGTGAGACTGGTGCCCATAGCGCTTGAAGGTTGGCAAAAGGTCAGCTGATGTTTGCCCTTCATTCTCAAAGAAGGCCATGAGGGAGATGATGCCATGACAAGCACGTGAATTGGATTTGAGTGAGATCAGATTTGAACTCAGGGCCTCTTGACTTCCAGATGGATACTTCACCCACTGTGCCTTCTAGCTACAGGTGACTGGATGATGTAGTGGATAGATAGCTTGCCGTGGAGTCTGGAGGACCTGAGTTCAAATCCAGCCTCAGATAATTGATGCTTATTAGCCTTGTGCCCCTGGGTAAGCCACTTCACCCTGCTTGCCTCGAATCCAGGGCCACCTCCAGTCATCCTGATTCATGTTCTAGCCACTGGTCCCAGATGGCTCTGAAGGAGAAAGTGAGGCTGGGGACTTAGCACAGCTCCCCCCCACCCCACTCAAATCTGATTCATGTGCTTGTCATGGCATCACCTCCCTGAGGTCACGATTTTCTTCAAGAACGAAGGACAGATAATAACTAACACAATAACAAGGTCAGCTAGCCAACCTGACGAACCCCAAGTGACAGGGTCATCATTTACATATTTGGGCCTGGGCAAAGCAGGGACTAGAGGAGGGAGAGAGAGTGATCAAACAGAGGGAGGAAAGAATTACTAATTGCTCAGGAAGCCAGGGATCAGTCAGATGATCAAACCACCCCTTTTAACTCTAGGTGTAGAGTTTTTCCCAATCAGTCTGGGTACAGTTCCAGTTTAACAAAAAACAACATTCTTCAGAGCCTAGATCCCATAGGAATTCATTTCATTTTGCTTGATAAAGTGATGTTTAAACATATGTGCAGCTTTTCCTCAATGCAGTGTTTTTCCACTAAATGTGAATGACAAGATGTATATATTCTTAATAATAATAATAAACTTAAATACTCTTTGAATGATTAAATGATTGAGAATCATTATTACTTTAATACTATTACTGCTCTTTAATATTATAGACTGATTTGTTATTTTAAATGATGACTATTTTTTCTTTAGTGATTTAACCTTAATTTACTTCCAAAGATAGATAAGTTAGTCCTAAAAGGAGCATAGTTTATTGGTAAGGGATCCAATCCTGGTTCTTACCCTTGCTGACTGTTTGAACACTTGACCTCTGTGCCTCAGTTTCCTCATCTGAAATGCTTCATCTAGGCTACCAGGACCACTGAATAGTTGTGAGGATCAAATGTCATTTTATACCTTTGCAAACCACAACATACTATTTTTGTTGTCACTATATTTAAAATTTTATTATTATAATTGTGTTGCATTGTACCTGGTCTCAGTCCATAGGACCCCACTCTCAGTGCTTTTTGACTGAATTGTACCATAAAAGCATTTTTTTTAAAGAGCCCTGAAGGACTGAGTTTTACTCTACTCTTTATGGGCTCTGTTTTTCAGGAATGGTTCACTGTCATTGAGCATTATCACAGGACTAGTGCTACCATCACCGAACTCGTCATAGGCAACGAATATTACTTCCGAGTATTTGCTGAAAACATGTGTGGTCTCAGTGAGGATGCAACAATGACAAAAGAGAGCGCCGTGATCGCCAAGGATGGTGAGTTGGAGAATTGTGGTCCTTTTTAACCTTGGTTTCAAATATCTGAGTTGGGCCACATTGGGGGGAAATCACTCTGGAGGGGCAGTTAGGTGGCACAGTGGATAGAGTATGGCCCTGGAGTCAGGAGGACCTGAGTTCAAATCCGATCTCAGACTCTTAATAATTACTTAGCTGTGTGGCCTTGGGCAAATCACTTAACCCCACTGCCTTGAAAAAACCTAAAAAAATAAAATAAAATAAAATAAAAAATAATTACCTAGCTGTGTGGCCTTGGGCAAGTCACTTAACCCCATTGCCTTGCCAAAAAAAAATCATTCTGGAAAAGGAAAAGGAAAACTGATCATGAATTGGGTAAATTTTCAGAGATATTAAAGATAATTTTAAAAGCAATATTATTTCTCAACCATCTTCCATTAAACCATAACCCTTTAAATCCTTTCCAGTTTCTAGTTATTCAATCCTATTCATAAGCCAAGACAAAAATTCCAAGGGAAAAAAAGCAATTTGTTGCATCAGCACAAGCTGCTTAGATGCTTGGACATTGGATGAAGTAAACCCTCACTTGCTTGGTGGGGGGCTGTGGTAGACTGAATTTAGGCAACAATTCTTTCATTTCTGCAGACAGACTTTATTTGGCCTGTAAGCTCCTTGAAGGCAGGTCATGTTTGATTTTGTCTTTCTGGTGCCTGGACAAAATAAATGCTTGTTATTTAATTACCTGATTGAATAGGAGAGTTTTCTATAGGAAAAAAAAAAAACATTTGGCTTTGTCCTCAGAGAGGCTATATTACATTCTGACATCTTATCTGTATGAATTTGGGGAAGTTCCTTATCTGAAAAATGAGGGCACTGGACCTGGATTCGAATTCAGATTCTTCCACATATTATCAGTGCAATTTTGGACCAGGAAACCAACCTCTCTTGATCTCAGTTTCCTCATCTAGATGACCTCTAATTTTCCTTTCCCTTCTTAGTCCACAAACCACTACTATCCCTTACATTTCTAAATCTGTTCCTTTTAACATATCTAGAGTCTTCAGATCCCAACATCCTTCTTCCTTAGACATGAGGACCTTGAAGGCCATAAAAAGTGGATGAGAAGTGACTTCTCCAAAGCATATTCCAATTTGAAAAGCAACTTCTGTTTTCCTGTTCAATGCGTCTCTAATTGAATACCTCATTAGGCAAGGGAGGGAGAAGGGCACAGAACTGGCAGAGGGATCCATGTGGATGAATATGGGCTTAGAACATTCACACGTATGCACACCTATAGGAAACCTAAGGAATGACTGCATTCGTACCACTCGATGTTTGTTAACCTTCATTGAGGCCATGTGGAAGGTGTGCCCCAGTGGATTGTTTCTTTAGGCTGTTTCATAGATTTTTTTTTTCCTTTGTGTGGTTTTCCCCCCTAGGAAAAGTCTACAAAAACCCTGTGTATGAAGACTTTGATTTCACTGAAGCCCCAATGTTTACCCAGCCTCTGGTGGACACTTATGCCATAGCCGGCTATAATGCGACCCTGAACTGCAGCGTTAGAGGAAATCCAAAGGTACCATCAAACAGTCCCTGGGCTGTGTGCTCTTGAAGAATGCCTTGGTCTCACATAAGCCCCTGCACAAAGCTGCTGGGAAAACCTTGTCTCACAAAAACCTCTATGGGATGGTAAAAGTCCACTCTGTGTGGGACAGTAGGAAAAATAATGGTTCTGGAATGAAGAGGCCCTAGGTCCAAATCCACCTCTGCCACTTACAACCCATGTCATCTTGAGCAAAACATGTATTCTCATCTGTAGGATGAGGCTGGAGGGACCAACTGACCTTTGAAGTTGCCTCACCTCCCGGACTTCAGTGTCTTGATCTGTAAAATGAGGATTCCCCCACCCCCACCTCTAGCCCGGTCTTTTACAAGTCTTTTATGAGGCTATTATGAATCATGAATTATTAGGCTGCTCTGTTGTTCATCTAAAGTTAGCTTCTCCTGTAGTTAATGAATGGCATTTTCCAAATTTCCAGCTCTATATGTTCTTTATGTTTGCCATGACATTATTAGTAAGACAAATAATATGTTAGCTTTTCCAATGCTATTTTCTTTTTTTCCCTGGGGACAAGTAATTAGTAGTTTGGAGATGCTAATATTTCTATAACTTTCAAGACTCGCTTCTATCAGGAAAGCCAGGAGACTTGGGGGGGGGGGGCGAGTTTCAGGCAGGAGGATAGTGTGAAGGGGGCAAACATTTACCTTGGTATCTGGGATCCTCCATTCAGATCTCATCTCTGCTGCCTCCTAGCTTTGTGATCCTTTTGTAGACAGTGAGTGAAGCTGTTTGGCTGAAGAACCCTTCCAGGGAAGTCTGACCAAAGCCAGTTTCCAGGAGGTCTGGAGGGGACTGTTGGGAAAAGAGAATGTCCCTCCAGAAATTCCATTGTGAGAGAGAGAGAGTGAAGTGTGTGGGAAAGAGTGGCTTGGAGTCAGGAACTGAGATCCAAGACACTTAACACACCTGGACCTTGGTTTCCCCAACTGAAAAATGGGAGCAATCATTGTACTTAGCAATCTCTCAGCTTGGTTGTGAAGTTTAAAACATCTTGAAAGCCTTAAAGTGAAACAAAAACCTTTGGTGGGGGAAGAGGCAAAAGTAGTCAATAGTGATGCTTTCCTGGAAGTATCTGCAAAGGATTCCAAAACATGATGAAGGAGTTAATATGGTGACTACAGATCTGTAAAGGGTGCCATCTCTTTTCTCTAGCAAAGTAATTCTGAATAAATCTGTCTTTTTTTTTTCCTCCAGGACTACTTATTAGCAATTTCTATACAAATAGAAAACTTAGCCTAATTAAAACAGCTGTTGTTACTATACATTCTTTTTCCTCTTTCTCCAAGTCTTCTAATGAAATTCTATTTAACACAGCAAATAAAAACCAGTCGAATATTGCTTACTCGTCATGACCAATGGCCTTATCACCAAGGTGATAAGGACACACCTCCCTCCTCTCTATAGAGAGATGGGAGACTCCAGGTGTGGAGTAGTGCATGCTATTAATTGGTCCTGCTCAAAAGTTTAAAAGAAAGGTTCAATGCCAGGGATGGAATAACAACAGGAAATGACTGTGACATTAAGACCAAAAACCATCAATACAACTTATTTTTATTGACTTTGATGCTTCTCTTCTATACAGCTTATAATTCATTCCCCTCCTTCTTCTTTCCCCTCCTATCATAATTGCAGCCCAAAATAACCTGGATGAAAAACAAAGTCACCATTGTGAATGACCCAAGATACAGGATGTTCAGTAACCAAGGAGTCTGTACTTTGGAGATCCGTAAGCCCAGCCCCTATGACGGAGGGACCTACTGCTGCAAAGCAGTCAATGACCTGGGGACAGTGGAGATTGAATGCAAACTGGAGGTGAAAGGTATGATGTCTAAACTCCTTCTTAATGAGCTGGACTAAACCAGACTCTTTGATTGTTTAATCATCTCTGTTAAGACAAGAGAAAATAAGCTTATATTGTTTTAAAATGGGGGAATGCTTTTAAATCTCCCTTCATTCTACTGTAAAGATAACATGATCATTTAAAGTGGGTCTATATTATCGTGTGTTAGTCTTGTCTGCCCAAGGTACAGTGATGAACATCAGTGGAATACAAGGTGTGAACAGTTGGGTGAGTATAAATAGAACAACGATAACATCCTAGAAAAATGATTTGTCCGAGAGCTAAAGAATCTCAGAGAAATGAATTTATCTAATGAAATGGTGATTGAGGAAGAAAGATTAAATTTTTTAAAAAGTTTTTGAACAGAATAATCATTTTAACATCAGGAGAAAGATACTATATATATGTATATTATATTCATAGGTAAATAAAGGCTCAAGAATGCAAAAAATGTATATGGGATATTATCTGAAAAGCTGACTTAACAATCCTAGAGAATTTGTGTTTCTTTTGATGCACTTTATTTGTATTTGTTTTGAAAGACATTTCTTTATGAAATGCATTTTAAGCCATGAGGATGCTTAAGGATCCATGGGCTGCAGATTTTCTTGGCATTATTTGCCAAATCATGGTTATTCTTTGTTGACTCTTTCAACACGGCCCTTTGGCCACATTATCCTAAGTATTCGTTGGGGGAACAAAAAATACTGGAGTAAGTATAAGTATTTTTGTTTACCCTGAGACATAGCATAATATGTCATGACCTTTATGCTCTATGTATCTCCTGGAAACCAGAGTGTGTTTTGAGTTTTCATTGACCCCCTTCCGCCAACAGGATGACCATGACTAGAACATCTGGCAGGATTCCGAAGCAGCCTTTATTGCTCTCATTGCATTAAACTCTTGAGGTCATGAATTTTCCTTACATTTCCATAACATGGAATCTAAACTAGGAAATGGGACTTGGACTTGGAGTCAGGAAGACCTGAGTTCAAATCCTGCTTCTGACACTCACTAGCTGTGAGATCCTGGACACTTTGTCTACTTCTGAGTTTTCTTGTCAGAAAAATGAAGGGGGTTGGGAGGGTGACAGTGGGAACTTGATGACCTTTAAAGTCCCTTGCAGCCCTAAATCTATATGCCCATCCATGTTCCTAGGGTGGATTTTTTAAACCCTATTTAATCATGAAAAAGCTCCCTTAGATGTCTGTTTCTGAAATTCAAAGAACAAATGTTCAAGGGATTTCTATTATGAAACTGAATTTTCAATCTAAAAATCTAGTAAGAGGATCTTCACAAAATCAAATGAATAAATATAGCAGAAAATTGAATTTATGCCTTTAAAAATATCCTTAGAGCCTTATTTTAAGAATTTTTTGCTGTGAATTAGTTTTGTTTTTGCTTAAATAGGATTACTTATGTTAAGTGTAACAGGAATTATTTTTTCCTGAATGGGTGACTTTCAAATCAGATGTAATCATATTACATTTTAACAAGTTTTACAGCTGTGTCAGTCATTTCAATATGTTTCCTGCTGCTTTCTTGGGTTAATCAAAGGCTTATTTCAAGCCAAACAATCAATGTTAAAAATACTGCGTCTTGTATCTCGACGTCTATCACTTCAGCTGTTAATGAAGATGTTCAAGCATTTTTAATGCATTAACAATGTTTATGTAGAAATTTGCAAGGCACCTTCTGAAAAATAATTCCTCCATGCCATGTTTTCAAAGTAAATGAAATCTGCTCATTGTACAAAATTATACTATCATAAAAGCAGTTTAGAGAAAATGTATTTGGGGGGGGATTAAGCATGGGACATTTGAATGCCATTTGAATTTTAAATAAGCATGTTGTCGTTAGAAAATGGTGTCTCAGTGAATTCATAAGAATGTTCTAAGAACTTTGATAGCTTGGAAAACTTTGTTGGTTCTTCTGAAGGCAATTGCCGACTGAAACAGTTTAAATCTGTTTAAAATTTAAAAAGGTAAGAATGTCAACTGAGAATAAATAAATACCAGTCCCACTATTCTAATTCTGCAGTGATATATCAAGGATTAATTACCCCAGGACAACCACTCTTCTTGGCGGGGCAGCAACAGGTTTAAAAAATTCATATCCCACTGGATATTACTTTCCATTCCATTCCTATTTTACATGAAAATGCATTTTGCATGTAAAGCTTGCCTTTTCTGCTTTTAGACTGTCCTCATTAGAACTCATGTCATACATCGGTTATGCCATGAGTGAGGAAGGCCAAATTATTCAAGAACAGTAAACTAACAGAGGAGATAAGTTATCAGGTAGAAAGTCTGATAGCATCACATGCCACAAAATTACAATTATGAAGGCTGCTATCAGCTTAGGAACCAACCCAATTTCATCTTCATATAGGAGATTCCCATCCTTTCCAACAGAGGTATCAAACATGAGGTCCTGAGTATAGCTGAACCAGATTAAAATGTAATTGAGAAAAATTTAACAAAATAAATAAAAATACAAGGAAACATAGATGATAACACATTTAGACAAAGTCACTATGAGACCCATGGGGATCCTTATGTATGTTATAAGAGCCCCTGTTTCTATTTTGAGGTTGTCACCACTGATTTAAGACCAGGGTATGATTTAGGTCAAATTGTATTTCAGAAAAAAGGGTTTGGGACCATTTGGCTATAGGTTTAATCTTTAGGGACTCGACAAGCCTTTCGTATGATGATTTATGTCCTTAAATGGAAGCCAAGACACTTTCAGGATGAAGGGGGTAACATGTATAAAACTAGATTTGTTTTATACATGATAATATATTTTCAAATATTAGCATAAGTAGAAACAGCAGTTTTCATTTGGGAGACAAAATATATGAAGTAGAGTAGCTGAAGGAAAAGAATCTTATGAATACATCCGCTATCTGACTGGGCCTCATGCAGGCTCCTCACCTCTAAGATCAGGGCTATGCTCAGTGACAGCTAAGAGACCTTCCATGACCACATGAAACAGTGATTTACATCTATCTGTATATATACTCATATCTGCATATACAGACACATTTTTACATTCAATTCTTGACAACCCAAAAGCATCTTTTAAAATTTGGTCTGTAAGATTAGTGAAGAAAAGTTTTGTCACTCTCAGCTCAGGCATAAGTCAAAATCAATTCTCCTTGCATATCTCCAGCTCTTAGAACAATACCTAAGGGAGACCTTAATGTTTCCTGATTGATTGATTGTGAACATTCAACATTTGTATTCATAGTTTCCAAACAGGAGGAAATTGAAATACATTTTCTGGATTATAGTAAGTAAAGGCAGCTAGATGGTACAGTAGATCAAGTTCTGAGTTCAAATCTTCCCTGAGTTCAAAATCTTTTCCTCCTAACTGTATGACCCTGTACAAATTGTTTCATCTCCCTGGGCCTCAGTTTCCTCATCTCTAAAATATTTGTATTCAATGATCCTCTCCAATTCCTACGTCTATGTCACGATAATAAACCAATCAACCAGCATGTTACATTCCAGACAAAAGAATTCCCATTCTAGTCATTACATCAGAGCCATTCATTCCAATCCCTTCAAGCCAAGCACATTCATCTCAGTCCTACACACTGCCTTCCCTCCTTCCTCTACATTAAGGGTATGTGCTAAGGGCTTCTCTTCATTTGAACCCTCCAATTTAAAAGGTGAGACTATATGATGAGCTCAAAGAGCATAATGGTCCCATAGGGCACAGCAGGCTAACTTAGATTTACTTGATAATTTTGCCTTTTTTTGAGTTTCAGCATATATATATGTATCATAATGCTATGTCTGTGTTTTTCTTTTGTTGAAAAACACCATATATATATGCTGTAGTTTTCTTTTAAGCTTATGGTTTGGAAGCTGTTACCATAAACATCCATTGCACAATCTGATTGGCTCTACCATCCGCTAAGGCAAAAGACTAGGAGTCAACTTCCCTTGGTCCTGCATATTAATAAAGCTTTCACATATTAATGATCCCTTTGAAGTGGTACTGGATCCTGCCTTTTATCTTCCATATGCTTTCATTTTCTACATCTTTTACATGACTAAGGATTCATTAAATCATCTCATCTACCATAACTGTGAAAATAATTTCATCCAACAAGTCATCCACCTTGGTGTCAACCCTTTATTAATGCCTCTACCTTCTCTCTCTCTCTCTCTCTTAGTTGTAGCACAGTAAGGATTTTGAATGTATCTCAGGTAAGCTTTCATATGGTTTCGCCCTATGAAGCTTATGACTGTCATAAGCCATACAGAGCCTGTGGAGTATGGCATGATTTTCATTATGTGACCTAATGAAAATGGTATGTCCTTAACCACTAATTGAGTAGTTTAACTGAGTATTTCAGAAACTTTGAATTAACCTCTAGTACTCACTCATCATAATAATCCCTGCATTCTAAAAAACTGTTTATGTCACTAGATACAGCATGAGGCCTTAAAAGTAGATGGAGACAGTGGGACAAGCGTCCTGTGGCTAACTGCATCAAGGAATGGACCCATAAACAAATGGCAGCATCTCTTCTGAGCCATGATTGGATTTTTTTTTCATTTTATGAAAAGAATGGTTTTCTGATATTTGCATCGGGGAAGTTTTCAAAGAATGTCAAACAGCATGCTGCTTTTGTCTGAACTGCACTTTTGTTAGAGATTAGTGAAGCCTTTCCGTAAAAGATTTTGGTAGATTATTCCAAAACGTTTCTTCTGAAAGAATTTATTTTTTTAAAATAAAGCTTAGAAACAAAGGTAAGTACATAGGATCTGTGGGTGTTCACACCCAATGTAATATTTATCATCTTTCCTTCACTGGCCCCTAGAAAAAAAAAAAAGATATTATTTAAGCTTTATTTAGAAGTTGTCGCATTGTTCCTGTCCCTATTTTGCTGGATCTGAATATTATCCTCTTAATTAGTAATTGAAGGTGTGTGAGTAATGCAAGGGAATCAGGAAGACCTGAGTTCCTATCTGATCTCAGACAGTCACTTAGCTGTGTGACCTTGGGCAAGTTAAGACCACTCATTTACCCAAGCACCTCTCTAAGACTACAAGTTGAAGGGGTGATATTAGCTTGCATTAGTGGAGGGAGTTTCTCCAGGAGTTCCTTACAATGATGAAATCATGGATGAGCCCTCCATCCTTCATGCTCCCCACCCACCCTACCACTACCACCCCCGCCCCAAAAAGTGAAAGTGGATCTTGGACCTCATCCACTGGCTAAGTGAATTCACTACACAGTTTTGCTGATCCACTGAAGTCACATATAGAATATTCACAACTTTGCTAAAAAAAGGAGTTAATATTTCGAAATCACCAAATCTGAACACTGTTCAACATCCAGAATGTTTAGGAGGCTTGCTCTGAAGGAGAAGATTCCCCAGTAGGAACTGAAAGACTGTCCCTCCTTCTCCTGGCAGCTAGTTCCCCTCCCCACTCCTACCCCCAACAATACAGTAGGCCTGTCTCCGATATTTTGAACTATTTCCTCTCTTCTCCTCCTTTGTAGGTGGCCTTTCCTTCTGCAGACTTCTTTTGCAAGGTGTACCTCCAAACATAATTGATTCATATTTGCGAGACTTGGAATCAAGCAATCCTGAGGGAAACTGAGGCTGCCCACTACTTCCCTGCTACTGTAGTGAAAACTGGTTGCCAGTGGGAAAACATGGGGTTTTTTTGGTTATTGTTCTTCCAATAGCAACCCAAGTGTGGTCATTTATTTCCTCCTGTTGAAAATAAAATTTTCACATGGATTGCTTAGAGTGGGTATTCTTGGAAAGACCCAGATTGGAAGTCAGGCATTTGGTAATGTTCAACCTTGCTTTGTGTTTGGTGATAATTGTATCTTATTTAAAAAAAAAGGAAAAAGAAAAGGAAAGCCATGGAGTAAGCATGCTCTGTGATTTGTGTTTGTCAGACTGCAGAGTGCTCTAAGTGTGCAGCATTAAGTCAGAAACAATGCAGGAGAATGGGAAACCTGGCTATGGAAAATGGATTTTTCCCAGCTCCCAGAATCATTCATTTAGGACCCTTCTGTCACAGTACCAGTGGCCCTTTGCATTAGCCAGGTTTCAACTGAATTTACTAAAAGTGTTCTATTTCCCAAGACCTGATTTTGAAAATCAATTCATTCTCAACAAAAGGCAAAATGTGTTCAGTTAATTTATAATAATACTTTTTAAAACAAAGTGTTTATGTTGGCAAAAAAAAAAATCTGCCCTCATCTTGTTGTGTGGTGTCTTTTTTTTTTTGGTAGTGGTGGTGGTGATGGTATTGGGGAGAGATTAAACTTCTAAAACCAATAGGCCAGGTCCTCTACTGTTGCCTAATCCCCAACTCTGGGGGATCAAGGTGGAAACAGGTTGAGACTGTATGTCACACCCATTCCCAAGGTCATATTAAAGAAAGCCTCAGAAATAAGATTTAAAAAAAAAAAAATTGAGTAACCCTCAGGTAGCCTCTGGGGAGTAGCTGATCTCACATTTCCTGGGGTGGTGGTTAAGAGCGGGAAAGGGCCAGTTCGGCATGCTTGGTAAGGAGGGTTGGGAGAGGAAGTTAGCTAGGAAAGGTGTGAAAGAATGTGGTTCTTGCTATTTTTTTTAAGAATAGACACATCCATAACCACTCAACAGCCCCAAGCCATTGTGACCTGATAATTCAAAGACACCATATAGAATCACCCAATTTTAAGAGTTATTGTTTTCTCAATGTATTGAACCTGGGGGATAATGGCAATGGCAATGAATAAGTTAGTGATGCTTGCTCATATTTATAGAATTTTTTAAGATTTATAAAATGTTTCATATACATTATATTATTTGATCCTTTCAAAAAACCCTCTGGGGTAACTGCTACGGGTGTTGTTATCCCCACCTTGCGGTTAGGGAACCTGAAGTGCAGGATATTAGGCAGCTGGGTGATACAAAGTGTGAGGTTTGGAACCAAGAAGATCTGAGTTAAAATCTTAGAAAATTTGATTACTTGCTCAAGGTCACATGGCTCATAAGGTTCCAAGGCAACACTGGAATCCAGGCCCAGTTGCTGTCCATTATGCTGTGTGATCTCTATTGCTACGGATGATTAGGACTGGGGTGACTAGGAAGAGGAAGAAGGGGGTGGGGTGGAGGGTAGTCCAGGCAGTTGCAATGTTTGGGGAGAAGGTAACAAAACTATATTTGCCTATTGTATCTCCTTTTGACTATCAGATTTGTAGAAAGAGTAGTCCACATTCACTGCTTCTCCATACTGCACTCCTCAATCCATTGCAATGTGGTTTCTCATCAACATTCTACAGAAACAGCTCTAAATCCACTGATGATCTCATTATTAATCCAGTGGTCTCTCTCCTGTTCTCATTCGACTGGATCTCTTTGTATCATATGAGAACATAGCCTAGCACCCTCCTCCTGGCTACCGTCTCCTCATTTGTTTTCTCTATCTTCTCTGCTGCCTTCTTTCATCTCCTCTCTTCAACTCAGGCAGGAGATGATTTACAATGAAATCATCTCTTTTTCAACTTCGATTATGAAGTTATAACTTCATTATTGTGGGTATTTTGTCCACTGTTACTGCTACAACTTAGTAGCTGATATCTACTGGGGCCAAGAATCTTCTCAACTGCTCCTTGGAGACACACACACACACACACACACACACACACACACACACACACACACAGAGTGCAACTAGACCCCTCTTCTTAAATATCTTCAATTTTATAGCCATATTAAGAAATAAAAATTTATTTGACATTAACAATTCTGGTTTTGCCAACTTGTTCGTTTATAATAGATAAAATTCTATATTTGTAACAAGGAAAATTGTACACATCACCTCTTATCCAGGCTGTTATAAATTGTCTCAGAAATGATCTACCTACCTCAAATCAATCCTTTCTCCATTCCATCCTACATAGAGTTGCCAAAATAATCTTCAAAACGTGCCTGTCACACCATTTCTCGAAAATTTTCGGTGGCTCCCAATCGTCTATAGGATCGAATGTAACCTCCAAGCAATTGAGCTTCTTTATGACAGATCTACAAACTAATTTTCTAACCATATTTCACACTATTCCCCTCCACTCATTCTGAATTTGTACTGTTAGCTGCTGTCTGATCTCATTCTGCCCTTTTTCATCTTGATGCATCCATGGAGCCCATCCCTGGGACTTAGAATACTTCTCACCTCCACTAGCTGAAATCTTTTTCCCTCAAATCTCAGCTTAAAGTCCCTTCATTAACTCCTCCCTGCCCCCAAGTTAGAAGTATTTTCTGCACAAAGTTTTTAGAGTATTTTGTCTTAGTATCTCTTTTGAATTTAATACAAATTAAGGGAATGACTAGCGGAATGGGTAAATGGGAACAATTGTTCCAATGACCATGAAGGCCTCTGAAGCAGGCTCTGTGGAATGATCAGAGTTTGGCCAGACATCAAAGATGCCAAGGTCATCCACTGTTTCCCAGGCCATCACCAATCATCTTGACTTTTGTCCTGCTGCTGGACTTTTGATGACTCTGAAAGAAAGTGAGGACAACTTTGCACAATTCTGTCTCAATTAAATCTAATTCTCACATAAGACATCATTATGGGATAGAATTTTTCCTCTTTAAAAATGAAAGACCATCATTACCCACAGCACATTTGCATATTATCCTAATGGGTCAAAAAAATATTCCCACACACAGACACCATCATATATAACAGCTCTGAAAGCATTGTTTCATTTTTTTTATCCCTAGCACCAACCAGTGCCTTCCACATAAGCAGCATTTTAAAAAATGTTTTGAATTGAACTAAACATAATCGCCTGACTCTCCTACTCAATTAAGAGGAACAGTGGGGAATAAAGGAGGTTATGGAAACTCAAATGGTGAGACATAAATGGGACCTACTGAAGGTCTAAGAGAAAGCTATGGATCACTACCAGGACTGGCCACTTCCTCAGTGGCAGACATAAGCTAAAGTCAAAAGTCAGAGAATCCGGCTAAGACTGAAACTGGAGAAATCATCACCAGCTGGCAGCAGATTGTGAGTTCGACACTCCAGGATAAGCTAAGAGCCCAACCCCAGAGTTTATGTGAAGAGTGTAGGGGTGATGGCCATTCCGACTAGAAAGGTGAGTTGTACATACGTGGGCACTATCACCATACTATTTTGCCTGTTTAAGGGAGGAATCCAATGAAACACTGACTAGAAGGCTAGGGTCAGATCAATCCTAGGTACAATTGTCTAATCCTAGCTTGACAAGACTTCCAGTCTGTGGAAGAACAGCAGGTTTATTATTTTTATTATTATGCTTTGTATTCTCTGTTCATTAGATACTATTTCTTTGCTTAAGAATTCTATACTAAGAGTAATTGCAGTTTATATTTAAGTATATCTGCTGCTGTTTAAAACCCAAATCATTACACTAAACTTATATAACTAATGCTTACCAAAGTGAAGACAATGTAAAAGAAATGGAGTTTACCAGTGCTGGGCTCAGAGCTCATTTTGATTAGGTATAATATAATACTATAGCTGCATTTATATAGAGCTCTAAGGTTTACAAAGTGATTCTCAAATGTTATTTCTTTTGATCCCAACAACCACAAAGTAAGGTAGGTGATATTTATATTCTCCATTTTACAGATGAGGAAACTCAGGCAAAGAAGGGTTAAGTGATTTAGTAAGGGTCAGTATCAGGATTTGAACTCAGGTCTTCCTGATTCCAAATTCAGCACCAATGTGTTGAGAGAGAGGTAGACCTGGCAAATAGAAGAGCTCAGAAGTGGCTTAGCAAATGTTCATGACAGCAGAGGCTTCTGTGGAGCTCCTAAATGTACTGTCCAGGCAATAGTACCTGGTGGATTAGACATGGAAATCAAAGATTCTCGGTGTGTCGCACTGGCTCCCACCAGATGTGGCACAGCTGGTCCCCATGGATCTGTCATAGGACCAGTTAGAGATGCAATGTGACCCACGTGTAGAGGAGCCAGCCTTGGGCTTTAAAGAAGCCATGATATATGTTCAGTAATTATATCTTTATTCTAAATAACTTGACCCTTTTCCCTTTCTGCAAATATAGATGCTTCTAGCCCTCCCACTGGTCCCACCAGCCCACAGATCTGGAAAAAGTCAGCCTGTTTTTAAGTGGATAGAGCACTGGCCCTGGAGTCAGGAAGACCTGAGTTCAAATCCGATCTCAGACACTTAACAATTACCTAGCTGTGTGACCTTGGGCAAGTCACTTAACCTCATTGCTTTGGTTTTTTTAATTATCTGACAAAGTTTTATTTTCATGTAAACTTTTGATTGGTGACATCAGTGTTGGGAGTTTTCAGTAACAAATATGAAAGACTTTTAAAATTTATAACAGTGGACAATGGCTTTGTACCTTCTATAATGATAAAAAAGAAGGAAAATGGGGGTTAATGAGACATGATTTATCAAGTACCCTTTAGGAAATGCTGATTGTCAATTAGGAAATAATTGAAAAAAATTTTTGTTTTAAAAAAAGAAGCTTGCAAACTAATATTAATAGAAGAAGTGTCCATTTGTTAGTTATTTTTTTCCTTACAGATGCTTGACATTTCTTGTTGAAACTTATCTTTCAAGTATAAAGAATATATTTAGTCTGTTGTAGCAGAAGGATGAAAATACGTCCTTGATAGCTGAAGCTTCTCATGGGACCATCAAGACAAGTCTCAAGATCATTAAGAGGCTTAGGCCAGCTATAATTCCTGTTGTCATTAGTTTCTTGGATCTCTTGAACCTCATTCCCATAATAAGGGTCAGAAAAAAGGTAGTCAATAGTGATATTTTGATATCCCAGGAGTCACGGGAGACGCGATAAGCTCCATAACCCGACAACAAGCCAAAGGAAAGACCAGCAACCAAAGATACAATGCTTCCTTTGCGATGATATCCCAAAATGCCTCCAAATGCTACTATGCTAGCATATCCAAAACCAATCCAGTCAATAGCCATGTTTACACATCTCGCACTCAGCAGCCGCCCCGCCTCCAGCGCCCTCTTAACCTCATTGCTTTGCAAAACCTAAAAAATAAAAAATAAAAAATAAAAATAAAAAAATTTCAAAGGCTTAAGTCATATCCAAAGACAAATAAGTTGTCATTAGAACAGTGACCTGCTCAAGGTAGATGTTAGTAAATTCTTGTTCCTTCTGGATCCTTCTTCTCACCGTTCAATTAATAGACACTCACTTGTATGCCTATTTGTCTTCAGTGGTGAACAAAGCTGAGGGGAATAGAAAAAATATATAATATGTCCCTATTAGTTCAAACATAGAGGGAGCACAACAAACACAAAGCATATTCAGGGGAGGAGGTGGGAAAGAAACCTTGGACCAGCAGTGCTGGGGAAGAAGCCACTGGGGGAGAGTGCAGGGCAGGGCAGGCCAGGGCAGGGCAGGCCAGGGCAGGGCAGGCCAGGGCAGGGCAGGCCAGTTAGGGCAGAGGTGCATGTGGTCTGGAGCATGAGGAATAACAACTGGAAGTATCTGGTAATTCTCCTAGGACAAGATATTTCTTTCTATCTGGTAAAGAAATATAAAAAGTGACATTGGTGCCCCTTAAATTTCCTGAACCGTAGTGCAAACTTCTGATTGACTCACCTTTGTTATAAAGACAAGGTCTTGGTTCGCTCCCAGAAAGTTATATTCCTATACTCCTAGTGGAAACCTGGAACTCTGGTAAGGGAAGAGGAAAGGATGAAATTGAGAAATACATGAAAATAGGATATTGCCTTGAGATGTCATATACATTCAAAGGGTTGAACACTTATATCCCAGAAGTAGTGGCAGCATCCCAGGGAAGACGTCCATACTGGGCCAGTGTTGGTAAGGGTGGTCTGTGTTGGGCATCGGTCCAGCTATTACACCCTTGTCTTTGAGACTGAAATTGCATTCAGGAACTATCCTTAAGACTGATTTGAGAAATGTGGAGCCCATTGAAGAATCAGTGAAAAATCTCTTGCAACCACTGTGGAGGGAGCATGGACATCAGGTCAGGCCTTAAGGAGTGTATTGACCTCTGGGAATATCTGGAGCTTCTAGCTGATTCCTCTTTCCATCCTCCCTCTTCCTAAATGGAATATCTCCCTTCTGAGCTGTGCCTTCTTGGTATTTAACTGGAATTGGATCCCTCCAGGGGTAGAAAAGGAGATTTCATTTTTCCACCCAAATAGAATTACTCTGCTTGGGGTTTGGCAGTGCCCTGAATGTAGTAGATACTCATTGTCACCTACTGATTCTGTAACCCTGGACCTCTCATTTAGCTTTTCTGTGTCCTGTTTCCACATCTGTAAAATGAGGGGGTTAGAGACAATGACCTCAAATGTCCATTACAGCTCTAAATCTTCCAACTTTTGAATAATATAATTTAATGAACTGTTTTTATTTCTAATCAATTCATCAAAGCAACTTAAGGATCAATTAAGGGTAATTAAATTTTTATATCATATTCTAATCCATGTGAATAAAAATCTACTATGTCAAACAACCCTTCCTTGGAAATCTGTCTGAAAATTGTCATAAAAATAAAAATACATCCCCCCCCCCAAAAAAGGAAAAACATGTACAAAAATATTAATAGCTGTTCTGTGTAATAGGTAGAAAATTGGATGATACCGATAATTCAACAATTGGAGAATGGCTCAATAAATGACCATAGGTTAATAGAATATTTATTTACCATAAAAAATAGAAACCATATAAACACACACGCACACACACACACACACACACACACACACAGACAAAACAAATACTTGAAGGAAGTGATGCAAAGTAAGGTCAGCAAAACCAGAACTCTTATGTACACCAACTGCAACCATTCAGAAAGGAAAGACCAAAGAAGGGAGGGAGGGAGGGAGGGAGGAAGGAAGGAAGGAAGGAAGGAAGGAAGGAAGGAAGGAAGGAAGGAAGGAAGGAAGGAAGGAAGGAAGGAGGAAAGGAGGAAGGAAGAGAGGGAGGAAGGAAGGAAGAAAGGAAAGGAAGGAAGGAGGAAGGGAGGGAGGAAGGAAGGAAAGGAAGGATAAATAAAATACTTTTCAGAAGAAAAGATAATTTCTAGCTTAAAGGGGATCAGGAACAACAGATTGAGATGACTGCAGGAAAATACAGTGGGAATGTGAAGATCTGGTTCATCAGTTGAGGCATGGCTAGAAAGATTATAGAATATGGATGTAATTGAAGGTAATAGGACACTATTTTTCCATAAGAACTGATGGATAGGACAGATTCAGAGAAATCTGGTATGGTATATTAGCACACAGTAAAATGAATAGAATCAGAACAACTTCTATGAAGGAGAAACAGCTTTGGAAAACTTCAGAACTCTGACCAAAGCACTGATTTGTTTTGACAAGTCTGATGAAACATCCCTCCCACCTCTTGGTAGAGAGAGACTACACTCTCTTGGAATCAGAGACATTCTCTAACATTGCCAATGTGTTCATTTGTTTAGCTTCATCATGCACACACACACACACACACACACATGCCACACACATACATATATGGGAGGGCTTTCACTTTGGTGCTTGGAAAGGAGGGTAAAGAATAGTGAATGACATTTTTAAAGGAGCTTCAAAAAACCCCTTTTCACATAGAAGATGCATGTGTTATCCCAAAGAGAGAAGGACTATATATATATATATATATATATATATATATATATCAAAGAAGTCCACAATAGGGGCGGCTAGGTGGCATAGTGGATAAAGCACCGGCCTTGGAGTCAGGAGTACCTGGGTTCAAATCCAGTCTCAGACACTTAATTACCTAGCTGTGTGGCCTTAGTCAAGCCACTTAACCCCATTTGCCTTGCAAAAATCTAAAAAAAAACCTAAAAAAAGTCTACAATAGAAAAGTTCCATATTTACAAAAAGAAATGACAAATTTGGGGCAGCTAGGTGGAGCAATGGTTAGAGCACTGGCCCAGGAGTCAGGAGGACCTGAGTTTAAATTTGACCTTAGAAAATAATTACCTAGCTGTGTGACTTTGGCCAAGTCATATAACCCCATTGCCTTGCCCCCCCCAAAAAAAGAAATGGCAAATTTGACGGATTCAAAGAAACATGAGAAGACATGATTTGACAGAGAAATGTGCCAAAACAAGAGAAAAATTCAAACCATAAATGCAAAAATAATATGAGGGAAACCAACTTTGAGAGACCCTAGAATTCTAATCAAAGCCATGACCAAAAGTGACCTCAAGTCTCTTGAAGGGCTGCAAGCACAAAGAATCAAGTGATCCCAACTCACAAGAAACACACTCAGAAGGTGAAGACTACAGATATTGATATTTATATATTGAATACATAGAAATACATGCAGCTTTAATGTATTCAGAGTGATTGAAATATATATATATACAATATAATTAAATACAAGATCATTTGGGAGGGAGGGCACTAGAAACTAGAGGAATCAGGAAAGTCATGTGGGGGTGGGGGAGTGTTGAATCTGTTGCTTGAAGGAAAAGTAGTACTGTGATGTGGAAGCAAGGAGAGTGCACGGCCAGTGCAAAGGCATAGAGAAGGGAGATGAGGACACCTCAAGCCCCTTAACTCTGTTGCATAGTATTTCTTCTAGGCTAATGCCAGGAGCCTGCTTTTCATCACCATGGCTAGACAAGTCATCTTGACTTTTGTTTTACCACTTAGACTCCTATGGCATTGGAGGAGGGAGGACAATGACCTTGTGCAACTCTGCCTCACTCAGATGCAATTGGCACATGAGTCAGAAGTCCAGTTTGTCCAGATTGCAGAGGGCAGGAGGGGGAGTACCTCCAGTGAAGCTGTGGAGCCAGCTTGTGTGGGACTGTAAAAGCTGACCAGAGCAGTGAAGACAGTCACTTAACTGAGAACTAATAGAAAACCATTCGATGTGGTTGAACAGTTCAGATTCACATAGAAAGGTTACTTTGACAGCCGTGGGAAGGAGGGATTGAGGTAGGGAGAGAACATAAAACAGAAGGATTAGTTAAGACCAAGTGAAATGATACAAATAAGAGATGCTAAAAGGTCTGAATTATAGAGGGCCGAGAGGAGAGATCAGAAGTCATGAATGTAGAAAGAATAAGATTTGGCATCTAATTAGAGAGGAGTCAAGACTATCCATAATAGAAGTCTATTGATTCTTATTAAAATCTCTTTCATGCTTTTTTTTAGCATTGACACATTTGTGATGGTTGTTGACTGAGCATGATGAAAAAAGACATTTAATTTTTAAAAAAAAATTCACAGTGGGGCAGGTAGGTGGTACAGTGGATGGAGCCTCAGCCCTGGAGTCAGGAGGACATGGGTTCAAATCCAACCTCAGACACTTAAGAATTGCCTAGCTGTGTGACCTTGGGCAAGTCACTTAACCCCATTGCCTTGCAAAAAAAAATCCACAGGGAAAAAAAAGATCAGAAAGGGAATAGAGCACTTTTGTTACTAACCTTGTTAAACCTAATAATCTGGGGGGGGGGGGGTAGTGTTCAGGGAGCTTCCCCACTGAGGAAGCTCTAACAATAGGTCAGCAGTTTATAGTCTCAGGGAAGTACCTAGACGGAGGAGTAATTGAGTGACTTGCTCAGGGTTACACAGTCAGTAGGTAGGGTCACAAGCTCATAGATTTAGAGATGGAAGGGACCTTAGAGGCAATGAATCCAACCCCATCATCATTTTGGGAAGATAAAGAGGGAACAAGTTGAAGAGATCTTGACACAAGCTATTGGACTGATAAGAGTTGATTCTCTGACAATCCATTTTCTTAAAAACAGTTGAATTACTTCCTCAAATGGAGATTAGAAAGTAAATTTACCATTCCCTTGGCTCAGAGATTAGGTTCTAATTTATATGGTCACTTCCCCTCCCCAGGTTCCTTCCCTTTGGAAGAGAAAAAAAAATCATGATCTACTTGAGGGTCCTCAATCCCATAAAATACTTGATTTGAGGAAGGGTCCCTAGATCACAAAAGTTTGCCTCATCCTAGGAACTTTTATGATGAAATCATGAAAAAAATATACCACCGATGGAGAAATGATGTTCAAGTCTCTGATAATGATCTGTATGGCCTTGGACAAGTTCCTTAACCTCCCTGGGAGGTTTCCTCATCTGACAGAACCGCACTAGATGGCCTGTGAGGTTCCTTCCATGATTCTATTATCCTAAGCATATGGTGTTAAACAATGCAACCTATTTTCTTATTGGTTGACTTTAGGTAAGTCACTGGACCTCCTAAGCCTCAGTTTTCCCAACTATAAAATGAGAAAGGCTGAATAAGATGCCCTCTGTAATCTAGATCTACGATAGTATAACTCTTTTTGCAAGCTGTTTGGGACACAGGTTTTTACCAGACACATTATAAGCCTATTTTTTAGGAATAATTAACACTGTGATTGATTGTAAACTATTCACTAAAATGCTGAAGAGACAATGGGAAAACAGGTACTTTAATACACCATTGGTAGAGAAAGTTGTGAATTGGTCCAATTCAAACTGTAGAGAAATTTGGAACTATGAACTGTGCATAGTTCTAGTAAGTTCTAAGTCTGTGTTCTCCAAAAGATCAAAGATAGTAAAAGAATGACAATTATATACAAAAATATTGATGGTGGCTCTTTTGTGGTAGCAAAGGACTAGAAACTGAGGGGGCAATGGGAGAGAAATGTGATGCAATTCCATCGGGTTGTAAGAAATGATGAAAAGGATTCTGAGAGTTCTGGGAAGATGTGTGTGAACTGATAGCAAGTGAAGTGCAAAAAACCAGAACAATTTAAACAATGTTATAAAGATAATCTTCTCTGAAAGGAACACAATGACCAATCAGTTCCAAAAGCCTAGTGACAAAACCTGATATCCACCCCCAGATAAAGAACTGACACACCCAGGGTACAGACTGAAGCAGATTTTAGTTTCCTTCTCCCTTCCTTGCTTTCTCCTTCCTTCACCCCCTCTTTTTCCTCTTCATCTCTTTCCTCCTTTTCTCCCTTTTATTTTTTTCTTTTCTTACCCTCTCTTTTACTTTCCTCTCTTTGCTTCTTTTCCTCCCTCCCCTTTTCTTCCTTCTTCCCTCCCTCCCTCCTTCCTTTCTTCCTTCTTTCCTTCCTTCCTTCCATTTTTTTGATCACTAATGTAGGAATTTTTATGTACACATTTTTGTGAAGGGGTTTAGTTGGGGTTTTTTGCCTTCTCACTGGCTAGAGGAAGGGGAGGAGGGATATAATTCAGATCTGAAAAGAAAATACAACTTAATTTTAAGAAATATGTCTTCAACAGATTCTAGACTGAAATCCCCAGTTTTGTTCAGTTCCCAAGGAGGGTTAGGTCTTTGGTGACTTCCTTACTTGTTTCTGTTGTGCCTGATTCAGATCTTTAAGAAAAATGGAACATTTCATGGAAACTTGCCGAAAGGAACAGCTAGAAAGTGGGTGAAAAGTCACACAGGAACCGTGAGCCGTGAACCTCAGAGCTGGCTTCCAGTCCTCAGAGTCCCATCATCTTGCCAGGAGCAGCACCTGTAAGCAACTTTCCAGGAGAAAGCCTGGGCCTTGAGGAGCCTCCCTCTTCCCTAAGGTGCGGTGAGGCCCTCCTCGGACAGTGGCTGGGGCTGAGGTGGTCTCTGGGGCATGGAGAGTGCCCAGTAGAGAACTGCTTCCCTTGCAGTTCCAGAGCTTGCTCTCTAACCTGGAACACTGAGTACTGACCCATCCCCATGGGGGACAGAGCCAGAGCAGGAACAGTCAGGCCTCCTCATTTGAGGTGTTGCAGCCGAGGAGGTTTGTGATGGAATTCTCCTGGCTTAGCAGTTCCATTGTGAGGTGTGGGGTCTCTGGAGGTTAGGTGGGCTATGGTGCTCATGCTGTGTGGAGATCAAGGGGTCAGAGACTGATAGGAAGAGAGAGACCTTCAAAATCGAGAGACCTTGCAAATAGAGACCCTCAGAACTTGACTTGTTTCTTGAAGGAGGAGGCCCAGGCCTTCAGGTTTCCAGTCCAGCCAGTGTCCTCCTGTCCAGGACGCTGCCTAACCCAGCTTCTGTGACTCCATATACCTCATATATCCAGACCATAGATCTGTTCTCAGAGTAAGACTCGGAGCCCGAGTTTCCCTATGGAGGCCTATCTTAAGGGCGAAAATGTGGCTCCCCTTTGTCTTTAATGCTAAGAGTTCAGCTTTTCTGTGTCCTCTGAGTGGGGTCTGAGGTCTTATCACAAGGCTGAAGCCCATGTGTTTTGTGCTTAAATGAAAGACAACAGCCTTGAAATTAAGATCCTGCATTGGTGGGGCAGCTAGGTGGCCTTGAGGACCTGAGTTCAAATCCAACCTCAGACACTTAAGAATGACCTAGCTGTGTGACTTTGGGCAAGTCACTTTTCACCCCATTGCCTTGCAAAAATAAAAAAAAGGTTCTGCACTGGACAAATCACTCAGCTGTCTGGGCTTGTGTGTGTGCTTCTCTCCGGGTGGTCTCTAAGCTTCCTTTCCAGGTCCTACATGGGCCAGGCCTTAGCTCCTTACACAGCAAGCCAATCAATTCACCAATAAACATTAAGTACCCACAGTAAGATGCCAGCTGGCTGATGGAAATGAGAAGGCTCTGTGCCAGGGCTTCAGAGCCACCTGTAGGGAGGGCAGACAGCAGCTCTGTGTGAGGAAGAACTTGAAGCCCCCCCCCCCGGGGGGGCGGGGCAGGTCTGTTGTTGAAAGGGGCAAAGGGCTGCCCCCACTCTAGGAGACGGAGGACCCACTTGGAGGCTCCTGGAGCTCACTGAGCTGCCAGGTCCGAGAGGTCTTCTCTAGTCCCAACAGAGTTAAGCCTGCAAAGCTGACTGTGGGGGTGACTGTAGAGGTGTCCGCAGGGGAGGCTGCAGGGATCCCACGGGGGGCGACTGCCAGGGAGGCTGCAGGGGCGACTGCAGGGGGAACCAGAAAGGTGTCCGCAGGGGAGACTGCAGGGGGGACCAGAGAGGTGTCCGCAGGGGAGACTGCAGGGGGACCCACGGGGGGCGACTGCCGGGGGGACCAGAGAGGTGTCCGCAGGGGAGACTGCAGGGGGGCCCACGGGGGGCGACTGCCGGGAGGACCAGAGAGGTGTCCGCAGGGGAGACTGCAGGGGGGCCCACGGGGGGCGACCGTAGGAGTGGCTGCAGGGGCGACCCTAGAGGCGACCGCAGGGGAGACTGCAGGGGGAGACCACTAGGGGTGAGCTCAGGGGCGGCTGCTGGGACTCGGCGGGGGCAGGGCCCTCTCCGCACCCGCCTCCCTCTCCTCCTCCTCGGCGGAACGCGCAGCCTGGCCCCACGCCACTGGGCAGCCGAGCTCCTGGGCCGGCGGGCGCCGGGGGCGGGGCCGGGCCCCGAACGGCCCCGCCCGGCCCCGCCCCCGGCCCCACCCCCCGGGCCCCGCGCGGGCCCTGGCGCCGCGGGGGCCGAGCTGGCCGGGCGGGCGGGCGGCCACGGAGGCCTCGGGGGCGTCGCGGGCGGGCGGGCCGGCGGGCCTGCGGGCGGCCTGGGCCCCGGCGGCCCCGCTGAGCCCGGCGCAGCTGCGGCGGCTGGAGGAGCACCGCTACTCGGCGGCCGGCACGTCGCTGCTGGAGCCGCTGCTGCAGCCCTTCTGGCGCTGGCTCGTCACGCTGGTGCCGCTCTGGGTGGCCCCCAACGCCATCACCGTGGCCGGGCTGCTGGTCAACCTGCTGAGCACGCTGCTGCTCGTCTGCTACTGCCCCACGGCCACCGAGCAGGTCAGAGGCGGCTCCCCCGGGCCCGCAGGTGGGCTGCCTGGGCGCCAGAGCGGGAGCCTGGGGCTGGGCCCCTCGGGGACCAACGGGGAAGCCGAGGCCAGTGCCAGCCGCGGATGGGAAGGGAGGGCAGGGCTCCGCCACAGTTCAGCCCTTCTCTTTCCCTTGCCCAAGTTACGGGACTCTGGGGCCTGTTTTCTTCCAGTCCGCATTCATTCATTTTTCCTAACGGTGACAGTGGCACGGAAAGGTGGGCTTCCGCGTTCGGGCGAACATGCTAAGCACATGTCACATCAGTCGTGTTGTGAGAGACAGAAACGGGACCAAGGAGAAAGCCGCAAACCCGCAGTGAAGCGGCAGAGCCTGCGCGGATCCGCGCTCAGGCTGCCCCATGGGCCCGGAGTTCCCGTCCTGAGTCGTTTAGAATTAGCTTTGATCGCCCCCATAGGGACCATCGGACCACGTGGCTATTATCGTGTTACAACGTGTTGTTACAATGTATTCAGGTGTCACAATGCGTTACAACGTATCCCCATGCTCTGATGTGTTCCAGTGTCTCTCGGGGTTACCATGTGTTACAATGTATCCCCGTGTCACAATGCCTTAGCGGGTATTTCAGTGTTACAACGTGTTACAACGTGTTACAATGTGTTACAATGTTCTCTGGTTCGGCTCCCTTCCCTCCGCATCCGTTCACACAAGGCTTTCCTGCTCATCCTGCTCCATCACAGTCATATACCCAACTTGTTCGACCCCTCCCCAGCTGATGGGCAGCCCCTCACTTTCCAATTCTTGGCCACCACCAAAAGAGCTGCTTTATTTCTGTACATGTGGGTCCTTTCGCCTTTTTTATGATTTCTTTATACCCATCTCCTAGAAGTGGTATTTTTCCAATTCTTAGCCACCACAAAAAGTGCTACTATAAATAGTTTTGTACGTGTGGGGGTCTTTTTCCCTTTTTATGACCTCTTTGGGATACAGACCCAGTAGTGATGTTGCTGTATCAAAAGGTAGGTAGGCAGTTTCATTGCCCTTTGGGTGTAATTCCAAATTATTCTCCCAAATAGTTGGATCAGTTCACAACCCCACCAGCAATGCATTAGTATCCCAATTTTCCCACATCTTCTCCAACATTTGTCATTTCCCTTTTCTATAATATTAGCCAATTTTTTCATATTTCTGTCATATTATTAACTAATCTGATAAGTATCAGGTAGTACCTCAGACTTGCTTTAATTTGCATTTCTCTGATCCAAAGTGATATTTTATTTATTTATTTTAGGTTTTTGCAAGGCAAATGGGGTTAAGTGGCTTGCCCAAGGCCACACAGCTAGGTCATTATTAAGTATCTGAGACCAGATTTGAACCCAGGTACTCCTGACTCCAAGGCCGGTGTTTTATCCACTATGTCACCTAGCTGCCCCCAAAGTGATTTTTAGAGTATTTTTTCATATGACTACAGATAGCTTTAATTTCTTCATCTGAAAACTGCTGTTCATATCCTTTGGCCATTTATCAATTGGGGAATGACTTCTTATAAATTTGACTCAGTCATCTGTATATTTGAGAAATGAGAACTTTATTAGAAACATTTGCTTTAAAGTTTGCTTCCCTTCTTTCTGCTTTCCTTCCGATCATGATTGCACTGGTATTGTTTGTGCAAACTTCTTAACTTGATGTAATCAAAATTACCATTTTTCTTTTATAGGGTTCTCTATCTTTTGTTTGGTCATAAATTCTTCTTTCTGTAGATCTGGCAAGTAAATTATTCCTTGCTCTCCTAATTAGCTTATGGTATTACCCTTTATGTCTAAATCATTTACTCATTTGACTGTATCCTGTTATAGGCAGGGTGTGAGATGGTGGTCTGTGCCCACTTTTCCAGTTTTCCCAACAGTTTTTGCCAAATAGTGATTTATTTTCCTGGAAGGTGAAGTCATTGGGTTTATCAAGCAGTGGACTATTATAGTTCTTTAATACCTGTCTTGTGTATCTAACCTATTCACTGATCCACCACCCTTGTTTCTTATTTCAGTACCAAATAGTTTTGATAATTGCTACTTTATAATCTAGTTAGACCCGATAAGGCTAAGCCACCTTCCTTTGCCACTTTTACCCCCATTAATTCCTTTGATATTCTTGACCTTTTGTTTTTCTAGATGAATTTTGATATTATTCTACCTTCATAAAATAATTTTTGGTAGTTTGGTATGATATTTGAATAGGTAAGTTAATTATGTGAAATTGTCACCTTTATTCTATTAGCCTGGCCTACCCATGAACAATTGATATTTTTCCATTTGTTTAGATCTGACTTTATTCATGTGAAAAGTGTTTTATAATTGTGTTCATGGAGTTTCTAGCTTTGTCTTGGCAAGTAGGCCTCCCAAATTTTATATTTTCTAGTTATTTCTTTTTATTTCTTCTTGCTGAGCTTTGTTGGTAATAAATAGAAATGCCGATGATTTATGTGAGTTATATCCAGCAGTTTCATTCAAGTTAATTATTTCAAGTAGCTTTTTAGTTGACTCTTTAGTGAGTTTTCTTTATTAAAAGAGCTAGATGGTTCAGTCTAGTCCTCTTTTTTACAGATTAGGGAACTGAGGTCCCTAGAAAACCCTTGGTCACTCAATTAGTTGGCTTGAGAACCTCTTCATCTCCCCTCCTGTAGGATTCTGGATTGTTGGTGCTTGACCCACTTTTAATATAGACTTGAAAGCTAGAAAGGGACCTTAGAGTTCATGTAACCCTCCCTCCTGCCCTCATTTTATAGATGGGAGAAACATCTGGACCAAAGTCACCTTGGCCTGGGAAGAGGCAGAGACCTTCTCTCTCCTTTCTGCCACCTTTGAATATTGACTTTGCATCCTCATTCAGGACTGTCTTGACTTTATTGCCCAAGACTTGAACAATGCCCTTTGACCACTTTCAGAACCCTATTTGTTGCTTATAGTTCTGGAAAATCGTGTATTTCCTGGTACCCCTTATCAAAGATTTCTTTTTAAATATAGCTTCCCTGAAACACCTTGTACACATACGCATCCATACACACATATGGACACACCTACTTATCTTGTGCTTTTAAAAAAGGGGGGGGGTGCCAGAGGATGCCCTTCTCCCTAGATTTCCTCCTCTCTGTTTGCCCTGACCATGCTTCATTATATGTATTAGAAATAACTATTGGCCTTTACTTTGGGCATTCCTTTAGGCTTATCAGAGAAAGAATGAACTCAGTTGTAGAGAATTTCATTCTGTTATTGTCTTTTAAAGGTCCACTGACTTTACTATTGCTGATTAGAAATTCAAAATAATCTTTATTTATTATTTGAAAAGACTTTTCAGATTATCCTGTGAAATAGTGCTTTCATAGTACTTTCACAATTTGGATGTTTTTGATGGGTTCAATTAGTGAAGTTTTGGCCTGGTAGGGACAAACATGAAATGAGTAAAAATCAACTTTTTAGAGTATTGTAGTAGGGAATAAGGGAGAGGAGAGAAGTTGTTTGACAAACAAAATGCACAATATATTGAACTCACTTGGTGTTTTTAATCTTTGGGAGTTAAACTTTGCCAGGGTAGTCACCTTTGTAAGTTGTAGATTATGCCATTTAAATCATGGATGATCAGACTCAATCATGAGGGCCACATCTGCTCCCATAAGATCCTAATGAAGATTTCTCCTTTTCCTGGAGACAAGGCCATATTTAATGTGTTCCTCCTCAGCTCAGAAGCTCCAGGGGCCCCACATACTCTTCTGCTTGGCCTTTAAAACCCCCTTGGTTCTGGCCCCAGCTGCCTAATCCTGTTGCTGCCTTCTGAGGAGGTCTCCACTTTATCCAGTCATTTGCCTGTCCTCTTCCCTTTTTGGCTGTAAACTCCCTGAGTAGGGAGTAGGGTAGGGCCCGGTTGTGCCTTCTCTGTGTCCCCAGTGCTTAGCATACAGTAGATGCTTAATAAATGCTGCTTATCTTTGACTTACTCTGAGGTCCCCCCAGATGACAGGGACCTGCTCTATGGCTATATGGGCTCCTGCCCCACAGTATAGCCCCTCCTGCAGTCCTCCTGCAGCACCTCCTGAACCTAGAAATGACCTCCTCCTCTCTGAACTTGCCATTTTCCTAGCAAAATGGAAGCATCTTGAAGTCAGGGGTATTTTCTTTGTAACCCCAAAGTTTAGCCCCTGCTCATACTACTAATTAGCAGGTTTGTCTCTCATCAGCTGAATGGCAGCTTCCTGAGCACAAGGACAATTTCATTTTTCTCTCTATCCCAGGGGTTTGGCAGAGTGTTTGACATATGGATTGGCCCCCAATTGTAGACTGAATGGATTCATGAGAGGGAGAAGGTCTCTCATTCCATGTAGGAGTCACTTGAAGTGACTTTGATTAGCCATGGGACACAGTCAGAGAGACTAGCCCCCAAATCTACAACCCCTCTGCTCAGAAAATTTGTGTAGCGAATAAAGGATGTCATGGACAGGGCCAGACAGGGGTCATAACTTACTGGGCTGGCTGGAGACCAGCTGGGGTGATAACTTTCATAAGGTCACATGGACCTCAGATGATGGTGAACATATTTTTTTAGGGTTTTTTTGCAAGGTAAATGGAGTTAAGTGACTTGCCCAAGGCCACACAGCAAGGTTCTTATTAAGAGTATGAGGTCAGATTTGAACTCAGGTACTCCTGACTCCAGGGCCAGTGCTCTATCCACTGCACCACCTAGCCACCCCAATGGTGAACATATTAACAATAAAAACACTTGTTTTGCCCTTGAGGCTGAGGAGGAGGCACATCTTTGGAAGCCCTGGGAAGGGTCCTTGGAAAGTTGACCCTTCTAAGGAGGGCTGCTCCTCTGGGGGGTCATCCTTGTGATGGGCAGCCATTGTTAACTATTTGTGGAGTGCAGCACTAGAATGGTTCTAGCTTTCTCATTCTTGATTAGGTAGCTGTCGGGTGGCTCTCGGAAAGGGGTCAGAAGATGGAGAGAGGAAGAGCTCAGAAAATGGAACCCTGCCACCCCCTTGTCTCCTAATCCTGGGCCCTCACAGAATCATCAAAAGGATTGACTCCTTCAAACACTCAGATTTTTCTCAAAGTGAGCTGCTACTTCTTGAGGGGCATGCTAGAATGAAGAGCTGAAAGGGGCCTCCCAGGCTGTCTTGTCCAACGGACAGAGGTGCTAATGCCCAGAGGTGAAGAAGTTTGTTTGAGGTTGCCAGGGAGGACCACTCCATGTGGAATTCAAACCCAGAGCCAGATTGTGCTCAGGGACTGATCTAAAGACAAGCTTCCATGGGAGCAAGGCTATGCACTGAGCTTCGTCAGAATCATAGTTCTTGATCTCCTTTGGGTGGGTGAGATGGTTTTCTCAGCCAAGACTAGCTCTAGTACATCCATCCAGGGTGGCGAAGCTGCCTGAGTCAACAATTACAGAAAGCCGGGAAGGAGCTGAGCTTTGTGAGGTGGCGGCCTGGATTTTATCCAGGGATAGGGGCTGCTCAATTCTCCTTATCGATGGGAAAGGAAGTTGGACCCTGGGCCAAGCATCATGTCAGTGACAGACTGTGGCTTCTTTTAGACCGTGGAGTGAAGAGTAATATTTGCAAATTCTACCAAGGCAGCACTCTGCACAGTTCATTGAATCTGTCAGGTTGGAAGAGCAGGGATTTGGGGTTGATCTGATTTTCTTTTTGAAACACTTGACCACCTCTTATTTTGAGATGTAGTCGTATTCAATCTTTATTTTAGGCAAGTGCTTGCAGTTAGGTATAACTATGACTCATTCAAACTATTTATCCATTATAAATAGTTCCATTTTCTGGAATGAGCTTGGGAGTCCTTTAATGTTCAGACTTTGTGAGTTTTCTCTCATATTTGGGGGGGGAGGTTAAAGGAAAACCACTTGCCTTTTCTACCTTGAAGTATTTATTGCCTGCCATAGAATTTAAGCTTCTTGAGAGGGCAAGGGTGCTTTCATTTTTATTTTTTCTCTGCAGTGTAGCAGAGAACTTGATATTTGATATTTAGTGGGTACTTCATAATTGGTTTTTTTGGTTGGTATGTTTGGGTTTTTTTTTTTGAATGAATAGATCAATGATTAGAACTGAGCTGCTTGCCCCTCTATTTGCTGGTTAATGGGTTAAAAAAATTTTTTTATTTATTTAAGGCAATGGGGTTGTGACTTTCCTAAGTCACACAGCTAGATGATTATTAAATGTCTGAGGCTGGATTTGAACTTAGGTTCTCCTGACTCCAGAGCCAGTACTTTATCCACTGCGCCACCTAACCGCCCTGGTTAATAGGTTTATGATGCTCCGTATGTTAATGAAACACCTGTCTTGTCTGGATGTTTGAGTTCCTTATTCTTATCACTTGGTCTATAATTAACCATCTGCCATCAATCTTTTTGTATATTCATTCATTGGATTATGCTAGTTGATTCATTTCTGAAGACTTCTAAGAACAAAGAATTACTTTAAAAGTACAAAAATAAATAGTCTAAGCATTCCAGAATAAACGTGCTTGTTGCAGGGTCAACTTAGTGAGTTTGAGTGGAATTTTTTTATTTCAAAACATTTATTGAGTCTCCACACTTCATAGGATTGGTGGAGCTATGAATTTTCCTTGTGTAAGGGAACTCATGGGTAAGGATGTGGGGGTCCAGCCTCTGAAGGGTCCTTGGAACCTGACAGGAGGGATAGAGTTGGCGAAATGAGTTGAGTCAACACAGGGGTAAAGGCAGGAGCAGGTTGACTGTCAGCTGCTTGGATTTATTTTTATAGTCTCAAAATCATGTATGTTTCAAGCAAACAAGCAAGCTGAGATCATTTCCTTGGTTACAAGAGTGTACAATTTTCATCATCAATCATACAGTTCATATGGTTACAAGTTTTAATCATGTGATTACAAGTTTAAGTAATAATCATATAGTTAATTGATTTCCCATCCCCACTCGGACCACAATGACCTCAACCTGTCTGTTACTTTATTTATTACTACATTGTATAATTGTTAATTCATTTAAAGTTATTAATTAAGCGATTCTTTTAATGGAAAGTTTTTTATATTTTTTTGTGTAGGTAATGTTTTTTAGATGCACTTCCTTAACAATCTATAGTGAGGGTCTTTATGCTTGTCCACCCATCCGTTAACTCTTACAATAACCAATATTTCTTTCTGGCCTAGTTGGTAGAAGCCAGTTTCTGTGACTTTTTTATTCTTTCCCATGAAACTAAGGCTGCTGGAGTTCACATCTCAGTCACCTGTACTAACTATTTCTCACCATCTTTTTCATATATTCCTGTATATGGTAAGGGGGAGGGCAAAACTATTAATTTCCCTGGAATTCTATCTGACCCATCTTATATCTGTTTTCCCTGTATATATTTTGACATCTCCTTGGAATTCCCAGTGTTGGGTTTTCCAGAGATTTCATAATGTTGAAGCCTTTTGTATGCCTCAGGAGAGGCAGTCCTGTTAAATTTGGACAGAGTTTACAATCTGCTTTATTCAAGGAATTTTTCTGAAATCCTTCCTTTATAGTCATTACACTATTAGTGTGAGTAAATATTGCAATCAATAATAGACCTATAAATATTGGTATGCATGGAATCCCTATATATATTGAACAAGGGAATGTTGTTCCATCAGACAGTGTGACTGCCTTGAGTCTTCTTGCTGAGGCTGTGTCAAACAGCTTAGAGACCCTGGCTCCCAACATAAGGAAACTCTGTTGATACAGACAGTGTCCAATCTGAGGGGATTAGTTGCCTGAGGCTCCTGGCCCGTCATCACCCCAAGATCCACCTTCTCTCCTTCTATTGCCCCGTGCTATTAAAGGAAAGACAGATATCAGGAGAGGTGTGCATGCGTTTAAGTAGGTTGATTTCTTTTTTTTCTTTTTTTCTGAATTATAAAGATTTTATTTATTTTGAGTTATACAATTTTTCCCCTAATCTTACTCCCCCCGCCCAGCAGAAGGCAATTTGCCAGTCTTTTCATTGTTTCCATGGTATACATTGATCCAGATTAAATGCGATGAGAGAGAAATCACATCCTTAAGGAAGAAACATAAAGTATGAGAGATAAGAAAGATCAGACAATAAGATAGCAGTTTTTTTCTAAATTAAAGTTAATATTCCTTGGTCTTTGTTCAAACTGCACAATTCTTTCTCTGGATACAGACAGTATTCTCCATCGTAGACAGCCACAAATTGTCCCTGATTATTGCACTGAAGGAATGAGTAAGTCCATCAAGGTTGATCATCACCCCCATGTTGCTGCTAGGGTGTACAGTGTTTTTCTGGTTCTGCTCATCTCACTCAGCATCAGTTCATGCAAATCCCTCCAGGCTTCCCTGAATTCCCATCCCTCCTGGTTTCTAATAGAACAGTAGTGTTCCATGACATGGTTGATTTCTTTTCAATAGAAGACTTGTTCTTTAAGAAGATCACATGAAAAAGAGAAAGATAAATGTATGAGAGGGATATCCCAGTTTTATTTAGCATGTGGTTTTCTTACAGATCTGATTGCTGTTCCTGGGTTCACCCTCCCTTAATAAAGGAGTAGAGAGACTCTCCACTCTTGTTCTCACTGATTTAAAATGGAAGGATGAGGAAAATCCCTCTCATGTTCAAAAGCAATATATTTATTGCCCAGTTTTCTTAAGATCTTTCCTGCCTTTATAGGCTTTACAAATGGTATGAATTAACCTTAAGGTTTCTTTCTCAGGTGTTAATTTAGCTTTGTGATCCATGATAGGTGAGGTCTTTCTATTTTGTGGGCATAGATAAGGTTTTGAGCAAGACCCACAGGCACCTCATTTCTTAGCTTACCCCATTTCCTCTGCTCATCGGTCATCAGAACAGTGTCTTGTGCTGCATTGCTTCTGTCTCTCCATCATCACCCCCAAATGTATGTATACATATGGGCACCCAATATGGGAGCATGTAGTCACTGCCCAGTTTTTGCTGTTTGATGAGACAGACCTCCAAACTTTATTATCTGTGTATGAATGCCATGGGGCTGGTCCTGTCCTATCTTGGTTAACATATGCTGGTTGATGGATTGATTAGAGAATTGTGGGGCAGCCACCTATCATCTCCTTCCATCCCTCCCTAGGATTTGACTGTTGACATATGGCATGGCATAGGCCTATCCTGGAACTTTGGGGAAGTCCCCCCAGCAGATTCAGAGTGACAGTCCAGGACTTCCTCAGGGGAGCTCTCAGCAGGGGGAGCCTGAGCCCAGAGTCATTCCTAGGAATAACATCAAAGACCCCCAGAAATAGCATCTTGGAATGAAAGACCTCAAAAACATACCTGGAAGGCATCTGGATGTTACTGTGCTGTCAGTTTTCTGGACATCTCAGTTCCATCTCCTAAAGTTGGTTAACAATTCAGGGGATCACTTATAATAATCACCTGATCAGACAGGCTTAATAGTCTCAAAAACAAGGGTCAAGAAACATTAGAGCTAGATAAGTAGATGTGGGAATTATTTTGCATTTAAACCATAGGAGCTTATGATATCACCAAACAAAGAATAGAATGAGAGAAGTGAGACCAGGAGAGAGCCTTGGGGGGGAGGCTCCTATACCTCGTCTGCCTGACCTATGAGAGAGGATCTAGCAAGGGAATCTGATGAGTAGTAGGAGACAGGAGAAAATATTAATTTTTTTGTCATTAATAACCAGAGAGAAGTAAGTTTCAAGGAGAACAGGATCAGGGGCAGCTAGGTGGCACAGTGGATAGAGCACCGACCCTGAAGTCAGGAGTACCTGGGTTCAAATCTGGTCTCAGACACTTAATAATTACCTAGCTGTGTGGCCTGGGGCAAGCCACTTAACCCCGTTTGCCTTGAAAAAACCTAAAAACCCCCAAAAAACAAGGAGAACAGGATGATCCATAATATCCAGGGCTGATGAGGTATGGAGAAAAGACTTATTAGATCTAGCAGTTAAGAGATTCCCTGGGAGTTGGAAAGGGCAGTTTTCATTAAATGATGAGGTTGGAAGAGAGACCGCAAAGAGTTCAGAAGACAGGGGGACTAATTCTCAGATGAAGAAATTAAAGCTAACTATAGATGTATAAAAACTGCCCTAAATCATTATTGATTAGGGAAGTACGAATTAAAACAACTTTGAGGTCCTACCTTATACCTATCAGATTGGCCAATATGGCTAGAGAAGAAAATGATCAATGTTGGAGGGGATGTGAGAAAACTGAGACACCAATGCATGTTGATGGAGTTGTGAACTGATCCAACCTTTCTGGGGAGCAGTTTCGAATTATGTCCAAAGGGCAATAAAAATGTACAAATAGCCTTTGATCCAGTAGCAATGCCACTACTAGGTCTGTACTTCAAAGAGATCACAAAAAAAGGGTAAAAAAAATCCACATGTAGAAAATATTCATAACAGTTCTTTCCATGGTGGCAAAGAATTGGAAATTGAGGGGAATGGCTGAACAAGTTATGGCATGTGAATGTGATGGAACTCTAGTGCTCTATGAGAAATCATGAGGGGGGGGAGGCTAGGTGGCGCAGTGGATAGAACACCCGCCCTGGAGTCAGGAGGACCTGAGTTCAAAAATGCAGCCTCGGACACTTAATAATAGCTGTGTGGCCTTGGGTAAGCCACTTAACCCCATTGCCTTGGGGAAAGAAAAATCATGAGGGATGGGGTTTCAGAAAAGCCTGGAAAGTCTTACATGAATTGATGCTGAGAAAAAGTGAGCAGAACCAGAAGATTACACACATAAACAACAATTAACAGCAACATGGGTGACAATCAACTCTGACAGACTTGTCATTTCAGCAACACAATGTTCAAAGTCAATTTTAAGGGACTTGTGATGGAAAATACCATCCATATCCAGAGAGGGAACTGGGGTGGTTGAATGCAGACCAAAGTTTACTGTTTCCAATTTTTTAAAAGTTGTCTTATGTATTATGTCACCTTTCCCTCTCATATTTTTTCCTTTCATTGGGATTTGATTCCTCTTTCATAACAAGATTAATATGGGCCTATGTTTGTTTGGCATAATTATACATGATGGTGAGAAGGAAGCTGCAGTAGGGAGAGACCGTAGATTAGTGTGAGAGTTGGGATGATCAAAGGTGCAAACTGCTGGAGAAGGCGGGGTGGAATGGAGGATGGGGGAAGGTTAGCAGAGAGTTTGTTGTACAACTGCATCAAGCAGCTACATAATGGTATGAGGCTGGATTTGAACTCAGGTCTTCAGACTCTGGGCTCAGTATTTGATCCCATGTTAAAAAGAAAACTACTTTTTAAGATTTTTATGGATGCTCATCCATTTTTGGTGCTAACTTATGTGAAAAACGGGTGAAGAAAAAGATAGTGGCAAATCACTGTGACTTTTTATTTCAACATAATCAAGCATATTTAACTCCAGTCCAGTAAGTCCTTCTATTTGCTGAATCAAGGAAAAAAATTTCCTTCCTCATTCCTCAATTGAGATAAAGACTTGATTCCATTTTCTTCCAAATGTTCTAGAATTCTTTAAAAATTTCCCAAAATAAAAGATGTATGATGTGGATTCAAAACCCCTTACACCAAACACACAGCTTTTCTCAAGTGTATTCATTAAATAAGGAATTTTCCTAGTTTTTGTTTCAAAATCTTCTCTAATGACTTTTAATTTCCAGGGGATTTTTTTTTTTAGGTTTTTGCAAGGCAAATGGGGTTAAGTAGCTTGCCCAAGGCCACACAGCTAGTTCATTATTAAGTGTCTGAGGCCGGATTTGAACTTAAGTACTCCAGACTCCAGGGCCAGTGCTCTATCCACTGCACCACCTAGCTGCCCCATATTCTTTCCATTTCAATTTTACCTTCTGGCTCTGGAATATTAAGACAGTTTTCCTTAAATGTCTTGAAAGATGATGTCGAGGCTCTTTTTTGAATCTTGACTTTCAGGTAGTCCAAGAATTCTTACATTATCTCTCTTCAATCTATTTTCCAGCTCAGTTGTTTGTTAAATAAGATATTTCACATTGTCTTTTTTTTCCCATTATTTTGATTTTTTTTTGATGTCTTGATGTTTTGATGTTGTTGGAACTTTCTGATAGTTTTGCTTCATCTGACTGCAGATGGATTAGTTCATGAAATAGCCCAAGACCCTTCAGAAAGATCCCTGATTCTCCTAATATCTCTTAGGAGTTTGTTATCTCTGTGATGGACAGTTTTTAATGACATTTGTGCCAGAGGCCATGGATGGATGAATTTTGTCTTGGATGGTTTGTGTAAAATTGCATTTTAATTCTTTGAAAAGTAATCATGTGGGTATGGTTTGTATGCTCTGTGGGAGCAACAGTGACTTGGGTGAGTCTGAGTCATGTACAGAAGTTACATAAAATTCTGTGATTGTTAAAATGAAGAGGCATTCTCCCGACCAGCCTTCAGGCTGTTCCCTCCACATGGCTTCCCAACTCCCCTTTAATGGAATCAGAAACCCTCTCTCTCTGTGGGAGATGATGTCCCTTTAGGAAGCAGGGAGTGAAGAAAGAGAGTCTAGGTATGGGCTCTTCCATTAGACTTTGGGCAGTAAGAGTATGAAATGTCAGGATGTCCTCATTCATTTAAGATGAGGTCATCAGGAAGGAGTGCAGCATCTTCTTCATGTGTCCATGTACTATGGGTCTTTTGGACCCAGATAGAATTTATCTGTAAAAGGATTATTAGGAAAAGAGGAAATTTTAAGTTGTTTATAGGCAAGGAAAACTGAACACAGTACTTAGAGAATGTTAGCTAGTCATCAATCTTCCCCTTGTGTTATTTCCTCTAATGAGAAATCCAAAGCATGGCTTTTCCCCTCAGAATTCTACATTGCAATGATAATCCAGAATCACAAAAGAAGAAAGAAATTCCAAAATACAAAGATCCCAGGAAAGGGTAAAAGGCCCAATTCACTCATATGGCTTTGTGTGCCTCCATGCACCTAAATATGAATGTATATATTTTTTGCAAACAATATCAATTCACTTAGAGTCCACAGAATTTGTAGCTACAAAATTATATCCATATACATATATTTAGAAGGGTGATAGAAACCATAGATCTATTACCATGAATGAATCTTGAAAGTCAGAATTTTTGATGGGCTACCCCACTGTCCAGCTCTGTGCCTAACCCTAAGGCAAATGGGCTTGTGAATGTTGTTAATTTTTATCCAATTTATCTAAGATCACTAAAACAATTAATGATAAAATAGGGATCTAAAGGATCTCAGCAGATTAAATTAATGGGTAACTGTGAGTTCTCTTGTCCTGTACTGTTCTGATGGGTCATTGACATCACTGAGTAGGTCTGGCCCCACTTGTGGTGTTCCCTTCCCTGCTGCCCATCTGGTACCTCTTGTCCAGGTGTCCTCCAAACCATCTGTCCCCAGAGGAGCTCCATTTGCCCGGGGGTGGGAAGAAACTTTCTCCTCTTGTAATCTTATTGGTTCCTGGATACCCATGAAGCTCCAGGGCTGACCATCGGTTCTTCCTCTTGCTCTCTGTGATCAGCCTGTCTTTTTATTTTCTGACCATGGAATGAGCCTGGCTAAGAAATCTGATCAAATGCCCAGCCTTCTAATGAGGAGGTTTTTCTGTCTAGATCCAAACCAACCCTTGCTGAAGCCATTTCCAACTACATGCAACAATAATTTTCAGGTCATTTTTTGGCCAAGTTTTGAGCTTCATACTTTCCCCACTCCTTTTCTCCCTCCCCCCACCCCCTGACAGCAATCTAATATAGGTTCTACATGTATAACCATGCTAAAAACATAGATCTACATTGATGATGTTGTAAAAGAAGAATCAAATCAAAATGGGAAAAAAATTAAGAGAGAAAAAATACTTAAGACAACTTTAAAAAAATTGAAGATGATAAGCTTTGGTCTTCATTTAAACTCCACAGCTCCTTCTCTGGATGTGCATGGCATCTTCCAGCACAAAAGTCACTTCCTTTTTTGACGGCACTGCACAATAAGTGGACATTCAACAGATTATTAGCTGCACAAGGATTAGAGTGAGGGAGATGTGAAATCTCTTATAAATCCAAGTGGGAAATCATCTCTTCCAGGCAGGAGGGGAGGAGGAGGAGGAGGATGAACACAGGAGTCGAGGTGTTGTGTGATCACAGGCTACCCATCAAAATGACTTAGGAAAGGGGTTGGGCTAGGTCATCTCTAGGCCACTTCTGATTTGAAGACTGACCCTTAATGAGTACTTTGTCAATCAAGAAAAGATGGTGAGTTAGCATCAGTTAGAGGAGCCCTCCCTCCCTCCCCCCCCCCCCAGGAAAGAATGGGGAAAGTTAGGGGAATGGGAAGAATGCAGATTCCTTTTTAAGCTTTGACTACTCAGTCTGCCTAAGATGTATTGAATGCTCTCAAATGAATGATCATATGGAAACAGAACAGGAAAACAAAGGAAAGGGTAAGGTATAGATTGGCTCGGTAGAGTTTTAATTCATTTGGCCAGAAACCAATTAGTTGAACTTAATGGTCTTTGTAACACATTTCTACTTAGGCACCATTATGGATGTACATAACCTGTGGCCTGGCCATCTTTATCTACCAATCCCTGGATGCTATTGATGGGAAACAAGCCAGAAGAACAAACTGCTGTTCTCCTCTAGGGGAACTTATAGACCATGGTTGTGATTCGATTTCCACAGGTAAATCAATAAGATTTTTAATTCAGTTTTTATCACATTAAAAGCTTGAAGGCTGCTACAGATGGCACAGAACATGTAAAAAAGGTTGGTGTGCTGAGCGACATGTTTGGCGATGAGGTTGGCTTGGGGAGAGACAGACATGGGCAAAGGGGAGGCAGAGACCATAATATCTGCCTTTCAGACCTAGAAAACCATAACAAAAAGTTAAGAAGCAGAATAGAATTTTAGAAAAGTTAGGTTTAATAGACCTTTTCCAATGACTGAGTGGGAATTAGAAGGCAAAACAATTAGCATTTTTTAAACCCTTAACATTACTGTGTGTGAAGCCCTGGGTGAGGAGCTGGGGACAAAGCCAAAGAAAGACGCGGTCCTTGCCTTCCCAGGTTGGGGAAGATCAGCAAAATAGCTGACTAGACTCCACCATCTTAGCTTCACCCCTTGAGGAAATTTCTGTCTAATTCACCCTAATAGGGGAAGATACCCCCTCCAAAGCAGCTGGAAAGCAGGAGGGGAGGGGTGGAGGGTGAGGTGAAGAGGACCAGCCTGCAGGCCTGGCATCGAAGTTTGGAAAGTCAGGAGCTCAGCTGGGAGGAGGATGCAGGTTGGTGGAGACCCCAGGAACAATTCCACAATGGGAAGAGAGGGCTAGCTTGACCAAGAGAAGGTCTTGGGAGAGAAGGTGGCAGGGGATGAAGGATGACCCATGCAAAGCTGAAGTTGGGGCCTGGCATTGAAGTCCAGAAAGCCAGGAGCACAGCTGCAGGGGCACTGACCTGTGCTTGTTGGTTGTAGGCTTTGCATCTCCCCCTTTGGGGCACAAGGGAAAAATAAGAACCTTATAAATACAGAGAAGCAGAGATAGTAAATTCAGCCTTCACCACCCCTAACATAATAAATATAATTAACAAAGGATTATTTTAAGGAAAACTTCAAACTAAGTTATAGAATTCTAAAGAATTGTGTTTCAGATTCTTGTGGCTTCTTCTTGTCTCTTGGATAAAGGAAAAACTCCTCTGGTTGGCTTTTTAAAGCCCTACTAAACCTGGCCCCAACTGAACCTCCCTGACTGGGCTGGCTGGCCTTCTCACACAGTCCCTGAGGGACCCCCCCTTCCCCCCCGCTTAGAGACTCAGGAATATGAGGTAGGAAAGTGAGGAGGAAGGAGAGGGTCAGCTGGTGGAAGAGAGTCATCACTGGCTTGGAGACCCATGTGTGAGTAGAGAGGCAAAAGTGCTTCATGGATGGAACTTAACAGGTTCCTAAGGTGGGGTCACTTCAGGTTCCTGATTTCAACAGGTGACTTGTCACTCTGGCTTCAGCTGAGCTCCTGCCATGTCTGTGACAGGTCAGGCACCCACTTGCTGTCCACCTTGCCCATCCTGGAGCTCCTTGAGCCTTGCTGACCTGGTGCCACATCTCCAGTCACTTCCTCACCAGCTGTCCACTTTGTCTTGCAGTATTTGTGTCCCTGGGAGCCTCCATCGCTGTTGGCTTGGGATCCCACCCCAACTGGCTGTTTTTCTGCTGCTTCATTGGGATGTTCTTGTTTTATTGTGCTCATTGGGAAACCTACGTCTCGGGTGTGCTCAGGTTTAGGAAGTAAGTAGCCTTGGGGAGCTCCGGCCACCCTGGGGTGCTGAGGCACTGGGATGCTTCACTGGTGTGTATGGGGGGGGGTCTCATGCACAACCTGTTTTCTCCAATAATTGGATTGCTGCAGTTCACAGAGTTGGTGTGTGTTGTTATAGACATTTAAACACATGATTCTGGGAAGGGGTCCTGAGGCTCCTGCAGGGCCCCCATCTGCCTGAGGGGTCCAGGACTCAGCAAGGGGCCTCCATTCCAGGCTGGTGGAAAGCAGGTTCTGTAAGCAGACAATTGGGAGTTTGATGGTCTGGGAAACCTAAGGGATGAATCTCCTTAGGACAGAGGCATCAACCACAGGCACCTGTGCTGGGATCCCTCCTGACAAACACTTTGACCAAAGAGCCCATTTTGGCGACTGCATTCCCAGTGTTTTTCTCTTTCTGGGCCTGGGAAGGCTCTTTGGTGCTCCTGGGAGGAGCTGCAGGTGCTGATCCCCCTCCTCCTTGTCGTGCATCTCCAAGGTGGAGCCATCTGACCCAGCTGGGGTCCCACTGGAGAAGCTTGCAAGGGGGCAGAGGCTAGTCCAGGACCCTACCTAGTCACTGCCCTAGCTACTGCCCTGTGTGTAATTCATTTGTTCCACAGGCATCTCCTAAGCAAAAGAGTTTGGTGAGCTTGTTCCCATCCACTTGTAATGTATTAGAGAAGCAGCCTTTGACCCACCAGCCTTTGTAAGAACAAGCTTGGCAGAAATTGGGTTTAAGCCAACAGCATGTACTATATGCCAGCTGTATCAAGATGTATGGCTTAAATGAGATTGGCTAGTGAAGGAGCTCTTAATCAAACAAGAGAGGTGATCACAGAGGACAAAGTAATGAGTTTTGTTATATGAAGCTGACAGGCTTTTGCCCAAACAGAATCTGTGCAGGTGGAAGAAGTTAAGCTGGCATGGGGGGGGCAGTAATAATCAAGATCTAGACCATCCAGATTCATTCCTCACTTGATAAACTGATCAAAGGAAATGAGCAAACCACTCTCCAAAGAAAAATAGCAAACTATTAACAGTTATATGAAAGAGTGCGACAAATCACCAATAGTGACAGACAGCTCTGACATTTCATCTCATACCTAAAAAATTGTCAAACGTGATGAAAGATGGGAATGGTCAATATTAAGAGAATCCTCGGAAAGATAGGCACTTGGACACACTGTTGGAGCTGGGAGTGGTCCATTCTGGAAAGTCATTTGGAATTAGACTTACAAAGTGTATCAGGTGCCCAAGCCCTTTGACCAGGAGAGCTCACCAAGGCAAAAAGGTGTCATATACACTAAAATACTCAGAAAAGTTTTTTGTGATTCCAAAGAACTGGAAACGAAGTGCATGCTCATTGACTCTGGAATGGCCAAACAAACTGAGGGATGGGAACATCATGAAATATTCCAACATTCTAAGAAATAGTGAATATAAAGATTCAGAGAAGATTTAGGAAATGATTCTGCAGGTGATAGGAAGTCACTGGCAGTCATTGAGCAGTGGAATGGTCAGATTTGTGATTTAGGAAAATTACTTTGTCAGCTGAGGAGACAAAGGACTTGAGGCTGTTGGAATAGTCTGGGAAGAAAGTAATATAAGTTTGAAACATTGTGAAAGGAAAAACCAGTCAGTGAGTGAAGAATTATGGAGAAAACCAAGTATGGGCCTGATTGACTAAGAGGACTGGAGGGATGAGTTTTGGGGTAAAATCATGATTGTCAGTTTGCAATGTCTATGAGACATCTAGCTGAGGATGTCTAAGAGAGACATGTCTCTCCTTGGAGAGATGAGGGCTGGCTGTCTGGATCTGAGAATCATCCACATAACTTGTTACTGAGGAAAGATAACATCTTTGCAGACAGTTAAATATAAAACATAGAGAGCAGTTTCTGAAGGGAGTATATCAGCAGCCCTGGGGAGTAGGGTGGACAACCTGTGCTGAGCCTTCAGGATTCTAGGGAGTAGGGTACCTTGGGAGGGAAGGGTATGGAAAGCATGGAGAACAACCTGGCCAAAGGCTTGGAGTTGGGAAATGGCCTGGCATGTGAAGAGAAGACAAGGCAAGCCTGTTTGACTCTGTAGAATTATAAGAAGACAGACCCATAGTCCATCTAATTTTGGATTTTTGACAGTGGCATTCGGGGCTGTGATGGTAGGGCAGCCTTGTCTTCCAGGTTATTTTGAATGATGATGTCTTCCTTTGTGTAAAACTGGGAGACCCTCGCAATCTCCCTTGGCAATTTCCCTCCCTTCTAGTCCCACTGACCCCACCCTAGCATGGCCCCATCTTCCTTCCTGAATGTAACCTCTGTGTGTGTTGGGGGGTGGGAGAAGAGTCTGGTCTTCCTGCCTTTCTGCTCCACAGCTCACCCCCTTGGGCTCCTGCCTGCTTATCCTCCTTACCTAACTGCCCTGATCTCATACTCACCACCTAACAAAGACCAATCTGAGTACTCTCCACCGAGCCTTCTGTTCCCCTACCTCCAGGCCTTTGCTTATGCTGATCCCTATGCCAAGATGCCCTTTCACCTTTTCAATGACTGAATGCCTATCTGTGACTTAAAGCCAAACTGATGAAAACTCCATGAAGGGCTTGCTGAACCTCCCAAGTGTTAGCAGCCTGCCCCCCTTAGACCTCACACGGCCCTTTCCTATGAAGTTCTTGATGCATTTCTCAGGTAACATTTTGCATTTTAGCTATATTTGTTCTATTTCCCTACCAAAAAGTAAGTTTCACAAAAGCCAGGAGCTTTGGGTGACCCCAGCTTATGAACACTAGACTAACTACACTTGGGAAGGACTGAATAGGGTCAAGATTGGTTGAATGAATTGGCTCTTTCACTCATTTAATGATAGGGAGAAAAGCAGAATTAGTCTGAAATTCTTCACCATATTTTCTTATTCAGAGCTGCTAATTCTGCTGATCTTTGTTTCCAAACCCGTGTTTAAATTGTTTATTTGCATATTCAAAGTCTATAAATATTTTGATCTTTTTTCCTTCCTTTCCTTCCAACTTTCTTTAGAGTGGATGTAACTGAAGTTCAACTGGCTATAGTTGTCATCTTTTTTATAACCTCAATTGGAGGATCAGCAATGTGGGATTATTCTGTGAGTATTCATATCTATATTGGGGGGGTGGGGGCTGTTCAGGGAAAACTAGTACCTTGGTGCGAGGGCTGCTTTCCACCTTTGATGTCTATCTGAGCCACCTAACTCTCAGCTGTGGCTTTAAGCTGTAGCTGGCACAGCAGCCACACCCTGGGACACTGTTTTGGCAAGCTCACCAGGTTGAGGGTGACCAAGGGAGTCTCAAACTCATCAGTGAGTAGTGGGGGTGTCTACCCCAAGCATGTGAAGTCTTCTACTGGTGGAGTAAGTGGATGATAATACTTCGTTCCAATGGCCACAAAGCCAGCTGAAGGCAGGTGCTGTGGACTTAGAGCTTGGTTAGACATGGAAGAAGCCAAGGTCATCCACTAGAGTCATCTGGAGTCATCACTTGTCTTGACTCTGTCTTCCTATGCTGGATCATGATGACTTTGGAAGAGAGAGTCAGGCGGATGACTTCATGCAGCTCTACCTCAAATCCTTAAATCCAATTTATGTACACAACAAAAGACATCACCCAGACTTTACCATTCTTCAAAGTTCCATGGCGACAGGCAAGAGGTGAAGCAGCCCGTGCAGATACAGTGGAAGCTGTAGTCACAACCCTGCACACAAGCAGCCCAGGCCATAGGGTCATTTCTTCACCAAAAGCAACAGTGGGATTCAGCAGCCCCCTGGGTGACTGAGCAGCCCTTTTTAAAAAAAAATTATTTATTTAAGGCAGTGGGCTTAATTGTCTTGCCCAAGATCACACAGCTAGGCAATTACTAAGTGTCTGAAGTTGGATTTGAACTCAGGTCCTCCTGACTTCAGGGTCAGTGGTCTATCTACTGCGCCACCTAGCTGCCCTGAGCAGCCCTTTTAAGGATCACACTGTTCACCTCCTGATGCAAGGAAGGGGCTAGAAAAGATGCTCTAAAAATTTTCTGCTTACCCAACCCTGGTTGGATTACCAAGGCAGGCAAAGGATCCCACCGTGCTGTCAAGACACCAAAAAATATACAAAAAATTTCTTCAAAGAAGATTCCCCTCACTGTCGGTGTATAGACCATGTGCACACTCACAGACAATACAAGACTCAACAGACCTGAAAGAATAGTAGGTCTTGTTGCAAGAGAACTCAGCAGGTATCATATCCAAATAGCCGCCTTGAGCGAAACAAGGCTGGCAAATGAAGGCCAGTTTACTGAAGTCAGATCTGGATACACATTTTTCTGGAGAGGCTGCAGTGACGGGGAACAGTCAAACAGTGAAACTAGACAATATTCTTGAATGCCTACCAAAAGGAGTGAACGACAAGCTCATGATGATGACATTGCCACTTCCATCATCATGCCACCATCATCAGCACCTATGCTCCCACCATGATGAACACTGAAGAAGTTAAAGAAAAATTTTATGAAACCTGGAGACCCTTATCATCAATGGATCTAAAGAGGACAAGCTTATAATTCTGGGTGACTTTAGTGCTAGAGTAGGCTCTGAATACCAGACATGGTAGGCCTTGGGAGGAATGGAGTTGGAAGCAGCAACATCAGTGGTCACTTACTACTGAAGACCTGTGCATCTCATGAATTCCTCATCACAAACACTCTCTTCTGTTTACCTAAACAGAATGGGTGGGCCCTCAAGGCAAACATTGGCATCTAATAGACTATGTGATCATAAGAGAAGAGACAGGATGTGAGAGTGACAAAGACAATATGTGGCGCAGAGTGCTGGACTGATCACAGACTCATCCTTTCCAAGCTAAATATTCACATTCAACCAAAGCAGCAGCCCCAAGACAAAATGAAGACCAGTAGAATTAATGTTCAGAGATTAGAGTGTCTCTGGACTGGGAACAGTTTGTTGCTAACTTGGAAGGAAAGTTATGCCAACACACAATTGGCAGCAGTGGAGCAGAAAAAGAGTGTGCAGCTTTCAGAGAGCTGGTGTACAGCACTGCATTTGTTCATTCGGGTCAGAATAATCACACACACCCCAACTCTGGTTTGATGAAAATGATGGGGAATACAGAAGCTGCTAAATGAAAAATAAGAATTCCACAGGTTTCCCAACAGGATAATTTATCCATTTCTAAGAAGGCAGCATTTAATTCCATCAAAAGTAAAGTCCAAGTGAAGATTAGAGAGATGCAGGACTTGGCTCAGGAAGAAGGCAGATGAAATTCAATTTTATGCAGACAGTAACAAACCAAAATGCTTTTATGATGTCCTGAAGGTCATTTAAGGGCCAAAGACCTATGGTGCATCTCAACTACTCAGTGCTGATGGATCCACATTGATTAATTATATGGACATGATCCTAGAGAGATGGGCTGAACACTTCCATAGTGTTCTTTTTTTTTTTTGCAAATGTTTAATTTTAATTTAAATGTTCACCATTTATAAATACACTAAAACATAGTAAATGCAAAAATTAGGTAGAGGTAGAGTATTTTAACAAAACTACAACTTTTCTAAAAGTTCATAGGCAAATGAGTGACTTATTACCCCCCAAATATTTCATCTAAGAATTGAAATGAGAAATTGACCCCTTTTCTAGATGTTAAAACAAAAATATTGGGAACATACTGTTCCAAAGAAAACCTGGCTCATTTTATTTTGCTGTCTTCAAATTCTAAAATCTCCCACCTGCCAGCTGATTCACCCCTACATACATTTAAAAGACTAAGCATTGCTCTGCTTCTATAGGGCCATAGTGGGTTTTTTTTAAGATTTTTGAAGGCAATGGGGTTAAGTAGCTTGCCCAAGGCCACACAGCTAGGTAATTATTAGGTGTCTGAGGCCGGATTTGAACTCAGGTACTCCTGATTTCAGGGCCAATGCTCTATCCACTGTGCCACCTAGCCACCCCAAAGGCCATAGTGTTCTTAACAGATCATCATCAATCAGTGCAGAAGTCATTGACTGTTTATCTCAAGTTGAAGCCAATCAGTCCCTAGCTGAAGTTCCAACTAAAGAAGAGGTTTTGTAACATTAGGCTCCTTTCAAGTGGCAAAGTACCTGGTGCTGATTCTATTCCAGTTGAGATCCACAAAATGGGGGACCCATCGCTCATCCAAAAACTGACTGAAATTTTCCAGGTTATATGGAATGAAGAGATTATCCTCCAAGAATTCAAGGATGCCTCCATTCTCCATCTCTATAAAGGTTAAAGGATTAGATTGTTCTTTGACAATCACAGGGGTATTTCTCTTTTAGTCATTGCTGTTAAGATTCTTCCTAGAATCGTTCTCAATAGGCTGATCCTTCACCTCGAAGAAGGTCACCTCCCTGAGAGCCAGTGTGACTTCAGAAATATTGAGGAACAGTCAATATGGTGCTTGCTGCCCAACAACTCCAGGAAAAATGCCAGGAACAGAAGAGAGGTCTGTAGACAACATTTGGAGATCTGACCAAGGCCTTTGATACCGTCAGTCATGAGAGTTTATGGAAAATGATGTCACAATTTGATTGTTGGAGAATCAGTATTGTCCATCAAGTCTCATGACAGCATGCTCACCTGGGTTCTGGATAGTAGACAGTGCTCTCAAGATTTCCCAGTCACAGAGGAATAAAACAAGGATGTGTCCTTGCTCCCAGACTTTTTAGCATGATGTTTGCAGCCATGTTATCAAATTCCTTCACTGAGGATGAACATGGCCTCATGGTCAGCTACTGCACTGATGGCAAATTTTTCAACTTGAAACAGCTTCAAGCCAAGACCAAAGTGGAAGGAGTGTTGATGCAGGATCTTCGTTTGCGGATGATTGTGCATCAAAGCAGCTTCTTCAGCAGAGATGCAGCAAAGTATGGATCGATTCTTTGCTGCTTGTGCTCATTTTGGTCTAACAATTAATGCAGGCTAATTGGTGCTTCATCAGCCAGCACCACATCATCCATATGGGGAACCCTCAATTGCAGCAAATGGAGAAGTTTTGAGGACTGTAGACAAGTCCACTTATCTTGGCAGTGTCCTTTCCAGGGAGGTCCGCATTGACAATGAGGTTGCCAGAACTAGCTCAGTATTTTGGAGGCTCCAAAGAAAGTATGGGAGAGATAGACTGACTACCAGACAGAAGGTCTACAGAACTGTTGTGCTGACCTCATTGCCATATGCCTGTGAAACCACCAGAGCCATGTCAGGAAACTGAATCGCTTCCATTTAAATTCTCTTAGGAATATTCTGAAGACCACCTGACAGGAGAAGATCCCAGACACCAAGGTCCTTTCTTGATCTAAACTGCCTAGTATTCCAACATTACTATAGAGAGTACAACTACAATGGGCTGGACGCATTGTTAGAATGCCAGACATATGCTTACCAAAAAAGTTATTTTATGGAGAACTCATACAGGGTAGCACTCACAAGGTGGGTCAGAAGAAGCAATACCAAGACATCCTGTAGGTCTCTGAAGAACTTTAGAATTGACTCTATATAGCATGGGAGACACTGGCACAGGACCACCCAGCATGGCATGCCCTCATCAGAGAGGGGGCTGCACTCCATGAGGAAGGCAGAATTGAAGCAGCTCAAAGGAAATGTGACCCATGTAAGTTTAGAGTGGGCACCCCAGGTGTTCACATGGGCTATTTGTGCCCAACCTGTGGTAGAGCCTTCCAAGCTCATATTAGTCTAATCAGCCACAGTCGGACGCACTGACATTTTTCTCAAGCATAGTGATGTCATGTTGGTCTTCTTTGATAACAAAGGACGAGAACCACCAACCATATCCATATTTTTAGCTCTTTTGCCTAGTTTTGTTATATGTTGAGACACAGCTGTTTATTTTTATTATGTAAAAGCTGGAATTATAGTGAATGCACACTGCATTGATGGTCCAAGGACCAGCCTGCCTAAGTGTGGGAAGCTGGGTCAGAAGTTGGTCTTAGTGACTAGAGAAGCCACCCTGTTTCCATAGTGACTGGGAAGGAAAGGGAGGAGGGTGCTAAGGATCACCTAGCCATCAGCCCTTCTACGAGCACTGATGGATTGGCCAGTCCTTTGACTGGGCTCTGTGAATGCAAAATGGTAAAGTGTTCAAATCTCAGATGAAAATCTTTGTGATTGAAAGAAATGGTGGGCTGGTCATGAAGAGAAAAAAATGAAAGACAGGAGAGGGATCGTCCTGTAGTCCTGGTCCCCAAGAGGTGAAAAGGACACTAGAGTAGTTGGATACTGCCTCAGAGAAGCAGCACACCAGTTAAGTATTGGGTCTCTTAAACGTGTTATTTCTCCCTTAAAATGGTTCATATTATTAAGGCATCTTTTGCTTTAGAGGAAAAAAAATCTGCCTTCTGCCTAATAAAATTTAAATGATATCACTCTTTCAGACCTAAAGTGTTAGATTTATTATGTAAGATAGATATTTTTACAAAGAAATTAAGCAATAAATGTAGTTAATAAAAAGTTTCATTAGGAAAAAAAATTAAGATGTTTTCAAAGTATTTGTATTACCATACGCAGGTCATGAGACCAGACACTTGGTGTTCTAGCATTGGCAGGTGTGCCCACCCCTCTTCCCTTAAGTTGCTGGGGATGGGGTGTCCATGGATGAGCTCCTGGCCAGCGGGTGCTAGTGTGTGGGCCCCTGGTCCTCTGTCAGGAGGGGCTCAGGGATTGAGTGAAAGGGCAGGTGCGGAGCAGGGTGATCTGCAAGTCTTTAGATGTAAAAGGCTTCTTCTACTAGGGAGGAATGGGGCAAGGAGCTATTTAGTTCAAAATGTTGTTCGGGGATTTTGCAAGAGTTGCTTGGCTGACTTGGCCAGTTGGGTCTGTGGCATGGCCAGGGACTGTGTCAACCCCCACAGATTTTTTAAAGGATGTTGCTATAATTTTGAAATATTAAAGAGGGACTGGTGGTAATTCACTGTCAACTTTTTTCCCCCTTTTTGCTGCCTTTGGAAGCATTCATGAAGCAGCATTTGGTGGCTAGAAGGTAATACCATTGGCATTACTTCCTGCTGATCTGTGATCCAAAACATTCCATATATGCACGTGTCCAGATGTCATGAACAGGCAGTCTTCTGCCTTCTCTTTGATGTTAATAGTCCTTATTTATGGTTATCAAACTCTATCATTTCACCATAGTGCAGCAGAATGTGGTGGACAGATTGTCTCCATATTAATAATGAAAGAGCCAAGAAAAACATTTACTTCATTAAGGTGAATGTCTGATTTAATTTAAACATGGATAAAGTGTGATGATCTCCAAAGAAAACCTGAATGTTGGTATACCTAATAGCTAAAATTTCTCTTCTCCCCCCAAGCTCCCTGTGATCGGAATAAAACTGAAGGTTTTTCCTTTTCTTGGGATTGCGGTAGGAGCCTTTTTTTCCTGTTCTAATTCCTTCCATACCATCCTCAATGGCGGAGTTGGCAAGAATGGATCTACAATAGCAGTAAGAGCATTTCATTTTCCTAAAGCATTGATTTTATGTTGTCTCTTAATTTTACAAGTAGAATCAATCTGTAGGAATAGACATGTCATCTGCATCCCAGGACCTGAAGACTGAGAGCTAGAAAGGGCCTGAATGCTTACCATGCTGGACTGCATCCTTGAAGCGGGTCCTTGGCAGGGCAGACCTGCCCCCGTTGGGTGGGGGTTTGGACCTGATGTAGAATCCATCTTCTTCACCAGTAAAGCGAAGAGTGATGCTCTTCTTGTTTGTTCTGTTCAGTGCTCAAAAAGATGGTGGAGTGTTGTGGCTCGCTTCCTTGGGGCTCACAGCAGTGACCTCCCTCCCGGAGGGGAGCTGAGAATAAGGAGTCAAACTACTACTGCCTTATGCCTCCAGCTCAATTTTATTACTGCTTAGCTATTACATATATACTGTTAGGTCTTCTGGGGGGTAGAACAAAGAATAATGAGGGAATTCGGGATGCAAGCAGTGTGTACATGCAGCGTCTTGCATTACAGGATAGGCGGGTATGTTAGGGAGGAAGTGATAAGGCATAGCCGTGTCTAGTGCCCTTGGTCAGTGGCGCGGAATGTCCAGCTCCCAAGGACTCCGGCACACCTTTATCTCTAAGGGCGGCTTGCCAGCTCCTGAGATTGTACAGGTGGCGGTTTACTTGGGAATGATTTGTGTCATGGCTGTTAGAATAGCCTTGTGCACCCACAGTAGAGAAATTTTTAAAAGGGACTTTCATAAAATTCAGAGCTCAAAATCTTAGAAAAATTGACTTTATATATAATTGGAAAAAATGAAATACTATCATTAAGGATTTCCATTTCTTGGAGATATAACCAGAAAGTACTGCAATGCCTGTGCTATGACCAAAAACATGGCTGGCTTCTTAGCCAGACCTGCCTGCGTTGGAGTTTGCCATCACCCCAAAACCTCAATGTTTATTTCAGCGATGATGCCATTGCTCAAAACATCTTTGGAACAAACTTTTTGAGAACCACTAGTGTCTGCAGTCATCCCTTCTCTGCAATAGCTTCAGTTTCCAATTTTTAGAAACAACCAAAACTTTAAGGCAGAGACTAGTAAGTAATAATAGCTTTCTTGTTGAGTACTGTCAAGAAAAGTGTATAAAATAGCCTCCTGAATCTTCACGGATTGTAAAGAACAACCCTCATCTGGAATGTGGGTTTTTTTTTCCTTTTAGTTTTTGCAAGGCAATGGGGTTAAGTGGCTTGCCCAAGGCCACACGGCTAGGCAAGTATTAAGTGTCTGAGGCTGGATTTGAACTCGGGTACTCCTGACTCCAAGGCCGGTGCTCTATCCATTGCGCCACCTAGCCACCCCTGGAATGTGGGTTTAAAAAAAAATCACAGTCTTTTATCTATAGTTGGCCTATCCTCTCACCAAGGCTTCTGGATAGATCAAGCACACCCCAACAATTATTAGGTTGGTTGGTAAACTGGAGCTTGAATCCAACACAAGTGATTAACTTATTTGGATGAAGTAACAGGTTGTAGTGGTGGCCAGTGTCTGTAGAATATATCAAAGGAAGAAAAACCCCCAGTAGATGCTTAAGGAATTAATGAGGTGGCGAGGTGGCGCAGTGGATGGAGCACCGGCTCTGGAGTCAGGAGTACCCGAGTTCAAATCAGTCTCAAAATACTTGATATTTAATAGCTGTGTGACCTTGGGCAAGTCAACTAATCCCATTGCCTTGCAAAAAAAAAAAAAACTAGAGTAAGAAGAAAACTGCTATTACTTCTGAGTAACTAATTTGAGTAAGTGCTGCTTTAATAGCATAACAGAATGGATGATAAAATGTAAAAACTTTTCCTGCTTTCTCTTTTAGGGCACCAGTGTTCTGTCACCTGGCATCCATATAGGATTAATTATTCTTTTAGCCATAATGATCTGCAAAAAATCTTCAACCCAGCTCTTTGAAAAACATCCCTGTCTTTACATTATAATGTTTGGGTGTGTATATGCCAAAGTCACACAAAAATTAGTGGTAAGTTGGTGGTAAGCAGTTTAGTTAAAATTGGGTGTGTTTGAATTTTATATGTATTTATATGTATTTATTTGGTCCTCAAGAGAAATAAAGTAATTGGCACAGCAGCTAAGGTAGTGAGCGTGTGACACATCTGTGTAGTATTTCACATAGCAGGGTAGGTTGTGTTGTATCAAGTCACCATGACAGCTCCTCAACCACTGGTCAAAGTATAAGAATCAAACTGGAACCTAATATGAACCATTTAGTAACGAATTAGATTAAATTAATACACATCTAAACCTTGTTACTTCATTGGTTCATGATGATCTCAGGGAATTTAAATACAAATGAACCGAATAAGGTAGATCTGTAATACAACACTTGAACTAATATTCCTATTAGTATAAGCACAAAAGTGATCTTTGGAATCGTTTTCTGTCCTAATAGGAAAAATTTGATATTTTTTCCTAAGAATAAAGGGTAAGAGGGGCCGCTAGGTGGCGCAGTGGATAGAGCACCGGCCCTGGAGTCAGCAGTACCTGAGTTCAAATCCGGCCTTAGACACTTAATAATGACCTAGCTGTGTGGCCTTGGGCAAGCCACTTAACCCCATTGCCTAGCAAAAACCTAAAAAAAATAAATTAAAAAAAGGGTAAGCTATTCAAATGTGGTTTTACATCAAATTGTGTCCTTTAACTATTTCTACATCATTTGTTTGCCCTTTTTATTAAATAGGTTGCTCACATGACCAAAAGCAGACTAACTCTACAGGACCCCGCATATATTGGGCCAGGTCTTCTGTTTTTGGACCAATACTTCAACAATTTTATAGATGAATATACTGTTCTGTGGGCAGCGATGGTGAGTAAACACTTTGGTGCAAAGCTTTTGATCTTTCTGTAGCTAGAGCATCCCAGGCTTCCCCAAACCACTCTAGTACATCTGTTTCCTCATCTCTGTTGGGGAGGACATTTGGATTTCTGCGGCCTGTCACTTGTCCAGGGTACATCATACACACTAGGTGTGTGCTAAATGTGTGACCAGGGCCAACTCTTCCCTTAACCTCTCAGAGCTCTCCCACTCCCCTCACCACACCACCCCAGACATCTTGTCCTCTCTGCTGGAGCGGTTGGAATGAGCTCCCTCCCTCTGCCACCAGTAATTTCCCAAATTTTTAAACTTTATGAACAATGGATGGCTTGGTCTTTCTGATGCATTAATACTAATATCCTTTCTTGATTATTTCATCCAGAAAAGCATTGAGTTTTACAGGCCTATGTGCCTCCTCTAACAGCCCCCATTTGGAGTAGGAGGGAACCTTTATTAGTAAAATTAGGTTATAATTCACTCACTACCTAGCATTCCTCTTTCCTGTAAGTTGGCACGCTTCCCTACTTCAAGGAGCCCGGTGCAATCCAAGGGTCTGCTCCCAATTTAGGGCACTTTGTTACTTGAATGCTGGTGATGATCTTTTTTGTCTCTTTCTTTTTCAAGTTCATCTCTTCACTTGATTTGCTGAGATATTCCACCGCTGTCATCTTGCAGATTGCAAATCACTTTCAATTACACATCTTCAGGATTCCACATCTTCCTGCACCCGAACAGGTTCAAAACCATTAGGACTGACTAAATAGCCCAAGGAGAAGAGGAGGAGAAGCAATTAAGGGAACCCCTGCTTTTAGGATACAGATAAACTTTTCAAGAAAAACCAAGCCCTTGAAAAGCACATTAATGTGACCCTAACTCTCAGATAAGATTATAAAGAAAACTAAGTCATGCAGATTCTATTGTGTGTTTGTTTCAATTGTGAAGCCCCTTCCTATGTTATATTCTCTTTCATCATTGAGACTGGGTCTTAAAGCAAAATAAATCTGTTCCATAACTGGGCTGGGAACAGAGAAATTCAACACTAAGAGTATGATAATCAGTAATGTTTGCTTCTAAGAAATTAACTAAAATGGCTACTTTAAATATTTTTAATAGTCATTTTTACATTTTACCCATCTTTAACTGCCAAAAACAACTTTGGATCCAAAATTTTAGGGTTAAACCACAAAGAATTAATTAAGGCAGTTTACTTTTTAGATGTAAGTGCATGGCTTATAATTGTGTCTTACTAATGGTCGAAAGAGTGGTAAAGATGTGCATCTCAAGTTCAATCAAAATCATGTTTTGCATCAACCAAAAGTATTTATTATTGTTTTTCATTTTTCTATCAACAAATGCAAGAGGTGATCACTGTTCCCAGTCCAAAAGAAATTTACTAGCTCCTACCTATTAGTTTCTAAGTCTTTTAATCTTTTTTCCAGTAATAGTAACTGATAAAAATCATTTAAAACTATTATTATCTATATATAGAGTTTAGAAATTATTGGAATTTGTATTACCCACAGAAAAGCAAGAACTGACTTACAAGGAAAAACCACTACAGCAGAACAATCCTAATTCTTAAAATCCAGGCAACATAGAGTTAGCAATGCATCAACAGAATGCCAGCTTTTAACAAATAGTCTTAAATTATTCTCCCAGCCCTGATTGATTACTTCAAAGAATTACTTTACATATAAACAAGGTGAAAAAAATTCTCCTTACTGGAACTATAAATATGGTGAAAATGCTTACAGATGGATAGTCTAATCATAAAGAACTTTTGGACATTCCCTCCCCCTCCCCAAAAGGGAGGGACTAGAGTCAATTTCTGAAACAGAACTAAAGATTTCTTTAGAAAGAATGTTTGTTTCCCTTCATTCATAATGTAAAATTATCTTTAATGATAAAAATAATAATTTCGTTTGTAAACCACCACAGAGAATCTGTATGGACTTGTAGTAGTCTAGAACAATTCAAATTGGGGGGGGGGGAGAGGGAAAATATGAAAAGAAATAATAAAAAAATAAAAGTCACTCCTCTCCTCCTATTGGGCACATTATATTAGAGTTAACTGAAATAAAACAAGCTTAAATGATTTTCAAATATATGCAATATGTAAAAAGTGCTGCACAGGTAAAAATATATTACTTAAACTTGAATAAGAATGTAAAATCAAAATTCCTTGTACTTTTTATGTACATATGAAATACCTCCAGCAACCTGTAAAAATGTACATATGTTTGTGAAATGCTTTCAATCATGCCAAGGAGCAATTCATTTAATCGTAAATAACTTTCATTCCTTAGAACTGAAATTCAGATAGTCTTTCAAATATTTTCTTGGCTGTTTTGTTATATAATTAATATATAGTTTTCATTAACTTGGTTACAAAACAAACATTATAAACATGTTTCTCAGCACTTGATTGGTCTAATTAGCAGTTGTGATGGTTAGTAGTATTTTTATGCAGCTAACAAAGCTTAGTAAGACTAAAAAGGTGAAATTCAATTTAAATCTTTATTGCTAGAAGCTATAGTTTTCAGTCAAAATAAAAATACAGAGAGGATTATCTTGGCTTTCAGAAACAAGCTTGTTTTTTACCAACAATAACCTTTAAACTAGCTTTCTTAAGCCACAGCACAGATCTTTAGCTAATGGATGTAATTGTATCATATTACTCAGGTCCAAGTTCTTTCTTCAAAGACCCATCAGAATAACATGGATTGAAGAGATTTTCGAACACTTGCCATTTCTTGCTGCTGCTGTTACAAGAAAGGATATTAAAGAAATGTTTAATATTTTGACAAGTGATTTTAATTATATACTGTTTTATTTGATGTAAGAAATATTAATACTTTACACCATATCCTTACTTACAGTATCCATCATAATTTTCTTTTGTAACATGGCCATTTCTTTTTTGAGTTCATTTTGTGCACCCATGAGGAGGTTTTCATGATTCTTCTCTAAATCTTCCATATTCTACCAAGTAAAAAAGGCAGACAAAATACTCAGTAAAACTGTTCTAAATTCTTTTAAAATGAACTCTTTGTAGTCAAGCACACACCATTATCTGCAGGATAAGGAGAGACAGGAGACAAAGCGTGAAGGACTCCTGTTAGAGATGTCTGTTATCACTGTGTAATGCTTATAAAAAGGACCACCTACCCTGAAATGTGCTCCTGTGGAGTCAAAAACCTGGTTAGAAGGCCGGCCCCTTCAAGGCTCCATGGGAGGGAGACTACCATGCCATTTTTCATCAGCCTTACAAAATCTTAAATACTATGTGTGTGTGTATATATATATATATACAGATGAAGTTAACAAACTGGAGAAGGGGATAAAAAAAAGTTTTCCCAAATAATATCATCTGAAGACGACCACCCAGGCCAAGTAACTTAAACATTTTTCAACTTTCCCAGCCAGTTAGTGATTTATAGAGGACCCAGTAATATTTTATCAATACAAATGTATTGAATAGTTCAAATATATATCCTATCAGGACCCTGGAGCTATATATCAATATTTGAGGCCTCATTTGAACTCAGATCTTGCTTGACTCCGGGTTTGGAAATTCTATCCTTTCTTAATAACTATTCCAACAGGCTTTTCAAAATAGCTCAATATATGACATTAACTTCAGAATTCAAAGGGATTTCATAGGCTAAGACTCTTGAGACCATGCCTGACAAAAGCCAGCTTCAACCTAAAGCACTCCAGGGACCCCACATCAATCACCCTGGCATGTCCCAAAAGCCTGAGTGTCTGTCTCTAGCAGCATCAAAACAAATAGTGATTTAAGTACAAACAGCCCCAAAGTTCTCCTCCAGACTTCATAGTTTCTTTTCTAAAATGATGCCTAGAATTGAAAACACTCAGAATGTGGTCTGACCAGGGATTCCTTTAAACAGGAGTATCCTTTTAATTTTTTTATTTCATGCATTTAAAAACATGATTTTGGAAAAAGTCAGCCAGCAGTGTTTATCTAATGATTAATAATGGTGGAGATTGACACAGCACTTACAAGACGATCTCCCAGTCTCACCATCCACAGACTTGCTGGGGGTGGGGGGGACTGGTCAGTCTTTCTTTCCTTTCCCCATGTTGACAGTTGCCCCAGACTCCTCCACCCACAGTGATTTGCCCTCGGGTTCCCGTGACCACGAGCCTCAGGACAGTGTGTACAAGTTGTGAGGTCACAGAGGATGTGGAGGAGAGTCAAGTGAAAGAGATGGTTAAGATGAGCAAGAGCCCAAAAGAGGATTTCTTCTTTGACCTTGGAGGTATGAGTTGGAGTATCAGCTGCACCCCCATTGGGGAAAGACCACAGGCCCCTGCATGGAGGGGGCTGGGATGTGGAAAGGGGGGTGGCGGGCTGTGAACCAGGCAGATCAATCACTTCCTGAAGCCTGCCATCCCACTTTGGTCAAGTCTGATGGTTAGGACAGTGGCTTTTTTCTGAAACCCAGCCTGAGTCTCCTCCACACACCCTTCCTCACATCCCTACTATGGCTCATCATCTTCTAGAAATGAGACCCCAAAAAAGATGTCACAGTCATGCCAGGGGACTGGAAATAGGAATCACAAGCTACTAGCAATCAGTCAGAGCCTCAGACCTGGTCAAGAGAACTCACCGGGCAGAGCAAACATTCTTTCTCAACCCAAAAGGTAACTCTTGAAAAGTTTAATAAATATTTCAAACTTTATAACAGTCTGATTTCTTTCTGTTGTCAGGAATGTTATCTCTCCCCCATATTAATTACAAACTCAGGAAGACAATGATTAGAAAAGTGGGAAAAATTGTCCCACCCTCATTATGCTTCAAATCCAAGAAGAGAGAACAATTTGCTGAATACAATTATTATTAAACTTACTATTATTGTACAGCCTAATGGATCTCCAAGGAGGTTAAAGATTTCCCTATCTTTTGTTTATGGGTAAAATATTCCCTTTCTCTCCATTTGGGGTAATGGTCTACAAGTTTTTGAATAAAACTTTCTAAATAAAACTTCCTGGGCTGTGGGAAATCTGGGACATTATTACACTGTTGGTGGAGCTGTGAACTCATCCAACCCTTCTGGAGAGCTATTTGGAACTATGCCCAAAGGGCAACAAAAATGAGCATACCCTTTGACCCAGCAATACCACTACTGGGTCTATACCCTGAAGAGATGATGAAAAAGGGTAAAAACATCCCTTGTACAAAACTATTCATAGTAGTTCTGTTTGTGGTGGCAAAGAATTGGAAATCAAGCAAATGTCCTTCAATTGGGGAATGGCTTAGCAAACTGTGGTCTATGTATGTCATGGAACACTATCATTCTATTAGAAACCAGGAGGGATGGGATTCAGGGAAGCCTGGAGGGATTTGCATGAACTGATGCTGAGTGAGATGAGCAGAATCAGAAAAACACTGTCCACCCTAACAGCAACATGGGGGTGGTGATCAACCTTGAAGGACTCATTCATTCCATCACTGCAACAATTGGGAACAATTTTGGGCTGTCTACAAAGGAGAATGCCATCTGTATACAGATAAGGAGCTGTGGAGTTTGAACAAAGTTCCAGGACTATTCCCTTTAATTTAGAAAAAAACAGTTATCTTATTGTCTGATCTTGTCACCTCTTAGACTTCTCTTCTTTAAGGATATGATTTCTCTCTCATCACACCCAATTTGGATCAAGGTACAACATGGAAACAAAGTAAAGACTGACAGAGTGTTTTCTGTGGGGGGTTGGGGGAGGGAAGCAAGACTGGGGGGGAATTGTAAAACAAATAATATCTTTAATAAAAATAAATTTAAAAAAATAAAACTTCCTACCTAATTTATATTTTCTGTCATTTTATTTTAACTCTGAATTTTTGAGGTTTATACTCTCATCATGGACATCATCAAATAGTATCAAAATTAGATCAATTAGATCAATTATTTTCTTGCAGCTAAAGGTGGAGCTCCATAAAGTCAGTTCAAACAAGACCTGGAGCCTTGGCTCAGATCCTGAGCCTCTTAATTGCAAAAGTCAGATTTATGAAGAAAGTAGGGGAAACTATCAGACCATATAAACTTTATCCCTTAAGAATGTGAAGTGGAGGCAATGATTAGATTGAAGCTTTGGTTCTTTGGTTCGCTGCTGCACAGGAGAAAGCAGAGGCAGGGTAACAAGGGGCCAGGTCCAGAGTAGAGGAAGGGGAGCGGCTGAGGGTAGAGTCTAGCCCCCCTCTAAATCTGCTCATGTGGTGGGAGGAAAGTGATGTGGAATCTGCTGTGCATGAAGGAAAAAAAAATGAACAGCACAGAAAAATAATCTTTGTTTCCAACCCTCGTGCCCAGAGTCCCCTGCTCCAATGTCAAGGGCCTATAACAAGATGGAAGACAAACAGTGGGACTTAACGAGGAAGAGGCAGCCAGAATACTGTGTCAAGAAGCAGCTGAACAGGTGACTGGAGGATGCCAAGTGTTGAAATAGAACTTTTGGAAACATTTTTCATCAATTCAAAAAAGTGTTCAAGCACTAATTAAAAATCCATGTTTTAAAAATCCATGAAGAGAATCATATACCAGACCTTCAAGAACTGCTCATAGAGTTGTTTAATCGTTTTCAGCCTCTGGCTCTGAACTATTCTGGCTTGTTGAAAAACCTTTTGCTGTTGTCGAAACATATTCTAAAAGCAAAAACAGAATGAAAATTATGACTTAAAAATTCAACATTAGATTCAATAATAACTAAATAGCAGCAAATTCATTATTACAATGATCGGATCGTCCCATTTACCTGTCACTATAAAAGACAATTCTTAAAGTATGTCAAGAGGAAAAGAACAGCATCTGGAGCCCTACTAAAAGATCCGAAGGGATGTTAACTTGGGCCCTGACCAGCAAAGAAAGATGTGACTCTCTTTCCAGCCAAACCTGTTCCTTCTGACTTCTTTATTTCTATCTGAACTGAAGATGACTTTGAGGGAGCAAACCCGGGGGTTAAGACAGAGGTGCCTCCCTAGCAACAGGGAAGTTGGAAAGAGATCTGAGAGTGATGTCAAGTTCTCCACGGAAGCACTTCCCATGATTTCACTCACTATTTGTTCCATACGCATAGAACTGTTTACCCTCTTTTGCACATCTACTGTGCATTGATTTTTACTATTTGCTTTGTCGTGTTCTTCTACTAAGACTATAAAACCCAGAAATATAGGGATCACATTTTATTAAATTGTCTACCTTTCCAGCACATATTAGGTGGTCAATAAAAATACAATAATAAGCTACTATTTAGAACACACTCTAAAGTTTGCAAAGTGCTTTGCTTATATTGTCTCATTTTATTCCTGAGAAGTATTCTCCTTTTACAGATGAGGGGGTCAAGGTTTAGTGATGCCCCAGGGACACAAAGCAATGAGGTAATATTCATTCCCCAACAGGATCTGGTCAGAAGAGCTTCCAGTAGCCATGGATGTGAACTGAAGAGTGGCTTGGAAGAACTGGTGAGCAGGATGGATAGTATAGAGTCAAGAGTGGCAACAGCCATCCTGGCCCACAGATCCTTCCCTGGGGCTGGCGCCCTTCCCACCTGGCCAGAGACTCCCAGCTTCCCTTCTTGCTTTCCCTACTCTATCCAAGCTCCCTCCTCCTTTCTACTGGGTCGCCCTATTTCTTCATATTTCTTTCTCCTGAGATAACAGATTCCAAGAGCGGGATCTCTGCTTCGCTGGGGTTCCTGAGGTGTGAGAGAGCAGCAGACCCTTACTGTTTGCCTGACCCTGGGCAAGGCCTTGAAGCTCTCCTAGCCTCAGTTTCTTATCTGTAAATGGGGGTAGAAATAGCACCTATCTCATAAGATTGTTTAGAGGATCAAATGAGATTCTATGTCAAATATTTTGTAAAATTTAAAGTGCTAAATATGAACATTATTTATATCCTTCCACAGCAAATGCAAGTTAGAAGTGCTCAATATTTGGTGAATGGTTGACATATTTACAGTTTATCTAAGTCATTTAGATATAGAGAAAAATACACCCTAGCTAAATGTGCCCATTCACATTCATTGTGTGTACATTTGTAAGGCTATGCTAAATGTTATGGGAAAATACAATGAAGCTTGGTATTGTAAGAGAAAAAAGTGATCATTCTTAGCATGAAGCAGCTTGTTAGAGATGAGCAAGATGGATGCCCGTGGCCCGACTAGTGTGGGCCCTCAACAGCAAACGTGGCCAGCACCTTGGGCCCTCCTGAAGAGAGAAGAGCTGGAACAAACACAACCACAGCCCTGAAAACAATGTTTTTTTCTTTAAGACCAAATGACCAAAATATAATGGATGGGTAAAAGTCCTTGATTTAAAATCCTACAAGAAAAGCTATTCCATAGACACCTCCATGGAGAACTTAATACACAAGTACTTTTTAAGTGACAAGGAAGTATAAATATTTTGAGTATTTAAGAATCAGGAAAAACTTTAAAATATTCTATACACTGTGATTTAAAGACATTTATACACATTAAATCATACACATTTACTTCAAGTGACAGTCAATATTAGTGGTAGTCTATCACTCTCCTGGTTGCTTGTTTTTTTTTTTTTTAAGAAGTGAGGGAAAGAAGGCAAGATAAAATGAAAAGACAGACATGCAAAGGAAAGGGTATTGGGTTCTAGCCTCTGCAAAGGAAAGAGCACTGGCACCTCTTTTCTTTAGGAACATTGACAATTCATCAAAATTCAGCGAGTTTTAGTTTCCTTATCTCTAAAATGGGGACAATCTCTGCATGAGGTTGCTCTACAAAAGTAAGTCAATGCTAAAATTATGACCTCTGATCCTTTGAAGGAGAAGAAAACTCCCTTTTCTGGGACCCCTACATTTGACCCTGAATCTGGGAGGGTCCCACTGCTAAACAAGACCACAGAACACACAACAAGCTTTGGGCAAGAGCAGCTCAGTCAATTCCACAGGATTATTCCCAGACAATCATTTGTATTTTCTATACATATCAGCTCTAAAGGAGACCAAGCAGGATACTGACAGCTAGTTTTTCTTCCTGTTCCTCAGCTTTCTGAACATCCACATCCCACTGCTGAAACAATGTCAGGAACTGCTGAGAATATTCATGGTTGAGTTTCTGCCTATTAAAAGAATTAAGAACACCAGCTTACCATTATTAAAATTAGATTCTCTGGAGTACTTGAACAAACTAATAACCTTTACAGAACTAATTAAGTGTTCCAGGGTAAAGAGGAGGTGACGTCCTGCCAGTGGAGCCCAACTTCAAGTGAACTCCAATTTTAAACACCCAGCAATGGACTGTCATCCCTCACCAGATCCACCCATCTGGAATCAGACTGCCAGAAGAGTGGTCACCAGGTGGTCATTATTTCTTCCCACAACAACTAATGAATTAAGACAAACTACTAAATGGTTGCAATCTGTACCAATAGGAAAACTAGCCAAATTGATAAAATCAAAGATCCTTGAAACAGAAGAAATTAATGTAATATAAAAAAGGGTAAATCATTAATACTACCATTAATTTTTGGAGGGAAGTTGTGAGATTAAAATATGTGAGGTGTTTAACACAGTGCCTGAGACATGACAGTTGATATATAAATTCTTATTCTCTTTTCTCTTCTAGTTACTTTTTTTATATGCAAAATACATTTTGTGCTCATGCTGAAAAAATAGTTACTAAAAAAATAAATCCTTACCTCTGTTCTTGTTGTGTTTTCCAAACATGCTCAATTTTCTGATTACTAGTTTTAAGAGATGCCTTAGTATACATTTCCAATCTTTTCCTCTTTGCAAGAAGAGCCTTATTAATATCAGCTATAATGAAACATTTATCAAAATTTCATGATGTGAAGTTTACATAATTACATTCAAATTTAAGCAAATTGATTTGAATATTCAATTCATTAATACTAGGAAGCCTTGATATATTTAAATGTAAAATATACCTAAATGTACCAACTGTTGCCAAAAGGTGACTCTTTCTCTAATTTATACTTTTTCGTAATTAAAAAAATGCTTCATGTAGGTTATAGGAATTCTTACAACTTTTCCACAGTGTCATCTAAACACAGCTTCTAACCTCAGATTATATTCTTATCTGCCCTCCCCACACTCCATTTTGGAATAGGTTTGAGTAAAGGGTAACATTCATTCCCCCATCCCCAGATTATATATGAATATAAAGGATTTTAAGGATTAACTCTTTTTCACTTTTTTAAGTTATAAATTTGATGAAATTTCCTACTCAAGATATAAAATATCAATTAATTTAAGGAGCTCTGGAAAATGAAAGCATACTTAAATTGAAAGCTTTTAATTAACCCAAATCTGATCCCACCAGAAATCATATATACCACAACATAAATTAAATGGAACCAACAAAACTAATTTATTACTGGTGGCATCTATGAAGAGGCAGTCTATCCTCTGTATGTATATGTATACATACTTTAATTTATTTAGGCTATGTGTGGTACAATGGAAAAAGCTCAATCTGGAATCAAAAAGTCATGTGCATCTGACATTACACTGTGACCTTCAACAATATCAGTTTGCTCTCTGTGAAAAACAGTACTAGCTAATAATAGGCTGTATGTGTCACTTTAAAGTTTGCTAAGGGTTTTTACCAACCTCTCATTTTATCTTTACAATAGCCCTAAGAGACAAGTGCTTCTATTATCTACATTTTACAGACGACCAAATGGAGGCTACGTGAAGTGCCCACGATCACATAGCTAGGAAGTGTCTGGTGCCATATTCCTAGCTCTAGGCTCATGCCCTAATCAGAACACCACCTGGTGGAGAATGAACTAAAATGGCCTTTGAGGTGACCTCTAGCTCCAGATCAATGGTCCCAGATCATTTTGGGAGACAATGAGTCCACCTTGAGAGTTAGATTGGCTTCATTTTTCTTTTTTGCTTCCCCAGTTTCTAGCATTGTGCCTGGAACACTGTAGACATTTAATAAATTGTTACTGAATTTCAGCTGGACCTTTCCCCAGTATTTCTTCTCCATACAGTATTTCCTAGATTAAGTTAAATGTGAATATAAAAGTACATTCCTACTAAGTGCCCCCCTTTGGCATAGCTCCTATTCAGTCACCACATTCAAAATAAGCAAATGACAATGAGGAAACCTAAGATACATACCAAATACATCTCTAAAATCCAAAGCACATGAAATAATTCCTAAGGGCCTCTTGAAGTCTGGCAATCTTAGCATTCTATCATTATCTTCTACAAATTTTACTAAACCTAGGCTTTCAACAAAATAATTTCTTTAAATATAATGGAATCTTGACACATACCTCCAAATCTTTCCAACATGTTCTGTACTTCACCCCTAAGAAATCAGAATTTAGTTATCCATTAAAAATGTTTTGTAAAGATTTTTCACAAAGCATTTCTATTTGCAAAGTAGATTTCTATTAAAATATTTAATGAAAAAACCTCAAAAAGTACTGACATAAAGGGTTATTTTTTTCACATCATAAAAAGCTTCTATATAAAACCAAAGACAGGCATCATACATAATGAGGATACACTATGTCTAAATGCAAAAGTAAAGCAAGGATCCCACTCTCTCCACTATTATTTGTTACAGTTCTGGAAATGCTAGCAACAGGAATAAGACAAGAGAAAGAAATTGAAGGCATAAAAAACAGGTAGAGATGAGTTAAAACTCTCTATTGGCTGATATGATGGTATCCTTGGGAAATGTTAGTGAATTAGCAAGCCTACAAATTCCCCAGAGAGGGAAGTAAGATTAGGGGAAAAATTGTAAAACTCAAAATAAATAAAATCTTTATAGTAAAAAAAAAAAAGAAGACACAGCAATGAAGGGGGAATAGCAGCATTTTCATATTTCAAACTATATTATAAAACAGAAGTCACTGAAGCCATCTGGTATTGATCAAAAATAGAAAAAGGAGATCAATGGAACAGATGAGAAACAAAAAAATCAGAAACAACAGAACTCAATAATCCAGTGTACCATAAATTGAGAAACAAATTATTTGGAAAAAATCTTTCTGATACAAACTAGAAAACTGGAAAGCAGTGGAGCAGAAATTAGGTCAATACCTTACATGACCTTAATATTAAAGTCTTTAAAAAATTAGAAAAGAAGTAGATCATATAGTTCTTACAACTTTGGGTAGGAGGATATATTCTTAACAAAACAAGGGAATATAGCAAAATTATAACAATCAAGCATGACCTGAACAAAGAAGACATTTCTCCTGTTGGGGGGGGGGGGAACCCCACAGGTGTGGTACATTATACTTTTTTTTTGACATTTCCAAAATATTCCTCAGCTGTGCTGATTTTTTCTTTTCTTTTTTTTTTGGGGGGGGGGGGATTGGGGAAATCTTAACCAAGATTATTTGATCTATGAATGGTTGTCTAGGACGGGGAGGAGGAGGGATCCTGGAGAAAATTATGATATAAGCTAATTTTACAAAAAATAATTTCAAGAAATAAACTTTTAATTACCCCATATCTTCTTCAACTACTCCATGAGAAATGACTGATGAAGGTCTTTTTTTCCCATGCTTTTCAATTACTGCAGTCTCTCCTAGAATTATAACAAAAGAGAAGAATCTGAAATCAAGTTCACTATGGAAGATTCTCATAAATAATATTCTCACCTTGTGACCTTTTTTGGCTACTGACAGTCAGGACTTATAAAACTCTTTTGTTTCCACATCTACAGGTTTGTGGTGTGGTGGTAACTCAAGTATTCAAAGACTATACCACTGGCATACTAGTTGAGAAGTCCTACCAAAATGGATAGGCTTTATGGGTGGCCCACTCTAGCTAATAAATCTGGAGAGGCTCAATGCCCGACCAGCTAGGATGATTAATCACAGTAACTTCATACCTATTAAGGCAGAGAGGGGATGTGGCATATGTCAACTGAAAAAGACCTGGGAGTCAGCCTCGTGAAGTATGGATATTCCACTTATCTGTAACTCGATTTATCACAGGGTAACTGAGCACTTAAAGGCTATGACAACACATCACAAACATACATATATTAAGGGCACATGAAATAAATGCAACTTTGGGGGAGAATATAAACTTCATTTTATGTATTACAAATTACTCAATGCAATGCAATTCATAGTAGTAGTATGTTCTACTGTTATCAAGATATAAATGTGACATACCTTCCCTAGCATCTTCCTCGGACTCACTCAGATCTTTCTTGTCTTCTTTGTCAAAGTCATAAGCTCTGCTCACCTGAGCTTCCACTGCTGGTTTCCCAGATTTCCCTGCATGTTTTCTTCCTGAAGGTGCCATAACTATATAATTTTTTACTGTAATAAAAATAACATTTTTAACCTTTTAATTTCAAAGATTAAACTGAGAGCTATAAGACACACACACATATATATATATATATCTCATATATATCATAAAAGATGTAAGAGGTGGGGCAGCTAGGTGGCTCCTTGGATAGAGCACTGGCCCTGGAGTCATGAGCACCTGAGTTCAAATCCGGTCTCAGACACATAATAATTATTTAACTGTGTGACCTTGGGCAAGCTACTTAACCCCACTGCCTTGAAAAAAAAACTAAAAAAAAGATATAAGAGGTGGGCATAGATAAGGAATAATCGGACTATGAACCAACATATTAAAATTTGACTATGGGCAAGGAAGGTATTAGAAGTAAAGTATAAACATAAAGCATAAGAATTCACTTTCAAAGCATTTGCATTCTGCTAGAACCAAACTGGCACATTAGATAAATATGCCGATGGACATACAAAATAATTATGTGGTAATGATTATGGAGAATGGTAACATCTTTTGTAAGAGTGGTCTTTCATTCCTCTTGAAGGAAGTGAGGAACCTGACAAGCACAAAGGTAAAGGGAGCACATTCTAAGATTAGCAGACGACAACCAAGGTTTAGAGATGGGAAATAAGCTGTCAGAACAAGCAGAAAGCAAGTTTGGCTGGGATTAAAAAATGGGAAGGAGACTAAAGAAGTTGGAGTCGAGTTGGGAAGGGCTGGAAAGCCAAACAGGACTTCTACACTTCATCCTAGAGGAGCCTCAGGAGCCACTGAAATCCACTCTGGCACTGCTACAAAAAGTAGAGATAGGAGTGGGAGAGAGACCTGAGGGAGCAGACCAATCAGGAGGCCTCTGGAAGAGTCCAGGGGAAGAATATCCTACTTAACATCCTCTGGACTATACCACCTTCCTACAGGTTATCTTGTCCAGTTGGAGTCGACCCTGCCCTGAGGTTTATTCTCCTGATTTTTACTTTCTGGTTAGCATCACTCTTTAAAATATATATTACATTTCTCAATTACATGCAAAAAATTTTTAACATTGATTTTTAAAAAAATTTTATTTTCCAATCTTCTCCCACAGAATGTGAGAATATATTAACAATTATACATGTGACATCATGCAAAATATATTTCCATGTTAACCATGGTATAAAAGAAACCACATATAAAAAGGAAAAATAAAGTTTAAAAAGGATACTTCAATCTGCACACTGTCTGGATATGGACAGTATTTTTCATCATGTTGCTTTTAAAATTATCTTGGATCACTGTCTTAATCAAAATAACTAAGTCTTCCATAATGGATCATCATTATAATATTACTGTTACTGTGTACATTGTTTCCCTGCTTCTGCTCATTTCACTTTGCATCAGTTCATTTAAGATTTACCAGGATTTTTTGCAACCATCCCCTTCATTATTTCTTACAGCACAATAACATTCCATCACAATCATATACCACACAACTCGCTCAAACATTACCCTGAAAGGCAATCCCTCAGGTTCCAATTCTTTGCCACAACAAAAAAAGCTGCTATAACTATTTTTCTATGTATAAATCTTTAGTGGTATTGCCCTTTTCATGTAGTTTCAAATTGTTCTTCAGTTTACAACTCTACCAGCAGTGTTTTGGATATTATCATTTTTTTAAATTGATCAGAGAAACTTTATTTTTCTTTTTAAAAATATGCCTGCAAACAAATCTCTTTTTTTTTAAGTTATGCCTATTTTATTTTCAGCTTTTTATTTTTTTAAATTATATGTAGAGATAATTTCTAACATTTATTTTTGTAAAGTTTTCTCCCTTTCACCCCTCCCTCCCCCTCCCCTACTTCAGGCTAGCAAGTAATCTGATTTAGGTTATACCTGTACATATGCCTTACATTTATTTCCATATTGGCCCCTCTATGAAAGAAGGAACAGAACAATGATCAAAGACAAACTTGTGATGGAAAATATCACCCACATCCAGAGAAGGAACTATGGAATGTGAATGCTGACTAAATCATACTATTTCAGTTTTTAAAATTTGTTTTATGCTTTATGTTTTTTCCCCTTGTGTTTTTTTCTCTTTTGTTCTTTCACAACATGACTAATATGAAAATATGTTCAACATAGTTATATATGTATGTATCGGATTACTCACTGCCAAAGGGAGGTGAGAAGGGAGAGAGGGAAAAAAACAACCTTACAAAAAAATGAATGTTGAAAACGATCTTTACATGAAGTTGGAAAAAATAAATTAAAATAAAACATAAACCAGCAAAATTAAACAGAGGAAAAACAGACCTTTAATGAAATAGAAGGCTGAAGTATGACTCTCTCTCATATATACATATGTGTGTGTGTGTATTTATATATATATATATATATATATATATATATATATATATACTGTGAAGTTCAAATACAGGAATGGACAGAATGAAGAATTATAATGGACTAAAACAAGATTAAATTGCTTACATTTAAATATGGGGAAAAATGCATTTCTCCTTGGAACCCTATCATCATCAACTATATTAAGGGAATTATTTAATCAAATAGAAGGCCTGGAAGTGATTCTGTTATGTCTTGATCTTAAGAAAGAGTAGAAAAAGGAATACACTAGGAGTGGGGGAGGGGATGGTGAGGAAAAATTTGTTGCAAAAATAGTGTGACTAAGTGGATGTGTTTACAATCAAGGAGGAAGGTAAAATGAATGACATGTGAACCTCATTTTTATCTGAACTGATCAAAAGATGGAATATATACAGAGCTGAATATTACTCAAAAGGGAAATAAGACAGGGGGAATTAGAGGGATATGATTAAGGGATTTCTAAGCAAAACTAAGAATGTACAAAAATACAGTCTTTGTGAAGCAAAGAATGGGATTGTGAGGAAATGGCTGAATAAGTTAAACTATAAATGGGAGAGAAAGCTGTTGCACTTCAGATATGAAGGGTATGGTTTCAGGGAAGTCTGGGAAGATTTTGAAGGATGAGATGACTGGAATCAGAGCAATTTATTCATGAACAATGTGGTAAAAACAAACAACTTTAGGGGCGGCTAGGTGGTGCAGTGGATAGTGCACTGGCCCTGGAGTCAGGAGTACCTGAGTTCAAATCTGGTCTCAGACACTTAATAGTTACCTAGCTGTGTGGCCTCGGGCAAGCCACTTGACCCCATTGCCTTACAAAAACCTCAAAAAACAAAAACCAAAACCAACTTTGATAAATTAGGGACTCTGCCTTAAATGGCTAACTGGGATTCCAGGAGATGAATGATGAAACCATCTGCTGATAAGAGAGTAAAAGACTCGGAGTGCAGAATGAGACATTCCTGTGCCTTTATAAGATATGGCCAATGCAGGAATTTATATACACATTTGCAGCAGGGATTTTGTGTTTCTTTTCTTCTGGGGGGGGGGGAGGGAGGAAGAAAGCAGGTGGATTTTTCCTAAGTGAAAAAAATTTGCAATAAAACAAATCAACATTTGTAGACTGAGAAAATTAAGTGTGAAAGATCTTTGCTGTCAAATTTTCTTTTTATTTTACTGAATATTTCTTTTAAGGAAAAGATTTCATTTTCTGGGTGTGTGAGAAAATGCCTAGTGAAGCCTTCTCAGAGTTAAAAACTTTTTATGTTAAGAAAACATTTCAGAGGAGGCCCAGAGCCCCCTGTTTTGCAATAAAACTATTTTTGCTAACTGGGATGACATTCTAACCATAGACAGTACATTTTAGTTAAGATAGTTAAATGTAGGTCGCTAAGACTTTTAAGTTACCTCACCATCTGGTGGGAAAAAAAATATGATGAAAACGTTTCATTCTTTTCTTTGCCTGTTGCTGGGGTGGACTTTCTGCAAAAGACTGACTGTACCCCAATGAAGTCCTGCCAATGGGTTGAACGGGAAGGGAAGGGGGTTAGGGTGAGGGGAAGCTGCAGGTAGGATCTGAAAGGACTTGCTTTGCCATGCTTCAGGGAGGTTCTCTCCAGAAAGGGTAAAGACGTTCTTTTGTTCAGTTTCTGAAAATTTTCCGTAGTGTGCTTTTATCAGTCCCACATAGGGAAGGGGGCTCATTGAAAGGATGATAGAATTTTTTAAAACTGAGTTGGTCAATAAACAATTAATAAAACACCAAGGAGAGGACAAAAAGTCTAGGAGGGAACATAAAAAAAAATGCCAGCTTTGCCATTACCGTGTTAAATTTTAGGTACTTGAAAAATGGTAACATAAATTTGATTTCATAATAAATATTCTTAGATTCTTCTACGAGAAAATGTGTTTGTAAGTTATTTGTTTTGCTTTTATTTTTAAGAAAGGTCTTGGGGGCGGCTAGAGCCCCGGCTCTGGAGTCAGGAGGGCCTGAGTTCAAATCCGACCTCAGACACTTCATAATGTGTGGCCTTGGGCCATTGAACCCCGCCGCCTTGCAAAGAAAGCTAAAAAAAAAAGGTTTTGGCCCAAGGCGCGGGTGAAAGACCACCCGGGGCTGTCGCCAGGGGCTGGCTAAGCGCGGGAGGGCCCGTCCTGGCCCGGGACCTCGAAGGCCATCGTGACGAGTGAATATTCCACGTTTAAATGAACCCCGGCTCCCAAGGTGGCATTCTGGCCTCACGGGCCTCGGCCCCGCGGGGAGCAAAGTCTCCGCGGCCAGGCCCGAGGGGGGGAGGGGAGGAGGCGGGCGGCGCCAAGGGGCCCGCCCCCGGCCTCGCCGGAACTTCCGGGCAGGCTTGATTGACAGCGGCGGGTCCCACTCGCCTTCCCGGGAGGGGGAGGGGAGGAGAGGGTGGGGGAGGGGGGGGAGGGGGGGAGGGGGGGGAGGGGGGGAGATGAGGGTGGGGAGGGGGAGGGGAGGAGGGGAAACTCGCGACGCTGCAATGGAATGAGCAAAATGGCCGTGGGGCGGCTCGGGCCCCGCTTTTGAGGACCCCGCTCCGGGCACAAAGGCCGGCGGCGCCTCTCCGGCCCCGGTTTCCCCCTCTGTCCGCGGGGCGGGGGTCGCGGTTACCTGGGTCGCGGGGGGCGGCCTCCTCGCACCCGGCCCGGAGGGGCTCCTCGAGCCGCGCGGTCGGAGCCGAGCGCCGGAACCCCGAGGCGAGTCCGAGACTGCGCCTGCGCGAAGCACAAGGCGGGAAGGGAAGCACGCGCCGGCGCGCTCGCCTGACCCACTGCGCAGGCGCCGAGGGCTGGGGTGGGGGAGGGGAAGGAAGCAGGAAAAAGGAGGGAGCGGGGGCGGGCCGCGTGCGCGCATGCGCGGGTCAGTCAGGCCTCAGTCTCCTCCGCAGGACCAGCCACGTGGGTGGGGGGGGAGGGGCGGGGCGCGGGCGACCAATGAAGGCAGAGGGGGGATGGGTTGGAGTCAGGAGGTCCTGGGTTCAAATCCATTAGGCAGGGGGAATGGCCCAGCGGGTTCTCCTAGTCCCACTCCAAAAATGAGAAAGTAGGCCTCAAGGCCCTAGCCTTGACCTTCCCCTCTGCGCATGCCCAAAGAGCTCTGACCTTGCCCATTAGCGCAATGAGCAGGGGGGCATAGGAGCCGGGCATCAGTCAGGTGGTGACCCCGGCCCGTGGCTGGCATGAAGGGGGCAAAGTGCCTAAAACAGCTGGTACGTTGGGATTCCGCCCCCTGCCACCCTGAGAGGCCGCCGCGTCGTTAAGATATCGGAATAAAAACCATTTTAATCCCTCCGGACTAAGTACTCTCCAGCCATTTATAACAATTTGGGGGCTCCTCTTGTGATACTAACAGAAATCTCTTTTCTTGGTATTTTCCAGGAAGAAGGCAAGAAAATAATGCGCACAAATGACTTGATTTCAAGCCCACTTTCTTGGTGTTCTTTGCTGGGGAAATATCTCAGAGATTCCTGGGAAGATTGGCCCGAATTTGGAACCGAGAGTGATTAAAACGTCCTGGAAGTAGAACCTCAATAAAGGGGCGATTTCCAGGGTGGCATCGATGGCCAGAACCACCCCGGACTGGCTGAGAAGGCCTTCGTGTGGGAGAGCTAACCCGAAGGAGAGGCGGAGGATGAAGGGTGCCCCAGGAGGGGGATTTGGGTCCCTTCTCCAGGAATTTCCCCAAAATCTGAAAGGGGGAGGTTGCCTCCAGGCTTAGGGGGCAAGGGGGCCACGTGGCTGCTATTGGAAGCCAAAAGGAAGGCGATGCGGGAGTGGGCCCCAATGTTCCCGCGGCCTGTTTTAGGCATTTCTGGGTCTGAGGACCCAATTTGAGTCTTAAAAGAGGGAAAGGTGGGAGTTGGGCCCGGGAGCTTCAGAAGGTGGGGAGAAGGAAGCAGTGTGCAGCGGCCCCCCAGGTGGACATCAGCCCCTCCCTCACCGAGCCATGGGGCGGGGGGATTCCTGAAGAGAGAAAGCTGTGGTTTGGGGAGAGTTTAGAAGAGTTTAAGAGAAGAGAGAGCCTTTAAGGGAAAGACTGAGAAGATATAGAGGGACGACTTTTTTATCCTTATGAGAGTCTCCCTGGGGTGGGGGAAGGGGTGGTGGGTTGGACGTGGTGGTCTCAATCCCATCCATCATCTTGTTAAGACTTGAACCCTAGATTGAGTCTACCTAAGTGCCTCACCCACCCGCGGAGGGGAGGGGGCATAGACAGGAGAGCTCAAGGGCTTAAGCCTTTAAGGGGAAGAGACCCCTCCACGGGTGGGATATGTGTGATTGGGGAAAAAATATATAAAACCCAGGGGTTAAGAGACTCCTTTATTGAAAGGAAATCACTTTAATGAATATCCGCGGGCCACGACCTGAGTGATGACTCTCATTGTATTTAAAATTTCTGAACTGGAGTTTTGGGAAGCAAGCTGAGGGTTTTTGGTGTTGTAACACTCTGATGAAATCTGTACAGAACAGGAGGAATTAACCTAGATCATTAAATTAGTTTGGGATTAAACTATTTTAACACGATTGTGAGGAGTTAAGTGGTTTGGGATTTAAAACTTTATTGTAAACCTTTGGGTTAAAGAAAAGTGGCCTTGTCTCACTAAGAAGAGAAATACCTAGGTTATCAGGGATGTTTACTGATTTCTTTTGAGGTAAAGCTCTAATTGGTTTTAATGTTAAGTGTAATAATGCTAACAATTGTATTTTTATTTTGGATGGAGCTTTTGAAATGTGAGTGCTGGATTCTCTGTGTAAGGTACTCAAGTTTTTATCAAACTAAACAGTTGGAAAGTTTAGTTGTAATTGCATTAGTTTAAATGTATCCTGTATGGGATTGGATTCTGAGAATTTGGGAAAAGAGGAAAGTGTAAAAGATCATGGGATATTCATGTTGCTCTTGTTCTAAGGGAAATGAGATGTTTAAACAGGAATCTTATGATTAATGTATATTAACAATGTATGTTTAATTTTAAAGAAGTAAAGAATATGGACTTCTCTCTTGGTAACTGCAGACAGCTGATGGGGGGGCTCTGAACAAATTGCAATTGTGGGCCCTATTGTAAGGTAACTTATTGATGAATAAGATGTGTTTATCAGTTATGTGATATTCTTTTGTAACTGCAAAGATTATATTTGCAATATTTATTTATCTCTTGTGAATGTTATTTAAATACTGTATTCTTAAAGCCTGGGATTAATGTGTGATTGCTTTGAAGGGCAATAAGGAAAATGTGAAAAGTATGACCCTTTTTGGGATAGGTCTATGGGTTCATGAATAATGTAACCATGGAGCGATTGCTTTGTACAATCTAGTAATTTGTGTATTATTCTGTTACTCTTATTACTGTTCTGTTATAATGAAATTAATAATGCATGTTGGAAATTTAAAGCTACCTAAGGTGTTCTAATGTTTTAAAGAATTCTGAAAAGTAATTTGTATGTTAGGAGGTGGCTAGGTGGTGCAGAGGATAGAGCACTAGGTACCGGAGCCAGACCTGAGTTCAAATAAGGATTCAGATACTTAGTGATTGCTTAGCTGTGTGACCTTGGACAAGTCACTTAACCCAATTGCCTTGCCAAAAATAACCATTTGTGTGTTGAGGATGGCTAGTAAGCAAACAAGTTTATGTATAGAAGTTTCTAGCTATGTATGTGAATTGGGGATATTTTGGGTCTATAGTGTATATTCCAAAGGGTGATTGTCTGTCTTAAAGTAAAAGCATGTAATATGGGAAAGATAAACACAAGATAATTTGAGATTTCTCTGTGAAATCTCCTGGACAAAAGAGGCATTCATTTGTTGTAACATACAACAGGCTAGAAGGAGGTTTCTCTAGCCAAGGGGAATCTGATATACCATCTTTATATACAGATAGAATAGATATGATTTCAGAAAAAGGGATATCTCTAGTAAGAAGTAGATGAGGCCTGTAGGGCCATAGTTAGAAAGACCCAGGAAGGATACTCAGAGCTTTAGACAGGGTTTCATTAATTGGGACTCCATTAAGATTATAATTGGAATTTAGTGCATTGCATTGACTGGAAGTCCTAATTAGGTAAATCAACTATTTTAGATCATGGGACTTTTAGTTCATTTTCTCTTATGTCAGATACCAGGATGGTCAACAAAAGGAAATGCTATTGGGTAAATGTCATGTTCTTGGAGCCAAGGAAGCCAATGGGCCAAGGATGTCGGGTGATAGGGATGGGCAGCTGAAGGGGCAGCTTCTCAATATGGCTGAGGTTGGACCCCTTTGACTCAATTTCCTCAAAATGACATTTGGATAATATCTCACCTGGAAGAACAAAGCTGGCCTAAGACATTTGACTTACCCACATGACCTCTTCCTGGACAATGACATTCAATATTTATATCTATAAAGGAAATTTCCTTTAATGGCCTGGATCTTTATAGTTAGTTACTAAGCAATCCAGAAAAAGAAATTTTAGGTGAATTGGTTCTAATAGCCAGAGATGAGTTAGGTTTCTGGCTCTGATACCTGCTATCAACTACATGCTAAGATAGGAATTAAGTTCCTTAGTTTTTGTGTTAGAGGGGATATTTAGGTAAGGAGAAGAATGGAAAATTCTTAGGATAATTACAGTCTCAAGTTCTAATTTAAAGAAAGGAGCGTGAGATAGATAAGTATACCAGGAAAAGGAAAATATGGGAATATTTGGGAAAATTTATTTTGGTAAAGGATGTTTGAGTCATTGTTGTAATGAGAGCAAAGGTTAAAATTGTTTTATTTTAAAACCAGATGCTGGGTAGTCTTAGAACAAAGATGTGTTGAATGTATATGTCACAAACCTGAGTCAATGTGATCATTCTCATTGGAAGTTTGCTCATGTAGTAAAATACTAATGGAAGTTTGTGTTAAAAGTGAAGCATGTGTGTCAATAAGGCAAAATGTAAATTGTAATAAGTTCCAGAATCTCATTGTTTTGTGATGGAAACATGGGTTTTGATCTGAATAAGATGTTAAATAGTTTCTCTACCAGAAGACAAGGTCTCAACTAGTCACCAGAGCTGGAGAGGATTTTTTGGAACAGATTCAGAAGATGCTGAAGGACATTGGATGCCTCCAAGGAAGAAGAGGAGGAGAGAGGAGAGACACTGGACCAGTTCATCTCCACTATCTCTCACCTATGTGTATATTGCTTATCCATAACTTCCCCTTGACTTTCTAAGAATGACACCTCTACTTATGCCCTTCTTATGGAAAGGAGGAGGGGAGTCAGGGTGAGAATGTTCTCCATTGAGAAAGAGGGAGATTATTGGGTGGCATTATATCTACATGAGTCTGTATATCCTATCTAGGGAGTGAGCCTTATCTCTGATTTAGACAACGGGGTGTTAGCAAAGGTGGGAGGAGAGTCTAGCTGGCAGAAGTCAATGTCCAGTCTTTTGGTGTAGCTGCTGGACTTGCCATAGTTCACAGCAATTTGAGAATTGACCTTGGGTGACTATCCCTGGGTCTAGCCTAGATTCTCAGTCCCTGGTCAGAAGTGCACTGTGGTACAGAATTCTCATCCAGAGGAGAGAGACACCGGTGGCATGTGACTGAGTCAGTTCTGGGCGACTGTTGTTTATAACTGACTGGCCAGGATATTTGCTTGGGGAGTAGCAAATGTCTGGCCATGACCAGAAGTGGGGTACATATGAATCGTACAACTTAGAGACAGGTGGCCTTGGACTCGTGTGAGATTAATGATGGTACCTGGATCCTTTGTAAAGATGCACACACTGGGCATTTGTTAAAGGAAACTCTGATTATGAGTTAGTATGGACTTGTAAGAAAAGTGCTGAAATGGCCATTTGCAAGAAAAATAATTTAAGGAACACCACTAAGTATATTAGCTATTCTTGGGGTTGATCCAGTGGCCCAAAATCAGGAATTTAGTTTGATCAGTTTTGGAGCCAGGAAGACCTCTCTAAAGACATTGGTACAAAAACTTGCAGTGGAAGGAGGTACAGCAACTTGGGAAATGTGCCTATTATCGTGATGATTATGTGGCCTATTTAAGAGTGCCCCTTGGAAGTAAAAAGGAAGAACAATATTATCCATTTGTTGGTAACTATATTCCTGGAAGACCAACGAGCACTAGAGGGACATTATTGGATTTGTACGACTACTGCCTAGACCCAGTTGTCCAAAGAATTGGTCAGGTAATTGTTATCTAGATTTAATGGCCTACTACCTGGGCACAGGTTGGGAGTTGGGGCTATGGAACCCCAGTTTCTTATCAAATTGTTGTCTAAAGGTAGATGACAATGGGAAGGTGGTAAAGGAGATAACCAGGGCTATCAGATAGTTGGCACATGTTCCCGTCCAAACCTGGACAAGCCCCTTTAGTACCTCTTTGGATGAATGCGTTGACTGGTTCATGGTGGAAACAGTTACTGGGAATCTTACTATTGGCCCTAAGTGGGATAATCCTACTAGCCGTGTGTCTCCCATGTATAATCCAGTTAATAACTCAGTGCAAATAAGACTGGTGTATGGCTCTAATAATGAAGAGATAAAAATACTGATAGAAAAAGTCAGTAGTGCTATCGAGGATGAAGATTATGAATTAATTTGAGGAAAACACTGCAGAAGTGTGAAGACCAAGTTGTTATTAAAAAGTAAAGGGGGGGAGTTGTGAGGAATGAAGGGCATTGTTGGTCTTCACAGGGTAGGGAGGGGCCCCCCTTTGAAATCCAATACAAAGGGGAAATGGCCCCAGTCAATCACAAAACTGGGAGAGTTCTCCTAATCTCATTCCAAAACTGACAAACTAGATTGGAAGAAACTAGGCCTTAGAAGTAATCTAGTCTTGACCTTCTCCTTTGCACATGCTCAAAGAGATCTATCTGTTCTTGCTCATTAGTGTAATGAGCAGGGTGGAGAAATATATAGGAACCAATGTATCGATTAGATTTGTGACCCCAGCCTGTGGTTGGCATGAAGGGGCAGGAACAAAGTCTTTTAAAGTGCATAAAAGAGCTGGTATGTTGGGGTTTCCCTGCCCCTCTCTCCCACCATGAGAGAGGTGTGCCATTTTGTTAAGATATCTTAATAAAAATCATTTTAATCACTCTAGACTAAGTTTTCTTGAGCCATTTATAACACCAACCAAAATCCTACCTCCTGGACCCAGAGGAAGCCTTCTCAACCCCCCTGCTTGGCAGGGTCCTCCCCCTCTAGGTTATGTCCTGTCAATTCTCTACATACTGGCTTCCTATACATAGGTCTGCATGTTCTCTCCCCCATGAGACTGTAAGCCAGGGAGTGCCTGGCTCCTGGTGTAACCCTATCAAATCAGCTGGTGACTGGCGCAGAGCAGATGGTTAATAAAGGCTTACTGATTGATTGATTCATTGATTCATTCATAAATGAATGGATCATTCTCCCATAACAAATGAAAAAAAGAGAGAAGGGGGAGAGAAGAAAAAAGATGAAAAAGATAGGAGAAAGATGAGAAAGGGAGAGGGATTGGAAGGGAGAAAAAAAGGAAGGGAAAATGAGAAGAGAAAGAAGGGTGGGAGGGATGAGAAGCATTGGGAAGAAGAAAAGGGAGGAAGAGAATGGGAGAGAGGAAGAAGTATGAGGAGGGGAAGAGGGAAGAAGAAAAAAGGGAGGGAGAAATAAAAGGGAAAGGGAGGAGAGGAAGAAAAGAGATGGAATATGAGGGGGAGGGTATGATGAGAGGAAGAAAAAGGTGAGAGGGGTGCAAAGGGGAATGGGAAGAAGGGATGAGAATGGGTAGGGTGGGCCCAGAGAGGGAAATAAAGTGCCTCAGTTAATGCTAGGAAACAATATACTTCTAAATAAGCAGGGGTGACTAGGTGGCACAGTGGATAGAGCACCAGCCCTGGAGTCAGGAGGACCCGAGTTCAAATTTGACCTCAGACACTTACTGTGTGACTTTGGGCAAGCCACTTAACCCCATTGCCTTGCAAAAAAAAAAGTTATTGTCTAAATAAGTAAAATTTCATTTTACATAATCACTGAATAGTTATTTTTAATGACCTGGTTGTTTTTAGAGATTTAAGAGCTTTACAAGTCCCACTCATGAATTTTACAGGTGAGGAAACTGAGGCCCAGAGAGGAAAAATAACTTGTGCAAGATCACAAAGGCCTTCGGCAAGAGGCCACACTTGAAATGAAGTCCTTTAAAGGTTCTTTTTACTCTAACACATACCTCCTCTGTTGAGACTCAGGAAGATGTCAATGATTTAAATACCTGAGATAAAAAAAATTGAAAAATTGAAAAAAAAAAGAAAAAAGAAAATAAAAGTGTTAAATAGTCACAAGCGTCCTGATTTTGTTTTCTTTCCCTCCTCTCTCCTTTCCTCCCTCTCACCCTTTCCCTGTCTTTCCTCTCCTTTCCTTCTTCTTTCTCTCCCTCCTGTCCCCTTTTTTCTTATACATACATTATAAAGATACTTGACATTAATATTTCAAAGCAAATATCAATTTAGAAACTAGTCATCAATTTAAACTACACATTTCTGAATATTCTCAGAAATTCCTGTCAGGAAGAATGCTACTTGTCATCACATTCAGCTGAGATCAGGGAATACCATGGAAACCATGTAAACACTAACAGACTGTCTTCTGGGGGAGGGGAAGGAAGCAAGAATGTGGGGGAAATTGTAAAACTCAAAATCTTTCTAAAAAAAAGAATGCTACTAACTGGACTTAGTTTCTCTGCTTCTTCTTTCATTATTGTCTTTCTACCTTAGGGCTTAAAGTAGGGCTGACACATAGTAGGTGATTAATATAAAAGCCAATTTCTTAAAATTAAAAATGAAGGGGACCACCAGTCTTTTCATTAGGATGGCTCAATGTTGCCCTCTGGTGTCCTGATGGAGCTATGGCCAGGTATTATTGGGCATTCTAAAATAATGTTTTTAATTAGGAGACAGCCAAGGTTCTAGATTGATATTAGCTCAGTCTGAATAATCAGGAGTGAATTATTTGGACTTGTGATTTTATTAAATAAGAGGTCCTTACTACCAGAATTTTTGTGTAAAATACCTTGAAAATCTTAAAGCAAAATATAAATGTGGTCCTTACAGGGCTCAGAAAATGTACACGCAACTACAACTGACTAGTAAAAACTAATAAAAATTATAGCTACCATTTCTATCCAGCTTTAAGGTTTACAAAGTAGTTTAAAATATTATCTCACTGATTCTTCTCAATGACTGTGGGGGAGGGCCAGCTCGGTGGCCCAATGGATAGAGCACCGGCCCGGGAGTCAGGAGGACCTGAATTCAAACCCGGCCTCAGACATTTAATAATTACCTAGCTGTATGGCATTGGGCAAGCCACTTAACCCTGTTGCCTTGCAAAAACAAAAAAAAAATGACCGTGGGGGATAGATGCTAGCCATATTCTAATTTTTAGATGAAGAAACTGAGGCAGTCAATGATTAAATGGCTCCCCCAATAATTAAATGTTTGAAGATGGATTTGAACTCAGGTTTTCCAGACTCCAGGCCCAGCCTTCTAAGACAAGGAGCAGCCTTTAGTGTCTATAGACCTTCAGGGTTGTTTTTGGTTTTTTTACCTAAGAAACCTATTTATCCAAATCATAGAAAAATAGAAACCAGAGAAAGTCTACATAATAACTTGGCTTGCCCCAGTTGGATCTCTCACCTACCCAAGGAGAAGCTCCCTAGGGTCTCTAGCATAGCAAGCCAGGGAGAGAGACATAATGGACATATCCCACTCCTCTCTGGGTGGCTTCTTCCCAGAGTTGGGGTTGGCATCATCATCATCATTGTCCATCTTCTCCATCTTCCTACTCAAAGCTGGAAACCTCAGCTGGTTAACAGACATCTATGGTTTGTTTATGATACAAATACAAACCATAGTTCTTGACCTTGAGGAGCTTGCTGATTCTAATGGGGGGGGGATTAAAGTTCCCCAGGATGGGTAGGGAAGAGAACTAAGACCAGTTAGTACTGCTCCTTTAAAGGAATTGCTTTTCAGAATATTTAGAAACATGCAGTTTAAACTGTAGGAGGAAAAAAATTAGACACAGACAGCCTGGGTACCCTCCTTAAATGGAGACTGGGAGGAGCCCTCTGATGGGGGTGGGGTGATCACAAGAGGAAGGATACCTGACTTACAGGGATAGAGTTGGTTTCTGAGGCCCAGTGGTGGATAATAACCATGTTGACATTCTTTATGGAAATGAAACTAGAAGAGAAAAAGACAGTGCAACTCAATGGGTTTGGCATTTCCTTCACCAGCTTATTTTCCAGAGAAGGAAACTGAGGCAAACAGGGTAAAGAGACTTGACCAGGGTTGCCCAGCTAGGAATTATCTGAGGCTGGATTTGAGCTCGGCAAGAGTTTTCCTGACTCTGGATCCAATATCTGTGACACAACCTAGCTAACTAATGGTTTCCAAATCAAATGTGTATAGTCATTTATACACACATCATTTATACAATAATATAACCACTACCTTCTTATAAAAAAGATCAAGACTCACCCATATTCCAGAAGGAATAACAATAAGAAATGTATATTACATAGAATTAAAACAACTCCATCCTGACCTATTTAAACACATTATTTACACAATTTACACAAAGTGTAAAATAGGTGGAAGAATGGGCATCATTACAGATTATATCATAAGGAAAACAAAAGAGTTCTCCTGTGCCAACCAAGATGCTATTGCAGAAGTCTAGAAACCACTTCAGCCCATGAGTACTGACCTCCTTTACCAAAGAGAAATCTACAATAGCTATGGTCAACACTGGTATGTAAATATGTGTGTGTGTGTGTATATATATATATGATATATATATATATATGATATATATATAATGTGTATACTAGTATATGTATGTGCATATACCTATATATTTAATATAATAACAAATGTAAAGAAATATAAATTTGTAAAATCCTACAGATGGAAAGTCATATGCAGTTTCATCTCATCAAACTAAGAAGCTATGGAGGGAAAATAATAGGAAAATTTGGCATATGTATGTGTGTATACTTATATATTTTTATGCATACATATAAAACTAATATAAAGAAATATAAATTTGTTTGTAAAATTCAACACAGAAGGATCATGGAAAGTCATCAGCAATATCATCTCATCAAACATCAAGAAGCTATGGAGGGAAAACCAAATTGAAGAAAATTTGGCAAAAGGCCCAAATAAGTAGTCTTGAGTTATTTAAGGGTGAGACAAAGTAGGACAGGAATGACAAAAAAATGAAAAAGATATACAAAGACTTTTATAATAAATTCTTTTTTGCCATCAACGTTGGTGGAGCCTCCATCTTTAAACTCTAACATTGCAATCCTAGAAATATGCTATATGAGGATGCAGAAATTTTGCTTCAAAAAAACCCCCCAAAAGAGTAGCTATATCAAACCAAGAAAACAGGATGGAAGGAGGTTCATGATAGAGGCAACATGGGAGATGGTTGAGGGATCATTTCTCAAGACTGTTTGAAAGGGGAAAAGACACTAAAGATGTGGGGGAAAAAAATTGGACTTACTATTAACGATAAAAAGGGAACAAATATCAGTATTGTAAAACCATAACCTATTGTCCCATCAAATGAGATATTTGTAAAAAGAACAGCATCATACTTAGTATATAATACTTATTCCCCCCACTCCCACTCCATTCTCTTTTAAAAAGAATAATCTACCCATACCTTGATGGTATCTTTGATCTAGGTAGTAGAATATTCTGGGTATGTTTTTACAAACAAAAATGTATATAACTGAAAGGCACTAATACAAAGGTTATTGTTGACAAAAATCATTAGTTTTGGTGGAACAAATTACAGCTTTAAAAGTACTCTCATCAAAAAGCATACTACTCGGGCGGCTAGGTGGCACAGTGGACAGAGCACCAGCCCTGGAGTCAGGAGTACCTGGGTTCAAATCCGGTCTCAGACACTTAATAATTACCTAGCCGTGTGGCCTTGGGCAAGCCACTTAACCCTGTTTGCCTTGCAAAAAAACCTAAAAAAAAGCATACTATTCATATAGCAAACTCAAACAAAAATAATTTGTTGAATATTGTTGAGTGCATTGATAAAGTAATGAATGACTGTTGGTGAGCCCAGACTTAAAAAACACCAGTAAACAACTTTACTTAACAGTGAGCTCCTTGAGATCTTCTTAGCACAATGTCCTATATACAGCAGGCACTTAATAAATGCTTTTTAATTGACTTGGAGTCCAAAAGGCTCAAATTCAAATCCTACTTCAAACACTTATTAGCCATGTGACTCTAGGCAAACCATTTAATGACTGAGCAAATCATTTAATGTCTCTTAGTTAACTGTTTCTCCATTTTTTTTAGGCAATAGGGTTAATAAACTTGCCCAAGGGCACAGCTAATTAAGTGTCTGAGGCCACATTTGAACTCAGGTTCTCTTGGTCGAGGGTCGGTGCTCTATCCACTGGTGCCACCTAACTGCTCCTTCATTTCTCCATCTTTAAACAAAAATAAGAGCTAACATTTATATAGTAATTTCTATGTGCTAAGCACCTTACAAGTGTTATATCATTTGGTCCTCACAACAACCCTTGGAGGTAGGTACTATTATTATCTCTGTTTAACAGATGAGGAAAAATTGAGGCAAAACAGAGGTAAGGTGACTTGCCCAGGGTTTATTGTTGACTGAGGTCCCATTTGAACTCAGGTCATTCTGAGTGCTATCCACTGACCTTGTGAGTATCATAGGAAAGAACCTATGTAAAGCAATGTGTAAATCTAAAACCGTAGGATGACTATCAGCCATCATTAGCTAATTCTTTTATCAAAGTCCAATAAAAAGACATCCAATGGGATGATCAGTCTAATTCCAAAGTTTCTCCTTCTAGATGGGGAAAATTATACTTCTCCAACTGTCCCCACTTGTCCAGAGGGAAGAGCTGAAATGAATATTTCAGTTTGAATGTTGAAAACATTTATAAATAGAGTGAGAAATGTGAATATTTCTATTATTTGTGAAAAGACCACTAGCTGGCACTAGTGGGCCATGTTGTAGATGGTAAATATGATGAAATCACATCAGATATTCAATTAAGTCGATTTTAAATGTCATTGGCAAAGAGTAAACGTTAAAGGGAAAAAGAAACTGAATCTAGAAATAGCTCCAGGTTAGGCATAGGATGCCTAGGTTTTTGTTTTAGTCCCTGCTCATGTTCCTCATCTATAAAAGGAAGTATTGGATTAAATGATCTCCAAAGTGCCTTTCCTAAACATTTATTTCTTAATTCTACAAGAGACAATCTTCAAGGTAAATTTTCATTTTTTTAGAGACATAATATATAAATCACCACTTGCCATTCATGGAGGGAGATCTAATACTTTGAATTTCAGCAGTGTCTGTTTGGTGGAATCAACCTGGAAGAGGGTTAGAGAAATGAATGAAAGGGCATTTCCCCAGATGACTAGAGCACTGGGATTCCCATGAAACATGGAAGGAGATGGAAGGAAAGTCCCCATGTGGCTTTGATGATCACAGGAAAGAAGCAAGGGAAAAATCTAGGAATGAGCAATGGCAACAAAAATGGCAGCATTTAAAAGTGAAACTCAAAACCTTTCAAAATAAAATGACTGTAGAAAACCATTTTTGCTTGTAGTTGGAAAACAAATAGTATTTAAAATGGTAGCATTTGTGATTGGAGTCAACGTAGAACAAGGGCTAGTTGAGAAAAAGTCCCTGGGCACCCATTAGAGATGGACTGTTGACAATGAATGGTGGTTTATAAGGGGAAATATATGGATAAAGACTAAGATGTATGCCTGTTCTTCCCCAGCCACTGGAGAAGCTTGATAACACTTCTCCAGACTGAGTGGTCCCTTTTCTTTCCTGTTGGGGACTCCAGTTTTCTGGGGTCCAGAGGAATTGAATTCATCAGCAGAACTTGATTCATTTGGAACTAGAGAACATCACTCACGGACTCAGATGGCTTGCCGGACCAGCCCAATGAAACAGAGTGTGGAGGATAGGGAGTAAGAAGCAGCAGAAGGTGGCTTCAGGAGAACCAGGGCCAGACTAACGTAGGATGTTTGAGGGTTAATGAACAAGTTATACATGGAACTGGCCACTGTCCAGTGGCTGGTAGAGAGTATAGTAGATAATTCAATTAAGTGGTATTATGCTTGCCTATAATCCCTTTGATGCTTCATCTTTCCATAGTACACTCCTTGAGAGTAGGAATTTCCTTGTTTTCTTGTATTCCCCAGTACTGAGTGGTGCTTGATATTTAACAGGCATTTATTGAATAAATGTGCCCTCTCTCTTCTCTCCTTCCCTCTATCTCTCCCTTCTTACCCACTTCTGATGACTACTTCTGTGACCGTGGGCAAGTCACAATTTGTTTCTTCCTAATAAGATCAGCACTGATGCTACCAAACCGCCCCCCCCCAGGAATTTTGACTGAACGTGGCTTTACAAGCTCCTAGTTCTACATCTATAATTTTATCCTCCTCTAGGTAAATGATGGAAGAGCCATAACTCAGGTGATGGAAAGAATGCTTCCCTAGATATATGATCCCTGAAATCATTCGATAAAATACAAGAACTCCAGTCCCCATAAAATGCATGCACCTGTAATATGATTGTTTGGAAGGTGAGAGAATGGAGAAGACAGTTCATAGCTACATGTGGTTATTAGAGTCTTCTGAGAATGACTAGCAGGTTTTGTTTGTTTTGTTTTTTAATCTTATGATTGATAGCAAGGATGAAGCAAGGAAACATCCTGACCTTTGAAAAGCTGACTAACCCTAACTGCACTCTTGAGTTCCCTGCAATGGCAGGGACAGGACTCAGACCAGATCATCTAGCACAAAGACAAGCCACCAAGACTGTGCATCTTGCCCCCCTTTTGTGAAGATACGAATCCTGGAGGGGTTTACTTCCAAAGTAATTGAGGGTAGAAGGGAGACAGGAAGGGGGGAAAGACTGAGATTGTACCATTTTGGTAACATGTGATTTTTTTTTCTCTTGCCATAGTATTGGTTTCAAATTCACACTAACATTCCTGGAAGGGCATGTCAGAAATCAAATGAGATCACCTATAAAGCCCTAAGAAGAAAAGTCAGGTGGTAGCACAGGCCTGGAGTTGGAAAGGTTGATCTCCCGAAGTCAAATCTGGCCTCAGACACTAGCCAAGCGACCCTGGTTATGTCAGTTAACCTTGTCTGGCTCAGTTTCCTCATTTGTAAAATGAAAGAAATGGCAACACTCCAATATCTTTGTCAAAACACCAAACTGGGTTCAAAGTCAACAACTAAAACAAATAAATATAAATTACTACCAAAATTCTATTATTCTTCTGTCAACCAATTGCCCTATAGTTCCCTCATCAACTCAACCACTTTTGCAACCAAAATGTTCCTCTTTGACCAGCCTCTATGTGTGGTCTTCAGCTATTAGAATGTAAACTCCTTAAGAGTAGTGACTCTCCTACTTTTTCCATTTGTAATATCAGTGCTGAGCTTAACACTTAAAATGAATGAATGAATGAATGAATGAATGAATGAATGAATGAAAAATTGTTTTCATTTTTTCAATGCTATGGGAGGGAGAAGGGGCTGGGTCTAAGTGAGAAACTGAACATTTACATTTGAATTGGCTTCAACGGTTCCCAGTTTTGCAGCAGATTAGGAGAATTATCATTAAAAATCCTAATGGACTACAGATATTTTGATGTTATGCTTAAATTCACCTTAATGATTCAATTTGGTATAATTTCTTAGATGTATGCTTGCAGAAATAAGCAGGTGCTCAATAAACGTTGAATTCCTGTGAGCTCACTAAAACCAAGGACCATCATATTATCGTCCCCAGCACCTCTCACAATGTCAGGGGGTACACCTGTGGAATGAATCCAGTAGAACTTACAAGTATGCAGCTTCCTTGGACCCTCTGATAAGATTTGTATGATCATGGGTACCGATGTTCCTTCCACTATTGCAGACTATCTCTTCTTTTAGTTCTTATCCAGGTTCTCCTCTAAATTTTCCAAAGGAGCTATTAAAGGTAAGAGGTCCCATCCCTTTGATTTGGTTGCCAGCTCCTACAATGAAAATGTCCTCCTGGTTAATTCTTCCGAGACTCTTCCCCTTTCCTTTTCCGTCTTCCCTCTTCGTTGTTTTCGGCATCTTCCCTTCTGTCATTAATAAGCTTAGCTTTGCTCTTGATTTCTTTGAAGAACAATGAGTCTCTCTTTGGAAGGTATTGCATCTCTGGTCCCCCTCCTCTAAGGCTATTGGTCTCTCTCTCCTGTCACCTCCTTGTCTCTACCTAGGCTAGAAGGGATGGACCCTACTCCCTGTTTCTTTGGAGATACTCCCCCTGCAGCTATCACTCAGAGGTCTCTCCTTCACATTTGTACTGTTTTGGCCAGATGAATGAATGAAGCAAGCAGCACTTCCACAAGACGGACACAAGTACTGGGAACATGGATCCAAGAAGCATGACACCCTCTGCCCTCCAGGAGCAAAAACCAAAGAAGTCACAGAGACAGCATGTGGAACCATCAGGGGAAGCAGAAAGAGGAGGAGAAAGAGTATGCTCCCAAGGCCAAGAGTGAAAACAGACAGCAGATCAATCTTCCCAGACTGGTTTTGAGTGGGACTAGCTATGGAAAGTGCTCACCAATTGTAGACCAGGGCTCCAGGAGAGTTGTCATCCTCTGTGAGACTCTCCCACTTTTCTTCCCTCTTGAACCCAAACCTCTCCAAATTCACAGGACGATCCTAGGGTTGAGCTCCATGGAAAACACATGGAGATAGACCCAACTAGAGGCTTACAGAACAGTTGGCAGTGCCAGGTTATTTTAGGACTCTATGACTGTCACGCACCACCAGCATGTGGCACATGGCTTCACATGGGAGCCAGGAGAAAAGCACAGAAATGATGGTCTTTGCCGTGAACTGGATGTCCAAGGGCAGGGTCATGAATCACCACTTGGGATGGTGGAGATAATGACTTTCCTCAGCAGAATGTCAAATGGTGGAGAATTACCCCAGATTATGCCTCATGTGTGGGGCAGAAAGCAAGGCAAGTCTGGATGATGAAAAGGACCAAAGGATCTGTCTTTAAGGATATCTGAATGAGAGTCAACATCACTTTCAAACACAAGGGCCATGATTTACATGGTGGTTTTGTGTAAGTGTGTGGAGTAAAATTTCTTAGATGATTTGGAGTTACTGGGGGACATATGAATTAGTGGACTATTTAAACTAAAATGCTCAAACACTTAGAATTGTAACTGAATCTGCCAAGTGCTACTGGCTCACGTTTCTTCATCTTGGGAATCCATGTTTACTTGCTTTGCTGTAGGTGTTTATTTTCCTTGCGATCTTGCTCCAATAGTAATCAGTTCCATTTAAACCTTCAAACACAACTGGGTATAAAATACAAAGAAAAACCAGTCCAGTCCTGGTTCAATTATTATGAATTCTGAATCCAAATAACACTGAGTTTGACATGCATATGTCATAATTTGGTAGGCAGATTTCAAAAAGTTGAGCAAGTATATCTATAAGGAGAGCTTCCCATTCCAAAACCATAAACACGATCCAAGTCTAGGAGGTAAGGGGAATACTGAACCAAAACACTCTTCCCCTCTTCTCCCCCAACCCTGTAAAAGTGAAAGAAAATGCCAATAAGTTCTAGTTCAGACTTGCATTCCTGAGTCAGACTCCTCCATGGTATCTCCAACACCAAATTCCTATAATTTATCATTATCATTATACCAAGTATCTACTAAGTCCCTATTCATACATGAGACTAGCAAGGTCTCCTATGGTAAAAAGAGCACTGAATTGAAGAAATTAAAATCCAAACACTAGTTCTTCCATTTGTATAATAACCTTGAGCAAGACACATCTAAGCTAAAGGTAAGCTTCTAATCTGTAAACTGGGATGCTTTAATATTTGTGCTAACTTACTTAATTCGAATGTTATCAAACACTTCATTCTTGCCCTTTTATTTCCAGAGCCTAGTATAGTACTTGGAGGAGAGTAGGTACACTTAAGATATACTTGTTGACTTGGCTAATACAGCAGTAGGTTGTGCATGGCTTTGCAAGGATAGCTGGCATCATGTTGCTTGCCATCTCATTGGGGGAGGGAGGATTTTGAAGGAGAATAAAAAAAGAATGCTAAAAAATAAACAAATATATATGTATGTGTATATGACTGTATACATAGGTATGCACGTGTGTGCGCACACACACACACACGCATGTTAATTGATAGGAAACCTGAAAATATATATGTATGAAAACTCTTCCCCCCACGCCAGAAAACTTGGATAGCATTTCTCTTCTAGAATAGAATCACCCTCCCTCCCACCTCCAACTAGCACCTTTTGATACATAATGCTGTTTAAATATTGAAGAATATTCAGTGGTGAACAAAGAACTGGTCTAGAAAAACTTCATAAAGTTTTTGTTAAAAATGTAAGGGAAGTATCAGACAAATGACTTTTTCCAGTGAGCCTTTTTAACCAGTGACAACACAAACACATTCTGTACATTCCAAATTCCAAATCTTACAATTATTACAAAATGATTGTGATTTTTGAAAGAATACTGCTATGACTGTGATTTAAAGAACATGTCAGAAATATCAACTTGAAAAGATTTTTTCTCCCCAAGTCTTCTGTAGCCCTATTAATGTCATAACACAATATGACACAATATTAGAGCCTGCCCAAACCTAAAGATTCTTTCACTAGGGGCCCTTGGTAGCTGGTGAGTTGCCAGTGAGTTAGGGACAGTCTCACTAATTTCTACAATGAGGCACTTTTGTTTGCATTTTACAACAATTCCAAAACACAAGTAGCCTTGGTCAGTAGCCCTTTTGTGCGCAGGCTGCCAAGCACAATCCCTGTACTCCCAGGGGCTCAAGTAAACTCAACCCAAGATATTTCAGATGTCAGTTGCTGAGATCTTCCATAGTCAAACCCCACTAACATGCTTCAGGTCCTTTTTTGGATCCTCCCAATATGAGGCTGTGTTTAAATAATACATTCACAATTAAGTTTCTGCATCACAGGTCAGACACAAGGACAGCTAAAAGAGTTAACTTAGTTGTTATTTAAAAACAGAAAAGAAACTGCATTCCCAGAGCAAGAGAGCAGAATGCTTTGGAATGCAAAGGCCGAGTGAGACCTCTCCATAACTGCTCCCACACAGGCCTAGGATTCAGATATTAAATTTACTTGGCAATGTCCACTGCAATAAAGGCAGCTGTCTCCCTTTTGGTGACCCTTTTTATAAAAAGGATAACATGTCCATGAGCTAATGCTTCCAAAGTAAAATTCCAGCTGAGGGCTGCCCAACACGCCTAGTATTGCTGAGTGCCTGTTAAACAGCCGACTGGTCTGGATGCCACCCTCTGTGGCCACACCTTTTTGTCTTTTAGGGTGTTTCACTTCATTTCTTCAGGCCTGAATCTCGAAGTATCACATCACTAAGACGTTGTTGTCATTGAGTCAACCATATGGAGGCAATGCTCCTTTCACTTCCTACACCCCGATCCGTTCAGTACCAACTTCCTTGGAGATCCTCCTTCTGGGAAAAATCTTCCGTTTGAGTGCAATTAGCTAAATAGTGGAAGGAAGGCAGAACATGGCTCTTAATTGTCCTTAATGAGGATTAAAATACACTAAGCGACAGCAGGCATGGCAGCCTCGACTGCACATCAAATTCAGCAAGCCAACCCTCTCCACCACTATTTTTAATCCAGTCAACTGAGAAAACTTTCATCAGACTGTAGAATGTCTAGAAGTCCATCCCATAATCTGAATCAAACTAAGAAATTTAAAGAAGTGCAGAATTTAAACTCTGGACTGATACATTACATTAAAATAAATTTATCGATAAGTCTGATTTCTTCAGGGTCTTAGAGCCCATGTCTGGCTATGTTAGGAGACGTCCTCTTTTTTAAGGAAATTGATGGCTATTAGGTAAAAGAAAAAAATGATTGTCATATTTAAACAATAAATGAACTGAGTTTTCTACATCTAAATATGCATAAGAAATGGTCATCTGCTTAAAAGTTTTGGAAAATATTTATTATATATATACATATATGCATATATATATATTGAAAGAATAATGATCAAGTCTTACAAAATATAATGGCATCAGATGACATGAAAAACTCACTCTAGAAATAGAATTATAGAAATAACGAAAAAAAAAATCAAGTATCTCTTAAGATTGTGCAGATTTAGCATCAGAATTAGGAAGGTTCTAATATCCCTTCCATTTGAGAATGTTTTTAGGGTTATAGCTTGAGTCACCGAAGATTGTCTGTCAAGTCTTCAGGTCAAAAATTTTATAGGCAATAAGTTTTGAGGTTAATTAAGTAAAAAGGGGTATACTGATGATATCTGGATACTATATACCTCAAATGTTGTTAAAATGTTCAAGATATCATAGATTATAAATTTATATCACTTTCTTAAAATTATCAGATATTAGTGTGTCAACAAATAAGGCTTGCTAGTAGCTAAAGCTCACAAAACTTACCTGCTCAGCAAAAAACGAGAATACAGTAAACATGATCAATGTTACAAGTACACAATGGGTCCAAAATTTTAATTTATCTCTATATGCTCTCCTGCAAAGAGAAAGAGAAAAACAATTATGTACTTTCAGATACTTATTCCTACCAGTATTCAAGTTGCAGTCAAATAGTTATCATTCTTCAAATAAGATAAATGAATATGGGAAGGTTATGTGGTTTCACTGCTGCGGGGAATTTCCAGTGTTGAAAAGCCCTCCACCAACGCAGAAAGCAATCTGTTATTACCTTCTTTGAGTGGTCCTGGGAATAGCCTCAGGGACACCGGAGGGAAATACTTTGTCTAAGGGTCAATGTCAGAGGGACGATCTGAACTGAGATTTTCTTGATGCTAAGTCCAGCTAGAGCACTATTCACTAAGCAATCCTACTGCTATTAAATCTATAAAGACTTCAAAATCAAAAACATCATCTGTACCATCTCCTTTGGGAGGTATTTTTTCAAAATTTAAAGACAATCTCAGAAAGCAAACATTAAACATTTGTTCACCCCAATGTCATATACTATTACTTTCCCTTTGTGAAAGGAATTGTTCAAGGGAGAAACTAAGTATTTGAAGTTCTCAAGTCTGACCTCAAAAAGGTTTTCTATGAAACTTGACTTTTCATTTTTGTCAATACACAAATAAGCCATGTCTCCCATCATGCTTTAATTATGTTTGTCCTCAAAGACAGACACATTATAAAATGAAAAAAAAAGGCATTTCAACAGTTAGCAGGGTTCTATTGGAAAGGAAGGCTGAAAAGTATCTTACAATCCTCCTTCTTTGGATGGAGGGGGAGCAAAAATGTCTTAAGCCAATTCTTTAAATTTCAGGAAGGAAGGAAAGAAGGCAGGAGTGAGAGAAGAAGGAAGGAAAGAAAGAATAAGGGAGGAAAGAAGAAAGGAAGGAAAAGAAGGGAGGGGGGGAGGCCTACGGCCCACAAACAACTTCCCCTTATTAAGAAAGAAAAAATTTCAAAGTTGACCACACTGACAAGACAAGTCACTAAGACAATGTAGGACACATATCTCCTTAATCTACATGTTTTCCTCCTTGGTGCTGAATTGTTCTAGGTGAAGACCATGTTTGGCTGGCTCCTCTCCTCTTTTCTTGGTCCCTTAATCTTATGCTTCTCTTAAACTTACCCATCCTCTGGAGAACTCATTCACCAATGGTCTTGGCTTCCCCCTTTATCTCTGTACAAGTGACTGCCCACAGGACTAAGCTATAATCAAATGGAACATTTTCCCTCCCAAATCTACTTCCCATCTGACTTCCTCATTTCTTTACACCTTGCAATTATTTTATTTTGGTTCTATCACTAGCATTTCTAGAATTATATCAAATATAATCAGAGAGTAAGCATCATTGCTTTACATTCTTAGATAATTGGGAAATTTCTGATGTATCCTCATTTCTGTCTCTTAACTCCAGATCCAGAAAACTAAATACGCTTCTTGGTTTTTATCTTCTTGATCTTTGGTACATTTGCCATCTATACCTGTCTTTCTTTTCATTAGTGCCTTGCTGTTTATGATACTTAAAATGCCTTCAATTTGAAGGGGTATTTTTTTCCTTAGAACAAATGAATATTTTTTTTTATTTTTTACTTTTTTAGGTTTTTGCAAGGCAAACAGGGTTAAGTGGTTTGCCTAAGGCCACACAGCTAGGTAATTATTAAGTGTCTGAGACCGGATTTGAACCCAGGTACTCCTGACTCCAAGACCGGTGCTTTATCCACTACGTCATCCAGCCGCCCCTTCAAATGAATACTCGAAGAAGGAAAACAATACTATACTTTCTACGATCATTGCTGTCTAATTGTATGATCACTATATGACAGAAGAATTTACCATTCCTGGAGCTCATGCATATGAAGAAAACGGTTCCGATATTCTCGTGGTAGCTCAAACTGGGATGGCTGGGGAAACATGGACTCATAAAAATCTCTTAGCACTGCTTTGACTGTTTGTGCATCTTTATGATTGTGATCAATATTGTCATTCAGGCAAACAAATTTTCTGAAAGAAAAAGCATTCACTGTTATTTATATGTTACACCTTTTTATTTTATTTTATTTTATTTTATTTTATTTTATTTTTGCAAGGCAAATGGGGTTCAGTGGCTTGCCCAAGGCCACACAGCTAGGTAATTATTAAGTGTCTGAGACCAGATTTGAACCCAGGTACTCCTGACTCCAGGGCCGGTGCTTTATCACTGCGCCACCTAGCCAACCCAATATGTTACACCTTTAAAATGAGAAAAAAAGTCTATCACATTCTGAAATGGAAACTGAAAATTGGTACAAAGGAATGAAACTAGCCATTTCTGAATCTCTTCCTAAGAAATAATCTGTATAAAACATGAATGCCTTATTGAGTAGACTATTACAGTATTTCTGAAAACATAGGAAATAGATCCAAGCTTAAAAGTTTCTTAAAATCTTCTAAGAAAGATGCTACGGATGAACAAAGTCATTAGTGAGGGTATCCTTTCCACCCATGCTATTTCTGTCCTGTCTAAAATTTAATAGATGCTCTTAATCAATGATCCCCCAAAGAGAACATTAACAAGGGGTAAATACGCAATGTACATAACTATTTATAACACCTCTTTTTTTTGTAATGGCAAAGAATTAGAAATTGAGGGAATGTCCATCAATTGGTGAATAGCTGAACAAATTGTAGTATATGAATGTGTTAAAATACTATTGTTCTATAAGAAATCGTGAGAGGGGAAAAGCTTGGAAAGACTTGCATGAACTGATGCTGGCTGAAAGGATAATAAACAGGAAAACATTGTACACATTAATAGCACATGGTGAGATGATCTACTATGACAGATGCAGTTTCTCAACAGTTCAGGGATCAAGGACAATTCTAAGACTTGTGATGGAAACTGTCATCTACATCAGAGAAAAAATCTATTAAGTTTGAATGTGGACCAAGTATGCCATATTCACTTTTTAAAACTTGTTTTATGTTTTTTTCTTTCTCATGACTCCCCCCCCCAACTGTGATTATTGTCTCACAACACGATTAGTATGAAAATGTTAAACAGGACTGTATATGTATAATCTATTTCAGATTACTGTTTCCTCAAGGGGGAGGGAGAGAAGAAAGGATAGTAGAAAAATGTGGATTCAAAAGCTTACAAAAAGATGCATGTTGAAAACTCTCGTATGTAACTGGAAAAAATAAGATGAAATAACATTCAACAAAAAAAGAAAAAAGAAAGGCACTGACCACCTGAGCCCAGCAGGGAGCTATACTTAAGGAGAGCTGTGGAAGAATTCCATGAAGGGAGAAAAGGATCCAAAGTTGGGAGACACTCCTTTGTCCTGAATGTTGGAAGGGGGTCATTATTACCATTAGGCTTTAAGTTTGTTACTTTAACCATGGACACTGAGTATTTGTAAGAGTGGGGCCCAGTTGGAGTTAAGTGGGAAGGGAATGTTTTATACTAACTAGTTGTACCATAACTTCATTCTTTGGTTTTTTTTTAAACCTACATTCAACTTGTTATTCCTCATACAACAAACTTGTCCTGTAAAAAAAAAAGTTGTATCCAACCAAGTGATTAACTTTCCCAAATTTAATGAAGCCAGTTCTCAGACTATAGACAATTTATCCACCCAAAGACACACCATAATATTTTACAATTTGGTAGGGGCCATGTAGAAAAAACAGTATTTCTTTTGCATAAATTAAGATGGTTTCCCTTTAAGAAGTCAACTTAAGGATTTCACTGATCTAGGGAACAGAAATATAAAAAAGCCCACCCTTACGGAGTGAAGGGGGTATTCCTGTAAGACACCAATTTGATCCTGTATTGTTGCCCTGTTAATATGGAGGTTGAAGATGGCAGCATTTTGCTTTTTAGTAACTATATTCTCTGTAATGCTTTCACTATAAAAGCAATTTTTATTTCATTATATGGACCTTGAGCACTACATTGGATCTCAATCCCTAGTTGGAAGAAATAGGCTTGGGAGCCTGGCCTGACCCAGAACACTGGGCATCAATTAGTTAGCCTGCATCAGAATGATTGTGTGATTGAAGCAGGCACCATACAGAGAAAAGAGTCTAAAATCTTGCAACAATTTGGAGCACATATAGAATATCCTCTCAGTGGGTAAAGGAGAAGGCCCCCACTGACCCCAAAGCATTAGCCTGGTGTATGATTAAGGAGTTTAATAGCAAAAGGAAAAATATTGCAAAAACTGGCTCTTAAAAAGAGTTTTAGAAACTTAGATTATCAGCATAAGGAAAAATGAAAACAATTGTCTTTGAGAATTCAACTAGTCACATAATTACATGCTGATAAAGTTAATAATAGCATTGAATTATGATTTTACAATATGCCTTATATATCACCAAAAACCTCTACTTTATTATATTGTTACAAGACAGATATGATACCTTTTCCAAGAATACAGTAGTCTGCTTGTCCCAGCAGGAAGAGGTAAAATTAAAATATGCAAGAAGCAAAAGATTTGATCAGTTCTGTCTTCCTCTCAGCTCAGGATTCTAATGGTCCCATTCATTCCTTTCTCTCCCAAATAGTTAAGCAAGCTGTTCTGGTGGTCCTCAGGGGGTTTACCAGTTTCAAGGAGCTCTGACCTCTGACACTGCCCTCATTTTTTTTTCAGAGGGCTAGGTTACCATTTTGTATTCACCAATTATCTAACCTCATTTCCTGTACACATGGTTATTAGTCAATGAACTAAATGTATATCCACATCATTACCTTTTAATCAGTTCTTTTTTTTGTTTTGATACTTAGTGGAAATGTAAGTGTTGTCCTATCTCCTCCTTTTGCGGCTAATTCATCCCATAGAATTTAGAGCCGGGGACTATACCAGACCTTCGCTCAAATGCCAAACACAGGGTGGCTATCAATTTAAGCCTAGCCACCCCTGTACCTATCACAAACCATTAGGACAAAGAGGCTACTTTCTCACAAGGTTCCCAATGTGTTGAACTGGTAATCACCTCACTATCAGAATCAGGTGTGGAATAAGAGTTCTAATTATCCCTCTTCCCCTCATTCATTCATCATAAAAAGGCAATTCAGTAATTTATCTGCTGTTCTCTTTTTTAGCAGTCAAAACACTAAAAAAAAAAAAAAAAAGATAGGCAATTGACACCTTCTGCCACTCCCCCTCCCTCTAAAAACTTCCCTGGTTCACCAGAAAATCCACTAGAATTCAAAGCTTTCTTAAAACATTAAGCCCCATTCCCTTACCTTTCTAGTCTTCTTACAACTTATAACCTGCCCTGCTTTACTCTATGATCCAGCAACTACTGCCTTCTTGCCATTCCTTAAACAAAATGCTCCATCATTGAATATTGTCCACCATGTACTCCTTCCCCAACTCTACCTGACTTCCTTCAAGCCCCAACCAAAATTGCACCCACTGGATACCTCTCCTGAACTCTCAAAGGACTAGAGTCTTCCCTCTGCTGACGATTCTCCAATTTATCCTTCTGTAGCAGATCTGGACATAATTGGCATGCTGTCACCTCCACTTGACTGTGAGCTCCTTGAGAACAGGGGCTATCTTGTCTTTCTTTGCATCCCCATCATTAGCACAGAATCTGGCCTATAGTAGGTACCTGGCAGATATTTATTGGTTGAGTGTTATTATGCCTCTATGCCAAATTTGCGAAATTACTCAAACTCATCCATTTCTCTCCTTTTGACCAAGTGGTCTTTAACATACCCCAACCTGTCTAGTTCCCCTCCCCTTCTACTGCCCTGAACATTACTGAGAACAGTCTATGTTGTCCACCTCCAAGCCCATCTTTGTTCTTGCATGGTCTCATGGGTGATATTTTCAATGACAGCAATTAATGATGCTTGCATTTCTATCAAACCAATTCTTTTTTTTCAAGTATATGCTTTCTGGATCATAATCTAACCATCTTACCAAGGCTCAGTGATACCTAGGAGGTGGAATATACCCTCTGTAGGAAGATTTCTAATCCATTTTGTTTACTACTCACATTCCATGCATTTTAGTATATTTATGTGAGGCTGGGAAGATTATTCCTATCCCTCTTCCTGGATATTTTCTATAATATACTAGTCTTCTTTAGTAAAAGGTGAAAGATTTATTTGATCTGAAGAGAAACCAGAGTATGTATACTGGTCCTCTTTATAGCTTTTTCTCATTCATGACAGGTTTTCCTTCTTTCCCCAAACTGAATTTTAATGTTAAATTGCTGAAAATTTTTTCAATTACTCAAAATAAGTGTTGGGTATTCAGTCATTATTAGATATACTACAGATCTGGCCAAGGACACATCACTATTAATCTTAAGTAAAGGCAAAAGCTTGTCAATTTAATTTGCATTTGGAATTTGAGGAATACAGAACAAAGAGGCAAACAAACATAGGATAATGACTTGTGGCCATAACTATGGAACTCACCATAGATTAAAGGAATTTGGGGAACAAATACTTTTGGGAAGAGTACTTTTCTCCAAGACTTACACATCAATTTTGAGCAGTAGACTGGTTGACTCAGCACAAGGAACTATGTCCTGAAACATTTATTTTACTTCTCAAGCATCTGAATTGCTCAAAGATCTAAAAGAATTATAAGGTGAACTGAAGTTTGCTCCTTTCTTCTTAATGTTTCTTCAAGGAGAATTTTTGCATCCTAGGAGTCCCAATGATGCACAAAATATGTTTAGAACTCAACCATCTCAAATTATGGAGACATACAAAATAGTGGCATAACTTATTTCTCTCATTGGGTGAGCAGTAGTAGATACTCATTCAATAGCTCTTTTTGTGGATTGAACGTTAAGAAAATAATTGTTACACAACAAAATGTTACCACATTTTAAAATAAAAGTCAAGACCAGTCTAAAGGACAAACTATAAGAGTTAATTTCTATCTGTACAAAACCACTCATGACTGTTTTAGATATCGTAGCAGAAAAAAAAATCCCTTGGAATTAAGTTATATAATTACATTCATGATTGAGGGAAAGGCCAACCAAAGATGATATCTGAAATAATGTACATGTACACAATAGTGTACATGCTTCAAAACCAGTTAAATAACATCATCACCTTGTGGATGATGGTTCATTTTTTATTTCATTGAAAGGTTTTTTTTTTTTGATAATTGATATTTCCTGATTTATTCTAAGTCATTTTTTGCTAAAAAAAAAAAAGAAGAAGAAAAGACTACTTAAATTTTCATTTGCAAATTAAGAAATGAGTACCTGGGATTTTTCCTGATGTCATCTAATTGGCCAACCACATGAGACACATTGGTGCGAATCATTTTGAAAGCAATTTCCTCTTCTCCCATGATTTCAAACCTAATTATTACCAAGACATAATGAAGAAAAATATTTATACAGATTTAATATAACTGTAGTTACTTAGTCAAAATAATATTTAATCAGGTACATAGTCTTAAAAAGATTTTAGTTAAAAATGCTTAGTCAACAAAAAGATATCTTTTTAAAAGAATGAAAAATGATTGTCCACTTCATGCTTAATAAGTTCAACAATACCACACATAAATTACATACCTATATTTGTTTTTGTCTTTATATGCTTTATGGATTTTATCAGTTACTGGTTTACAGTTGGTCACTAGGTTTTTAGTCACGGGTGGCTGTGAGAAAATATAAGACATATCAGATGTTAAAACATACAAACAAAATGCAAAAGCCTTCTCCTCTTAAGGGGTGCAATCAGTGGAAAGAATATCCTCTTTTATCACAAAGCAAAACTGATCTTGGTTTCTGCTGCAACCCAAAGGAATTTACAGATGCCCACATTACTTAACTTCCAATCCTAATTTCTAACTATTTTCTGCACCTCTAACTATAACCAATAATAATAGGTACAGTCTTACAGACATTTCTAGAGGAAAATCTATTCATGATAATAACTAAAAAACGTGCTCTTCCTACACAAAAAAGAGATGTTTTCAAAATAAACTTTATATTTCAAATTTAAATTATGGTAGAATTTATTAAAAATCTCATCTCTTAGGGATTATACAGTTCAATGTCAATGCTAAACTGGAATGTTGAGCATGGTACAGTCAGTAGGAGCTGTCCTCCTGCATTTAGGTCCTGTGTTCTCCCAGGCTAGCTATGTGACTCTAGATAAGTCAATCTATAGAAATTGTTGGTAGGGATGGCTAGGTGGTACAGTAGATAGAGCACTGGCTCTGGAGTCTGGAGTGCTTGAGTTCAAATCCAGCTTCAGACACTTAATAATTGCCTAGCTGTATGGCCTTGGGCAAGCCACTTAACCCCATTTGCCTTGCAAAATAATAAATGAAAAAATATAAATAAATAAATAAATGTAAATAAATGAATGAATGAATAAATGAATGAAAGGAATGAAAAAAAGAATTGTTGGTAGAAGAACTTTCCTCACTAGGCGTCCTCTACATCATGATAATCAACAAGTTATTAAGTCCCCACTGTGTCCCAGACACTGGGGATACAAGAACACCAAATGAAACAGCTGTAGTGTGTAAGGGGCTTAAATTCTATAAAAAACTTTTTATTCTGAACTTGAACAACTACATAAAGTAGCATTTCTACCCACGGAATGGAGCACAAAAAGGATTTGCTCTGAAAACATAAGCTGCCATTTCATACCAATGAACTAGCCTTTTTTAAAAGTACATAATTCCACATAATTTAAAAACTACTTCTTGTCTGTCCCTATATCTTCTATGAAACATTAAAAAAGGTTCAAAAGCTATTGTTTATTAGACATCATTACTGTTATTCCCCTGCTTCCTCACAGAAAAAAATACTACTCTCCCCACTGATGGAGAAGTGAATAATGAAACAGACTTTTTGTTGCAAGAGGATTTTTTTCCCCTTTATTTTTCCCCCCATGAAGGTGGGAAAGATTAAGAAGAGAATATAAATTTTGGTTGAATATAAAACAAAATGAAGGGGTTAAGTGTAGATGAAATGATGATTTATCTAGAAAATTCCAGAGTATCAAAAAGAAACCATAACAATGAATAGTTTCAGTAAAATGGCAGCAAACAAAAGAAACTGACAAAAATCATAAGCATTTCGATACGGCAATAGCACCATGCAAGAAGAAATAAAAGAATCAAAGTATCATTCAAAAGAACTAAGAGATACAAAAACATCTGGGTAATCAATCTACAAAGACAGATTCAAATTTAACATAGATATAATTATAAGGTATTATTTACAGAAATAACGAGGGACAAATAATTGAAGGAGTATTCACAGCACAGGGTTGGGTTTTGTCAATATTATTAAAATGATGACACCATCTAAAATGATCTATAAATTTGTAAATAAATACTTAGGTATTTACACAATTAACCATTTAAGGGGGTTTTGTACCAGAAAAAAAGATCATTTCAAATTTCAATTGAGGGAACAAAAAGTCTGGTCTAACAATGAAAATAATGAACAAAAAGGAAATTAAGTCAGAACATTATTTTTGGACTTCAAATTATGAAGCAGTAATCATCTTTAGTGATGGTAGTAAAATAGAAAAGATGGGTAGAATAGAATATTCCATGCGAGCACATGTTAAGGGCTTACTGTGTGCCAATCACTGTACTAATGCTCAATTTTAAAGATTCAAATACAAAAAACTGAAACCTAAGAAGAACAATGAAAAAAATCCAATTCAATAACCTAGAGCAGGATAAATCTGAGAACATCAACTACTTGGGGAAAGAACCTCCTTCTTGGATAAGAAATACTGGAAAAATTCCAAAAAGCAGTTTGGAATGAGATTTAATCAAATACTTCAATCCATATATATACACACACATATATGAGCATGTGACTTGCATATAAACAAATTAGAAGACTAGAATGAGAAGCAGATGGCTCTGTAAAGGGGGAGCATTCTTTCTTAACTAAAAATGGGATTCAGGAGATTAAAAAACAAAAACATATGATTGAGATTACATGAAGATGAAAATCTTTGACAAGAACAAAATCAATATAGCTAGTATAAGCAAACCGACAAAGCTGACAAATGAGGGAAGACCTTGGGGATGAGACTGAGAAAAGACAGACGGACTAGTGCACGTTGGTGGTGGATGATTGCTCCAGTCATTGAGGGAATCACTATGGAGCATCATGCTAAGAAAATGACAAATTCCTTCAGATCCTTTGGGCCCATGGTGCCCCCCAAAATGGTCAATGACAAAAAAAGAAAGGGATGATTGATGTCAGAATCTGCTTTTTTGTGGTAACAGAATCAACAACAAAAGGTACCCACAGTCTGGAGAATGCCTAACAGTTATACATGAATGCAATGGGATGCTCCCCAGCTGTAATAAATGAGGAATGTGAAGAATTCAGAAGCATAACCAGAGTGATTTGCACCAATTACAGAATGCGTTCAGTAAGGAGAACCAGGAAAAGCCCTACACAATCCCTGAATAGATGCAACAAATCTGAATTGTTTAATTTATTAATTAATTCCTTGATTCTGAAGAAGAGAGGAGAGACTCTCTCCCCTTTTTGTAGAAGTAAAACACTATAAAAGTATGGATATAGTAAATACTGTCAGAAACAGTTCATGGTTTTTTATTGGTTTTCCTAAACTGCCTTTCTATCCCTTTATAAAAAAAAAAATCTTTGCTACAAGAGATGGTGTGCAAGGCAAGGAAAAAGGACAGATTCAGAAATTAATGTGATGTAACCAAAAAAAAAAAGACATTACTTTTTTTGGTGGGCTAGACCAGATGACCTCTAAAATTCCATAGTCTGAGGAAGAACAAAGGAGAAAACAGAGATTATTCAAGAGCAAGAAAAAGAAAAAGAAAAAGAAAAAGGCACAGTTGCTGCTGAATTAGGCTTGATGAGCAAGGGAAAGAAATTCATTAAAGACAAGTGTGGCCAGAGAATCTGAGGAGGATGGAACACATTAGGACAGACTCTTGGGAAGTCTGCTGGGCCTGGATCCAGGGTCAAGATGACCTGCCAGAAAGGGTCCTGATGACCTGCCAGATAGTCTTGTTTTCTAAGTGAAGTGGGCTGAGAGTCTAATTTGTCCTGACGCAGAAAAGGTTCTCAGAGGTTGAGTGGCTTTAACCCTCGGCTGGAGAATGACTCCTTTCCAATATTCCCATCAATGGTTCTGCAAGCCCTCTATAAGATAGCCAAGGGCAGGGATCAAGTCTACTCTGAGCTAAATCTGCTTCCTTCTCATTTCTACCCCTTGTCAGCTCTTAATTCTGTAGCCGGAAGACTAAGTCTAGATGACTTATAGAGTGAAAAGAGGAGGGTAGGAAAAGGATGGACACAGAAGCCTCACTTAGGGAATGCAGTCAGCTGACAAAACCGGGCTCTCTAAGTAGCCCATGGACCCTTACCTGCCTGCAGCTCAGGGTTTCTAGGAAAAGTCTAGTGGCTGGCTGAGTTTGTGATTTATTTCAAAGAAATTGTTGAACAGAACTGTGGACAGGGTTATGTTCTGAAGGACTACATTTTTGGACAATGGTCTTTTAGCAACACTTCTGCTTTCAATTGGGCCTCAAATTAGTTACCTTATACTAAATGCAATATAATAAATGGTGTTACAGACAGAGCTTCCAGGATCCATGTGGATTCATAATCATCTTTGAACATGGAATAATAATAATAATGATAGCAATAATAGCTAACTAGGATTTATATATCATTTTAAAGTTCCCAAAGTGCTTTGAAAATTTTATCTTATTTGTGTCCTCAACAACCATGGGAGGTAGGTGCTATTATTAGCCCCATCAAATAAGAAAACTGAGGAAGGAGGAGTGACTTACTCAGGGTCACACAGCTATTAAGTGTCTGAGGCTGGATTTGGACTCCATACTCTATCCACTGTTTCCTAGTTTCCTAAACTGAAATATCAGCTGTATTCCTTTTCTGATGGGCAATTGAGGTCCACTACGGCCTTGCTGCCTTTCCTCTCTATACAATCTACTCTCTGACTAAAATGCCCATCCCCTACCTGTGTGGCCCATACTTTCCCATTTGTATGGCTGGTCTATTCACTTCCCTGACCAATCTCTCCCAGTGGAATCCCTAGTCATCCTTTTAAAGCTTCTCCCTCCCTCCATCTAGGAAAGACATCCTAGATGTCATTCCCCTTCCTCAGCCTCTCAGGGGGTAAATAACACTGCATGTGGCCCTGAGGGATCTAAGACCATTCACATCCTTCCATGAAAACAGAGCAGGAAAGGTTTTACTCAAACTTGAGTCAGCATATCATTCTGCCTGCAAGGTTCAGGATATGGTTTAATAAGTTTCCTTTTGAAGTAGTTAAGAAGGGGAAAAATTTCAGTACCAGCTGTCTCTGATAAAGATCTGATATCCAAGTGATACAGGCAAACACAGAAAGGTCCAAAGCCAAAGCCCACACCCAACAGATAAATGATCAAAAGAGTAACTGCACACTGTTAATGTCCATAGGAAAGAATACACTAGATAGCAACTACTAAGGGAAATGTAAATCCAACTATTAAGGGAAATGCAAATCAAACTGAGGTTTCACTGGGTTGCAAGTTACCAAGATGGCAAATGGGGAGAATCACCAGTGCTGGAGGAGTAGGCACCCTAATGCACAGGTTCGGGGAGTTATTGGAAGAAACTCATCATCCATGTCCCTGGACCCAGAGATTCTGCAATTGTGCATATGCTCCATGGAGGTCAATGCACACAAAAAATAACCCCATAAACACCAAAGTATTTACAGGGTGGATTCTTGTGGCAGGAAACAACAGACATTTCAACAACTGGGGGACAGTGAAAGCTGCGGTGGTGCGTGGATTACTGGGCTCCAAGAAACGATGAGAATGATGAGAACAGACAGACAAGCCAGGGTGTAGATGAACCTAGATTTCAAAATGAAGGAAGCATCAACAGGAAGGCAGTAAACACAAATGCAACAGTGGACATGTAAAGAATGACATCGGAGAGAAGGGGGATGGGGGGCTGTGGCTGCAGAACACCAGTGGTTAGTTGTGCTAAAATATTTTTTTCCTTTTCTTTTTTATTCTTTGTAATGAGACTGCTGCCTAAATGAGGGAGGAAGGGGATGTGGACAGAAATAAAGCTCAATCTATTTTGAGAAGGTTCTCTCTCTGTTGAAAAGCAGTGCAGACTGATCAGTGGGGAGAGAGGGGCTCTGCTCACTAAAGAAATGACTTCAAAGTTTCCCCACAAAACCGCAGCCAGGTATCTTTCCTCGGTCGATCATTTTTTAACACTACCTCCTCCTTCTCCCCTTCTCTTAGTCATCTATTTCACCTGTCAGCTTTACCCAAGAACTTAGGATCTGGAGCAGAAAGAGTGAGAACACCAAAGTAGAGACCACAAACTGGGGGGGGGGGGGGGGTCTTCAAGGAAGTTGGCCAGGCCCTCATAGTGGAGAGAGAGAGAGAGAGAGAGAGAGAGAGAGAGAGAGAGAGAGAGAGAGAGAGAGAGAGAGAGAGAGAGAGAGAGAGAATGAGAATGAATGAGAACAAGGGTTCTGGCCAAAGATTCCCCAAACTGTGAGTATCCAAGATCCAAGGCAGGGTCTGAGCAGATGGGTGGCAAAGGCAGGGCTCTGCACCAAGTTCCTGAGTGAGCCCTGTCATTCTTTGGGCACTTCCTAACCTTCCTCCAGCTCTTCCACTAGTGACTATGAATTCATTTATTTAAAGTGTTTACAGTCTTTCTAAAAGTAAAAAGTCAAACTACTGGGAAAAGTTTTCCAATTACTGGATATTTTTTTTGGGGGGGGGGGGTTTGCAAGGCAAATGGGGTTAAGTGGCTTGCCCAAGGCCACACGGCTAGGTAATTATTAAGTGTCTGAGACCGGATTTGAACCCAGGTACTCCTGACTCCAGGGCTGGTGCTTTATCCACTACGCCACCTAACTGCCCCAATTACTAGATATCTTAACTTTCCTCCACAAGGAACCCAGAAAGGAATGAACTGCTGGCAGCTTTGTTTTCCCCTTTCAGGAGACAAAGGAGGTTCATCCTTCTTCGGTCACCTTGATGGCAAGGTCACTGAATCGACCCCTTTGCACCCAGCTTCTCCCCTAAAGTTAGCTCTCCAGTCCATTCAGGAGGCCCATGGCACTGACCTCCAAGACAAGTTGGGTTCTGACATACAGACCAGCAGGCAGAAGGGGAGCTGTTCCATGCATCTGTCCTGCCACTCCTCCCGAGCAAGGTGGGGGATATGGACAGGCAGAAGGGAGAAAAAGGCAGCCACTGTGTTTCATTACTTGATGCCTAAATTCAACCATGATTAAATCATCAAGAATATTTGCTGTCGAGGTTACAAGATGTACTGAGATAAAACCATCAACAGAGAGCTGTCTGTCTTTCCTCCTAAGGCATCTGTCATTGGATCTATATTTTTTTTAACCACTTGGACAAAATCATAAATGTCTGTTTCTTTCTCTCTCTCTCCCCACCCTCCCATCTGTCTCTATGCCCCCCACACACACACATCACACATCCATCTCTTCAATTTAAGTCAACAAAATTTATTAAGTGACTACCCCACAGAAGGCATTGTGCTTGGTACATATCTTTGATTTATTTGTTTCTTCTTCCTTTTTAAAAAATTTCTCCTAGGACATGGATTACAAGACTTTAATTGTCCTGTTCAATAATAAAATTCTCTATGATATTATACATTTTTTTTAAAGGGTAGGGCGGCCTGGTCACTGTCTACCAAGCAGAGCCCTAAGGGCTTTAGACATGTTTTAAAACCAACTAGGCCTGCTCAAGAAGGCAGAGGGCACAGGAGCAGTGCATATGATCCAGGAAAAATCAAATCAGAGCACCAGAAAGAATGAGGAGACAAAGAAAACTCAAGTGATGAGTTTCATCCAGTCAAGGTCAAGGAGAGAAAAGCCAGAAGGTCAGGGGGAGGTAAGGGGCCGGGCCTTGGAGGCTTCCAGTGAAAACTTGTCCAGGCCAAAAGGTCAAAGAGCCCCAAAGAGTGCATCATCAACCTGGAGGCCCAAGGTCCTCGAAGGATGCCTAGCTGCTGGCCTGAGCGCCCCCCAACAGGCTTAAGGAGCTAGCCGAGCCTTCTGCACCCTGAGGATCCAGGGGCACCCGGGAGCTGCCAGCATTTTATACATGGCAGAAACCAGCTGAGGGGAGGGTCAGTGATAGAACTGATACCATAAATGGAGGTCAAACAGGGTCCACCATCCCACCCAAGTAGGTGGGAGGAGACAGACCTTGGATCGACAAAAAGCTTAGGAATATAAAGAAAATATGAAGGAATCAATGATAAAGAAACTGTGGGCATCCAGGGATCTTCAGGGCATAAGCTTAGAAAATGAGAATATATATAGAGAGAACCTTAGATGAGATGGGAAGGAAGAGACCCCAGCTCTGACTGGAACCCAAGTCTGGGATCTCCAAGACTGCTCCTCATTTCTTGGATCTTGAGGGTTGGGCTAAGACTCCTGATTCTAGAGGGAAGTGTCCAGGACCCACTGAGACCTCAAAGGGAAATAATAATAATAATGCACATTGAGCATATAACTGATATTGGCTAAAATGGGACTCTATTAGAATTCAAGGAAGAGATGAAAAAAATCTAATATTACAAGTAAAAATGAGAGCTCTAGAGCAACAAATGAGAAGGAAAACCACCAGCTTAACAAAGAATGTGCAAATTCTTATTCAAGTAACAGATTATGAAAATTAGAATGAACTGATGAGAAATAAGTGAAACAAGAAGAAATGTTATAACAAAAAAATTTTTTAATGGAAAAAAAATTTATCCAAAGCAAATAACATAGAAAATGGGTCAAGAAGAGATAATCAAAGAATTATAAAATCACCAGAAAACCATGAATACCTTCTATCCCACTTCCCTCCTCTTCAAAAAAAAGTCCTATATGTCACATTCTAAGAAATCATAAATGAAAACCATCTATAACTATTGTAAACACAGGGAAAAGTGAAAAATAAAAGAATACAATAATTACTTTCCTAAAATGAAACTTCTCAGCAATGGAAAAGTCAAAATCCAAAACGTTTAGAAGAAAGAAGAAATACTCTGTAGCCATACAGAAACGTACCAAGGGACTTCAATCAGGATTAAACAAGACTTGGTAGCTATGATTTTAAAGGACAGGAGAGCTTGAAATATACTATTACAAAACACAAATGATAAAAAGCATTAAATCAATAATAATTTACCTAGTAAAACTGAGTATAAATTTGGAAGAGGAAAAAATGGATTCAATGAAAGAAGAACCCAATCATTCCTGATGAAAAGATGAGAGCATGAATACCAATGAAGAGAACCAGAAAGGTAAAGCAAGCAATTGGAAGGGTCTACACATTAAATTTTTATAATTTAATAGGGGAGGAAGAAATATGTGTTCCTCAGAACCCTAATGACTTCAAGAGTCTGGAGGGAGACTCCAGTCCAGCAGGTAAATTTATTGAGATTTAATGACATATAAAGTGAAGAAAAAAGAGGTAGAAAAGAAATTAATAAAAGGAACTTACTATTTGCCACATTCAAGAGAACAAAAGAAAAAGACGAAACATATATACATTGTGGTATATGAAATATCAAATCCAACAGAGAAACAGGTGAGAACAGGGAATGACAGAAAACTTAAGAGAAACAACCCAGGGAATTTGTCATAATAAAAATAAATTCCAACACTGGAGAGTGGATTGTGAGAGGGAGCGAAAGGGAAAGAAAAGGCAAAAAACTGTGATCTGCATCTGATAAAGTTGAAGACTAGGGGAGCAGTAAAATGGAAGGTCACTCACTAAGTAGAGCACCCTCTCCCTCACCACCTTCTTTATAAAGAAGGGAGTAGAGGTACAAGAGGAAAAACCAGAGAATATATAATAAACAATGGGATGGATTCACCTATAAAATGAAAAAAGTTTATAGAATGGGTCTAGAAAGCAGAATCCAACAATATGTTTTACAAGAAACATTTTAGATTAGAGGCTGGAGAGGAATTAATTATAACTCAGGTGAATGCAAAAACACAAGAATGGAAATCATGATCTCTGACAAGGCAACAGTAAAAAGAGACACGATTAAAAGAGACAAGCAGAGATTACATTATGCATAATTGGCACCAATGACAACAAATTATTAGTGATTATTAAATGTGAGGGGAAAGGAATTACATATTTCACAACTAAGCATGGATCCTTTTCAAAAATGACCATGTATTAGGGCATAAAAACTGCAAACAAATGCAAGAGAATAAGAAAGATTAACTATGTCCTTAATGAACTACAAGTAATAAAAATTATGCTTAGCAAAAGGTCTTTGATAAAAGTATAAAAAATTGGAGATATAAAATTTGATTATATCTCAAAATTATATTATATTATAATCTATACTATAGAACATTTTCCACAAAATACTACACTCATGTCTGCCAAAAATACTAAAAAACATGGAAACTGACTTTAATAATAATCAGTGATATATATATATATATATATATATATATGAATTAGTGATATATATATATATATAAAAACAGAAAATGTCATAAAAAAATGGTAAGAGATGAACATACCAAAATGTTTGAAATGCAGCCAAAGAAGTCCTGAGGAAAAAAATTTAAATCTCTAAACATTTTCATAACAAAAGAGAAAGAAAAGAACAATGAATTTAGCATGCAACTAAAAAAAAATCCACCCCAATTTAAAGTGCAATTAAAATACCAAATCAGAAATACTGAAAATCAAAGAAATCAACATTGAGAGCAAAAATCCAAAACTAATAAAACTGATAAAACGTAAGATAGTCTTATATAATGAGGAAAAAAAGGAATCACAATTTTTAAAAATTAAAAAGAAGAAATTACAAAAGCTGAAGAAGTAAAGGAATTTTTAGAAATTATTTTGCCCCAAATATTAACAATTTAAATGAAATGGATTAATAACTACAAAAATATTTATTCAGGTAAGAAAACAATAGAGAACTTAAATCACACAATTTCAGAAAAATAAACTGAACAAGCCATTAATGAGATCCCAAAAGAGGGAGGAAAAAACACACAAAATCTAGGACCAAATGGATTTAAGACTGAATTTGATCAAACACTTAAAGAACAATGAATTCCAGTATTATAGCAACTGAATGCAAAAATAGGAAAAGAAGGGATCCTACCAAATTCCTTCTATGATACAAATATGTTCTTGATACCTAAACCAGAAAAAGAAAAATCAGAGAAAGAAAACTAAAGCCCAATGACTAATGAATATTGGCACAAATATTTTAAAAGCAGCTACATCAACAAATCAAAAAAAAATTATACCTTCTAACCATAAAATTTACATACCAGGAATGCAAAGTTGGTTCAATATTAGGAAAACTATGAACTTAATAGACCATATTAAATAACAATCAAAATTACATATGAAGAGATGCAGAAAAATATCAGATAAAATGCAACACCTATTTCTGTTAAAACATTAAATAGCACAGGAATAAATGCGACTTTCCATATTACGCAAATAGTGTCTATCTAAAGACTAACTTTATATATCATGGGAATAAACTTTCCAGTGAGATCAGAAATAAAGTAAAAATGCCTTTTATTACCTTATTCTTTAAATATTCCCAGAGATGTTGATTATAATAAGACAAGAAAAAGGAATTGAGGGAATAAGCATAGGCAAAAAGTAAACAAAACATGTTTGCAAATGATAAGATGATCTACATAGAAAATTCCATAGTCAACTAAAAAAATTAATTGAAATAATTGGTAACGAGCAAAGTAGCATGATAATAAACCCCCACAAATCCATCAGCCTTTCTATTTATTATTAGTAAAACCAAGCATGAAGAGCCATGAAAGAGAAATCCATTCACAACTAAAAGATATATAAAACAAATTTATGCATGTTCCTGCCAAGTCACACATGGGAACTACATGAATATAACTACAAAACATTTTTACAAAACCTAACTCTACCTATGCTAATTTACTTACTTAGTGCTATACCAATCAAAATTTTTATGGTGTATTAGAAAGACAGAGAAAACAGCAACAATAATGCTTGTTGTAAAGAATAAGGTAAAGATTCTCAAGAGAAATAATGGGGGGGGGGGGGGAGTAAGGAAGAAGGTCTATTAATACCAGATTTCAAAGGAATAAAAATAAAAAATATTTGGTATTGGCCAAAAAACAGAAAAGTCATTAGTGACATAATAGAGAAGAAAATGATCATAGTAATAATGCATAATAAAACCAGAGACTGTAACTACCCAAATGAGGATTCTGATCAAAAACTGATGAGAAGGGGTGGCTAGGTGGTGCAGTGGATAAAGCACCAACCGTGGAGTAAGGAGGACCTGAGTTCAAATGTAACCCCAGACACTTAATAATGACCTAGTTGTGTGGCCTTGGGCAAACCACTTCACCCCATTGCCTTGCAAAAAAACAAAAACATAAAAAAAAGGGAACAATAAAGTACTTGGTCCACTTTTATTTCAGCAAATAATTTAGAAGCACCCACCATGTACCAGAAACTAGACCAGTCAGTGGTCTAAGCTCTTTACAAATCTATCATCTTCTTTAGTCCTCACAACAACCCAGTAAAATGAGGGTTATCGCTTTACAGTTAGGGAAACTGCAGGAAATGGAAATTAAATAATTTGCCAGGGTCACAGGCACTAAGTTTCTGATGATAAAACTGAACTCTGATCCTCTTGACTCCAGGCCCACTGCTCCATCCAAGATAATAGACATACAAGATAAATGAGGAACTGATTCAAACATATAAGCATGAAAGCCATTCTCCCAAGAGAACTGATCAGAGTTCTCAAATGAAGAGATTCAAGCTATCAACAGATATCTGTTTAAAAAAAAGAAGTTCCAAATCACTAAATAATTAGATATACAAATTCAAACAATTCTGAGGTCTCACAACAACACTCATCTGATTGGGCAAAGATGACAAAAGGAAAATGACAAAGTTCCCCCGAATCACTTAACTGTAAAGAGATAACACTACTAAGCCTATACTCGAAAGCTATTCCAAAAAAAAAAAAAAAGGAAAAGACCTGTCTGTATAAAGCCTTATAGCAATTTTTTTGTTGCAGCAAAGGACGGGGAATGACAAGAGCACCCACTTTCTAAGGAACATCTGAACATCTGGCCTAGAAAAGGATCAGAATGTGACTGAGGAAACAACAAAAGGGAATCTTGGGGACACTTTTTTGAAGGATAAAGAGTGAAAGGGAACTGAGCCAGAAGAACAATTTATACATACCAAAAACACTGTAAAGAAAAAAAAAACAATGGAAGCCTTTGGCCCCTGCTCAGTATATTAGACGTTCTCTCCTCTTAATAAGGTGGCAAAGGACCCAAGGTGGAAAATGTTAGGCAAATATAATGGGGCATGTGAACATGTGGATTTGTTTAGCTTGACTCTACTTCTTTCAGAGTAAAGGGGGGAGTTTAAAAAAAATACTCGTTTGTGACAATTAGGGATTTTGTGATAATTGTGCAAAGAGCACTAAACAAACACAAATCATAAGATTAGGTTCTAGACTGAAAAAGGAATCTGGTCCCCTTTAGTTATATAAATAAGTAAACAAGGACCCCAATTAAGCAAATACAGTAAAAATAACAGCACTTCCTAAATTTAATATGTAGACTTAATGTGATCCTTAAATACCATTGGACAGAAATCCAATAAAACCCTAAGAGAATTCACAGGGAACAAAAAAGCAGAGATGATCAAGAAGGGGAGCTCTAGGGAAAAGAACTATGGGAAGGAACAAAGAAATGTTTATCTTACAAATGGAACTGTTAAAGGTGAAAAAAAATATCTAAGCTTGACACAGAGCTGTGATTACTGAAATTGTCTGATGTTAGATTCAAAAACACATAAAAGTAAATCAATGGAACAAAATGGAGAATCCTAAAACACAATCAAATATGTATAAGAAATGAATGCTGGGTTTATAAAGGATTAAAACAACTAAATCTAGAAAAAACAAAGACTTTTACTTGAACTACAGAGGGAAATGGGTACAGATCTAGAGCAGTCATCAAATGGGCTTAGCCTGGGGTCCTGCACTGTTCATGAGCTACTGTGAGACTGACCCTAGAGCTGTTTTATCCAGAGGGGCAGAGAGGGCACTGAGTGGGGAGCATCGTGACTCATACAAGCTCTAGCAAGAGTCTTGAACAAGTGGGGAGTGCTATAACATTTTTTTCTTGTCAAAATGTAACAAGTAAAAGGTCTGAAAAGTTATGAAGCCCATGAGTGTTGAGGTATCACTGTAGACAATTTCATAGCTTTTTGAAGAGCAATCTGGCAAGTTAGTGAGCGAGATGCAAGGCACAGCACGGAAGAGTGAATTTAGCTTTGGAGAAAGAAGACTTGAGTTCAAATCTAACCTCTAACAAACACCAGCTAGGAGACCCTGGTCAGGTCCCTTAAGCTCTTGGTGCATCTCAAATACAGATGGGCTCAACTGGAGAATGGCTAAAACAAATTGTGGCATATGTACATGATGGAACATTATTGTTTATAAGAAAGCATGAGGGTGCTTGGAAAGACTTGCGTGAATTGATGCTAGGTGGGAAGAGCAGAACCAGAAGAATTGTATGCACCCTAACAACAAACAGGGGGCGATAATCAACCATGATGGACTTGCTCATTTTAGGGACAACAATCAGGGACAATTTTAGGGGATCTGTGATGGAGAATACCATCTGTATTCAGAGAACGAACTGTGGAGTTTAAATGAAGATCAAAGCTTATCATCTTCAAATTTTAAAAGTTGTCTTATGTATTACATCATTTTGCTATCTCTAATGTTTCCTTTCTTCCTTTTGGATCTGATTCTTCTCTCACGACACATTCAATTTCAAAAAAAAAAAATTACAGATGGGTTGCTGATCTGTAATGCTGGGGGCTTCCAGACAGGCATTCCCTAGGTGGCCCATATTCCAGGAGTGGAATCTCATGCTGACAGAGTTCATGCACTTTAGAGAGGGCTCTCCTACGATACAACCACCCTTTGCTAGAGCATGGGTTGGTTACAAAGAGGATGCTGGCCTTCCTTCCCATGAGGTCACGAGAGACAAGTAAAGCAGCATGCTCTGCATCACACAGCAAGCTGAGTCGGAGACAGGTCATAACATGAATCACAAACATGGTCAAACTTGTGCTTCGATAATGCCATTTTGGGGACTACATCCTAGAGATATTAATAAAAATAAAAAGATCAAATGATCTAAAAGTGTCTTTGTTGTTCTTTATAGCAAAACCAAGAAATAATCAATGACTGTATAAATTAAAATATGCTAACATAACTCTGGCATAAAAAGATAATTAGATATACTTCATTAAAGGAATTCTGCTTTGTATTCCGTCAGTTAACAAAAAATTGCCCTCTCCCTCAGTTTCCAACACCCTCAACTGATCCATGTTGGCATTTAAATGTCTGGATAATGGGCTCTTGGTGAGGTCTATTCATGTAGACAACTGTTCTTATCCAAAATAAATAATTTAAACACTGAGAAAGTCTAAACAGTTTTATTCCACTTCTCTAAGATATTTCAATGCATAGTCAATAATCATCTCTCCATAAAGATTTCCCATGATACATTTTTTTACTCCTGGCCATGCTTTTTCCTTATTTTTGGATACATTTTAGTCACCTTCCCCCATTATTTCTGTGAAATGAGGAAGCATAAACAAAGCAACTAAAATATTAACCAAAACAAAGGTCAAGATGTAATGTCTTGGGAAAAAAAGAAACACAAGGTACACCAGAGTCAGATAGAACTTATTGTGGGCCATCCATGCCATGGCATGACATGGCAAGTGGCATCCCATCATGAATGGCCAATGCTGAACACTACAGAGATGATTACAAGGGCCAAGGAAACCACTATTTGTTGGGTTTAAATTCAAGTCTTGAGAAATGCTATTCTAGGAAATTCTCTTACCAGGTTAGGGTCGTAGTAAGCTTCCTGGGTTGGCGGGATGTTGTTTATTTGAGTGACGTTAGTAGGGAGCATTTTAGAACAATTTATTAACATGTGCTCCAGACCTGTCAAATCCTAACATGAGAAAACAAGAAGAACAAACAAGTTATAAGCATTTCAGGGAGTAGTGGCATTTGGTTTTGTTTTGTTTTTTTAAATGCTATTCAGTGAAGTATCCAAAAATAGCTAAAATAATATATTTAGAGTTGACTTTGCAGCAGAGGTAAACATCAAGAAACCCATTAAACATAGAAGACTACAACTTTTCTCAGAGCCGGCCTCTGAGATGCAACTTTCTAAGACATCAAATTGCAAAACAATTGCTGATCTGTACTGGCTGAAAGCATCTCCTAGAAGAATGTCCTTATCCCAGGGTAATCAGATCTGATATCTTGCCCTCTCCTCCCAAGCCCAATGTAGAGTAAGGCAGAGAAAATATTTCATACAAGCATCCAGGCAGTCTTCCAAATGGATGGAATTTTGAATGTGGTTGTGGAGGGGAAAGGAGAGGTATGTGCTTCATAGCTTGGTGGCCATGGCCATCCTCTTTCAGCTTGTGGCTAACCATAACCATAGCACTTCAGCTCCATCCACCTCCCATCGTTCTCCATTTTAGGAATGGAACAGAGGAAAGAACACTGACTCTGCAGAGGATCTGGGCTCAACCCCAGCACTGTGTGACTTCAGGCAAATCCTTTCATCTTCCTAGACTTCAGTTTACTCAGTTCTAAAATGAAGCTGAACTGGACAGGCACACAACTTAGATCTAGGGACCCAGCTGTGCCTAGAACAGCCCAAGGCTTGACTGAGACAAGCCAGAGAGCACCAAAACCTTCTACCCCATGAAAAGGGAAATGGAATACAACTTTCAGGTCTTCTCCAGGTGCTGGAACTTTAAAAATCTGTCCTGCTTAAAGAAGCAAACAGAAAAATACAATATTTAAATAACAGCCAATCTTAACTTAGGTTATGTTCTAATTTGGATTTTTAAAAAAAGAGCAGCAGCTGGGTCATAAGAAAAGTTTAATCTTTCAGGTGAAACAAAAGCAAAATCTTAAGTATCCAAGTAGTCATTTTGCAGAGGTAACCACTGCTATCTTACCTAGCTCACAATCTATACTCTAACACATTAAATGTATTTTTTAAAGACATAGCCCATAACTACTTTAAAGTAGGACCCAAAGATCTACGCTCTCTTCTTCCCAAATGCTCCCTCCCCAGAACACCACCACCCTGAGCAGCAGCATCTCTAGTTAATACCTGCAAGCTTAAAGGCAAGTCATGAATCCTTGTAGCTAATGTCCGAATCTCCCTGTCCGACAAGATGCCGGAATGGTCAGTATCAACTTCGTCAAAAACTTGAGCAATGTTGAGTGGTTGCAGCGCACTCATGAGATAGTAGAAGTAAGAAAAGGCAAACTGCATGTCTTCAGAGTGGCGCACTTTATGAACAGAAGTCTTGTCGAATTCTTCAGGAAACCTAGTCCGATAAAATATAAGAGAATCAGAACTGGCTCCATCCAGATTATTGCTAAATGGAGAGACGGTCAGGCTAGGAAAGCATACTCAGTGGCCACTGTAATGTGATGGATAGGAACAACCACATCCTATACAAGGATGGCTTGGAGAAGAGCTGAGAAAATCAACTTACTCCTTTCCTTGCAGAAATGGAGGAATGTCAGACACAGAAGACATGGTGGTTAGTTTTTTTCCCTCCATCTCTCTTTTAAAAAATTTATTATATTAGGTGTAACATGACTGTACACATATAACCTATATCAGATTGCTTATTATCTCAGGGAGGGATGAGGAAAGGATAGAATTTGGAACTCAAAACTTAAAAAAAAACCCCAATATTAAAAATTATATTTATATGTAAATCGGGTGGGCCTGGGAAAGAAAAGAATTACTTTTAAAAATATTTTTTAAATATTGTAAGAGATAGCTCACTGGGTAGGAGGGTGAGAAAGAATGGCATATTTGGAATTGATTTTTTAAAAAGTGAAAAGAAATTTGTGTTGAGTTGACTTTGTCTTGGTTTACATGACAAGTTCAATACATCAAAAAGTACTGGCACAAATCCAATAAACTCTACACTGAAGCCTAGAAACAGGTATTTTTACTCACATATCCTGTAGTTCTTGCATAACAATGCGATCAATCATATGAGGCATATGGGCAGGGACTTTCCGAGAGGTAAATCCAAACTTGCTATTTAGAATTTTATTCACATATCGGAGAGAATCAGCAAATGTATCTTTCAAATGTCTTCCAACATATTTGCTATCTGTGAAGTACAACAACTCTTTCCTTAATGATTCTTCTTCCTAAGAAATCCATAAATAGTGAAGACTGTAAAATGAAAATGACTGAAAAGGAGAAAACTAGGTAATATTCTATAAAAAGAAATAATGACGATTAGTAAAAGAAAAATTCAACATTCTAAGTATACTAAGTCTGTCTGCGCAGCAAGAATTGCAGAGTATAGTTTTACTGAGTATTTTGAAGGGGCTGTTCCTGAGCAATCATTTTGCCAACATTATTCGGGACTGGCACACATTTTCTGCTTTTCTGCTGATACTGAAACCTGTGTGTTTACATGGAGGAACAAAACAGTATCAGAAGGCACTAAATTCAAGCTAAGAACTGTTACTATAAAAAAAGGAAGGCTTCAGGTAGCTTAAATGAAAGAAGACTTCAACAGTCCATTGGGAGCTATCAAAGTATCCTGCCTTGGCAAATACAAAATGAGAAAGACCAATTACACATAAATATGGCAGATGACACATCCATAATCTCTCTTCACTTTGAAAAGAGTGTAAGCTTGAACTATTGACAAGGAGTGTGTAAGAAGTTTGGTCCTCTTGCTATAGGCTGCCCAACTGGGAGAAACCACTAACCATGTTGGTGCAAAAAGGGACCTCAGAGATCATTTGGTCCACAATTAAGCCCTAAACAAAGGCCCAGAACCCAGAGTTGGTCAGGTCTTCAGGTCCTCAGCCAAGGGCTCTCACCAGGGCACTCCAGGGCCTGCCTTCCCCTGACACTGCTATGCCCCTTATCAATCCTTTAGGAGAGAGAGGCAAGCAGGGCACTGGGAGGCACTGAAGAGAGAAGCAGTTCTGGAATCAAAGTGACCTGGGGCTCCAAGATCCTGAGAAAATCATTCAACCACTCAGGCACCAAGCAGCATGCCCCAAGACTACAAGCTAGGAAGTCCCAGATATTCCCTTGCACCAAGAAGAGCTAACCAGATCACACACCAAGTTTTTCATTCTCTCTCCTCTCATGCCTCTGCCTGCACTTCCTCCTCCTCCTCCTCCTCCTCCTCTGCAGCCCTCCTCCCTTCCTTTGGGAGAAAAATTCAAGTTCCATCTTCTGAATGAAGGACCCCAAGATGTGAAAGGTGATCTCTTTTTCCTGCTAAACAAGAGAGAATGATGCTGAATGCAACTTACCTCAAGAAGGTCTTGGAAATACTTCTTTTTTTCCCAAGGCAGGAAACCTGGATAGCTCCCGGCATATTCCTGAAGCTTTCTTCCAGGCCCTGTTCCAGCTGCATGGCCTTCATCAGGCCCCATGACCCTCTTCTCCTTAGCTTCCCCCAAGAGCTCCTCTTCTTGGACCATTTGGTCTCCTGGTGGGACAAGAGTCATTCCCCTGAAGCCAACACCATCTCCAGCTCTTGGAGTTGCAGTTGCAGCTTTGGTCCGGTTCAGCAGCGAAGTGTGATCCTGCAGCCTCTCCTCTGCCTCCACTGTCCCACCCGCACCTTTAGCTGCATTTTGTTTGGGGAGGTCAATGTGAGGCTCACTTTTGTTCCTTTGTTCAGTTTGGTTCATTCTGCCATCAAGGACCTGAGCACCTTTCAGGAATGGTCTCAGCAGCATAGACTTGGACAGGTTATAGCCCTTCAGGGTAATGTCACCATCCTCCAGCTTTACATCCAGTTTCTTTAGACTCAGTTGAACTTCTTCTGGAAGCAGGGAGACATTTACAAAGGGTATTTTTATAGTCTCCTGAAAGCCATTTGCTCGTTTCCTGTACTGTGGGAAGCGCTTTTCTTCTGGAACATCTTCAAATAGGATTTCTGCCTCTGGCAGAGGTGTGGTGGGACTAGCCAGGCTTGAATGTGGCTTGTGGGTGGTGATATTGGACTTGGGTTCCTCCCTTGTGTCCACTTCTACAGTGATCTGCATTTTAAAATCTTGGTTGTTTTTATTTTGAAATGTGAGGTTGAAATGGATGACAGTGGCATTCATGCCACTGTGCAGTATGAGGTGGATTGTCTTCCACTTGTTGGCAACAGAGGCATGGCGGATAATTGGATTGTCACTGTAGGCACCCTCAATTCCTCTTTTGGCTATCTCAGCAAAATTGAAATAGGGGAGGCATTCTCCCTTGGGGATAATGTAGTGAGTCTGGTTCAGGGTGAGAGTCACCTTGTATAATTCATCAAAATGATCTAGGAAAAAATACCGTAACATTTGAATGTTTTGTATTGGTAGAGGGAAGCTCAGTCCTAGAGGTTTCCAGCACTAACGAAATCACAAATTTGGCATAAAAAAGGGGGCAGATCTTTCTGTTCTTTTCTCATTACTTCTCACTGTTAGCACACCAGGTGCACTTGAGACTGACTCTGCCATCACCACTAGGGCTTCTTGCAACCCTTCCTTTGCGCCTCAGCCCTCGAGATTCTTCATCCACCCTACCTAGAAATGATCCTTTTCCAACCCCTCTCAGGAGTTCTTTGTGATGACCCCTCGGATGCACTTGGAACATTGGGACTTGTCACAGATACACGTGTGTATTTTGCCATGAAAATGTAAGCTCCCCAAAGGCAGGCCAACAGTAAGTTTTCACTTCTCTATCCCCAGTCCCCACTGCCTTGAATGTAGTGGATGCTTAATAAACATCGGATATGACATGGAACCCAGGGAGACAAGACATGGCCAGGACTCTAATAATTAATTTCATCTTTCTGCACATTTCTAATGCAATACATTCAAGCAAAATTCTAGAGCTATCAATGTGATCCCCTCCTGAAACTTTTCATCATTGTTATTTGTGTGTATGTGTGTGTGTGTGCATGCCTGCATGCATACTTAATTTTTTTTTTAGGTTTTCGCAAGGCAAACGGGGTTAAGTGGCTTACCCAAGGCCACACAGCTAGGTAATTATTAAGTGTCTGAGGCTGGATTTGAACCCAGGTACTCCTGACTCCAGGGCTGGTGCTTTATCCACTACGCCACCTAGCCACCCCACACTTAATATTTTTGAAAGCTAAGACAGACTACTTGTCTAAAGAAATTGAAAGCCAGGAATAGCAGGAAGAGAAACTTGCTTAGTTTCTCCAGGGGCATTAAGGGATCATGTCCTCCTCTCAGTCCCAACTTAGAAATTTGTGCCAAAATGTAACTTTACAGAAAAGTCCCTTTAAAAAACCACCCAACACTCTTCAACAACAAGCCCTCCCTTCCCTCCACAGGTCACGTACCTTGCCCACAGTCACCAGCGTCAAAGCCACAAGACAATACATTGCATGCTTGATCACAGAACTTATCGGCGAGCCAAGAATTAGCACATCCCTGGTTACAGTAAGAGATCCCACTTATTCCACCACCAAAGTTCCAGGGTGGCCCAGCTGCCCCAGCGCCGTGGCCACCTCCTGCAGCCACATAACGATTGCTGCCACTGTTACCTGAAAGAGGAGAGACTGATTCTCACTACACTTTTGAAAATGGAATCTACCCTGACTCACCCCCCACCTCTGGGTCTTTGCACTAGCTGGTCCTGATCCTCACATGCTGTCCAACTTACCTCTACCTCACAGAATCCCACTTTTCCTTCAAGATGGAACTTAACCGCCCTCCTTTCTGCCACAATTGCCAGAGCTCTCCCTCCTCTAACTGCCCTGGATTTACTCTTTTCAGTTTATTCCCCATTTACTTCTTATCTGCCCTTGTCTTCCTCAATAGAATGCAAAGACCCTGAAAAGCAGGCAGTTACTATGGTACATAAAGCTCTAGGGACTCTAGGTTCTAGTCCTGACTTAGGTATGTGACTCCAGGCAGATCGCCCTCAAGTCTCAGTCATCTCATCAGTACCACCGATTGAGAGGCACTCCCACATCCCTATCTCACCAGGCTGTAGTGAGGAATGTGCTTTGGGTGGTTTAGGACTGAGCTTCTTTTTGTTGTTTTGTTGTTTAGCCTTTTCAGTTTCAGTCTGATTTGATGTTGTTCAACTGGGTCTAACTCTTCATGACCTCATTGGGGTTTTCTGGACAAAGATACCAAAGTAGTTAGCCATTTACTTCTCCAGTTCATTTGATAGATGAGAAAACTGGAAGAAGGTGAAGTGACTTGCCCAGGGTCACAGCTGGGAAATGTCTGAGGTCCCATATGAACTCAGGTCTTCCCGAGTCCAGGCAAGGTAATCTAGCTACCATGCTTGTTAGCTGTGCTTTCAAGACCTTAAAACCTTAAAACATTCTTTAAGAGATCAATAGCTAGGTGGTGCAGTGGATAGAGTACCAGGCTTGGAGTAAGGATGGACTGAAGTTCAAATCTGGCCTCAGACACTTAATAATTGCCTGGCTGTGTGTCCTTGGGCAAGTCACTTAACCCCACTGCCTTAAATAAACAAAATTAGAAAAAAAAAAAAAGAAATAATTAGCAGAAATTTGGGCTCATTATCTGAGACCACATTAACTCACTTTAAAGACAAAGGTTTCTCAGACTGCAGACTAACACAGAAAATGCCCTCTAAGTAAATGATGAGACTAAAGTCTGAGTAACAGTACAAGTTCTCCTGCTGTTTGCTTTACAATTGGAAATAAGAACTATCCCCTAAGTGCTTTTGCACCCATTCTTACCAATGCAATCTCCTCCATCCCAATCACATGCTGAATTATTACAAGCCTTATCACAGTAACCATCTTTAATCCAGGAACCAGGGCAGCCCTCTGCACAGTTGGGGACAGGCCAGGTCAAATAAACCTAAAGAAGAGTAAGAACTGTTTTTAACTTCTATTATCTCTATCAACAGGGTCAGGATTCCAATTAAAGATCTAATGGACACTTGGAAAAAAGGCAAGTGCTAGATGCCATCAAATCTCAATCATCCAAAGGCTAAATAGCTTCCAAGTTCATGAACAGCAACTAGGGCCTTTGGTTTAGCTACTGTGCTAATCGCTCTCAATCCCTTCTTTCTGCCGCCCCTTAACCCCATCTTTATCTGTCTTTCTCCCTTCCATCCCTCCCACTCTGCCATCCCAAAGCTCCCAACCCCTTCCCCTTCCCCTTCCCCTTTTTCATTATTCTGCCTGTGGCCAGCGTCTCAATAAGCCAGCCTCTTGAAATCTAAACATTTAATGACCATCCTTGAGTCTGGAAAAACTGGGATAAACCTGTAAATGCCAGTGCTTCCTAGCACTCAGAAAGGAACAATCTCCTTGCAGTGAAGTGCCACTGTGTCACAGTGCAGAATCCTCCCTGTCCAGGGCTCATCCAGGGTTTCTGCTGGCCCAAGCATCCCAAGCTGCCCCCCAACCAGCCTCTGCCTCAACACACCTACTTCTCCTTACAGGCTGGGCCTTCTAAGACCCCAAGTCTTTTACCATTGACCTGCTGCCATGATCACTCAGATCTTACTGGTACCCAAATCTTGCCCACATGCAAGATTTCACATTTCCTTGCAAACTGAATTTTGAAATTCTAGACTGTTAGGATCATAGAATAAAATTTAGAACTGAAGGCATTTTTGAGTCATTTGTCTCATTTGACAGGTGAAGAAATGGAGGCCAAGAGAGTTTCAATGATTCAGCCAGAGGCAGCATGGTAGAGAATGCTAATCCTGACTCAAATAGGATTTGTGGGAGCCTAGCCAAGTCAATTTTTTTCCTATGCACCTCAGTTTCTCCAATTGTAATCCTTTCCAACTCTAAATCTAGGATCCTTCAATGATTCTCCCACTGCATGCACCAATGCTGCCTATTTTTAGGCAGGTTCAAGGGTAGAATGTATTTTGTTCTTTAAAACAATTACTTTTTTCAATGTCACATATAAATCAAGAGAGGCTCTTCCTTAACTGGACAGGATTGGTCTCTCATTAATCCTGGTCTGGGGTTCAGGTCTTAAATCCAAGATTCTTGGACCCAAAGACCATTTGTAGCCTTCCCTTTTCTCTCATTTGTTTTGGAGATTTCAACAGTTTCTTAGGGCGGCTAGGTGGCGTAGTGGATAAGCACCGGCCCTGGAGTCAGGAGTACCTGGGTTCAGGTCCAGTCTCAGACACTTAATAATTACCTAGCTGTGTGGCCTTGGGCAAGCCACTTAACCCCATTTGCCTTGCAAAAAACCTAAAAAAAAAAAAAGTTTCTTTCCAAATGGTGTCAGAATAGGTAAGCTGAATAACACCAGTCTTTCTGGGCTCTGATATCTTCATTTAGTAAAATAATAGGTCTAATCCATGTTTCTAAGGTCCACTAGCTCTAACATTTTATGAATAGATGCAATTGTGGACATGATAATGTGCCTAAGGATCACACTTGCATTACAAGAGATCAACCATGTGACAATTTGAGCTCATCTCTCTGATAAGCATGGACTAGTAGGATTGTATCTCAACCAAAAATGAGTAAAATTAATCTAGGTCAGTTCAATTCCTCCTAAATTCCCTAAAGAGTAAAAATTAAAAAAAAAATACTCATTAAAGATATATACTTTTTTGAAGCAGGGGTAGCAATCCTTATCTTAGACAAAGCAGCTGCAAAAGTAGAAAACTTTAAAACAGATAAGGAAGGAAACTATATCCCCCTAAAAAGTACTAGACAATAAAATGATTTGAATACTGAATATGTATGCACCCAATGGGACAGCATCGAAATTCTTAGAGGAGAAGCTGAAAGATCTACAGGAAGACATGGATAGTAAAACTCTAGTAGCGGAAGACCTCAACCTCCTGCTCTTGGATTTAGATAAATCAAATTATAAAATAAGCAAGAAAGAAGTTAAGGAGGTAAATAGATGGTTAGAAAACCTAGATATGGGGGTGGCTAGGTGGCACAGTGATAGAGCACCGACCCTGGAGTCAGGAGTACCTGAGTTCAAATCTGGCCTCAGACACTTAATAATTACCTAGCTGTGTGGCCTTGGGCAAGCCACTTAACCCCATTGCCTTGCAAAAACCTTTAAAAAGAAAAAAGAAAACCTAGATATGACAAACTTATGGAGGAAATTGAATGGGGATATAAAAGAATATACTTTTTTCTCTGCAGTACATGGCACTTACACAAAAATTGACCATGTACTAGGGCATAAAAACTTAATAATCAATTGCAGAAGGGCAGAAACATCTTTCTCAGATCATAAGGCAATAAAAATCATATGCAATATTGGGCCAGGGAGATACAGAATCAAAACTAATTGGAAACTGAATAATCTCATTTTAAAGAATAAGTGGATCAAACAACAAATTATAGAAAGAATTAAATATTTTATCGTAGATAATGACAGCAATGAAACATACCAAAACCTATAGGATTAACTCAAAGCGGCTGACAGGGGATATATTATATCTTTAAATGCTTGCATGAATATTAGAGGAAAGGAAATCAATGAACTAAATGTCCAACTAAAAAATTAGAGAAAGAACAAATTTAAAACCCCCAATTAAATACAAATTAGAAATTCTAAAAATTAGAGAAATTAATAAAATTGAAAGCAAAAAACCTATTGAATTAATAAATAAAACCAAGGTTTTATGAAAAAAAACAATAAAATTGATAAACCTCTGGTCAATTTGATTTAAAAAAAAGAAGAAAACCAAATTGCCAGTATCATAAATGAAAAAAAGCCACCACCAATGAGTAGGAAATTAAAGTAATAATTTGGAATTATTTTGCCCAACTCTATGCCAATAAATTTAACAATTTAAGTGAAAGGGATGAATATTTACAAAAATACAAGTTGCCGGGGGTGGCTAGGTGGCATAATGGATAAAGCACTGGCCTTGGAGTCAGGAGTACCTGGGTTCAAATCCGGTCTCAGACACTTAATAATTACCTAGCTGTGTGGCCTTGGGCAAACCACTTAACCCTGTTTGCCTTGCAAAAAAAACCTAAAAAAAAAATACAAGTTGCCCAGGTTAAATGAAGAAGAGATTAAATACCTAAACAACCCTATCTCAGAAAAAGAAATTCAACAAGCCATCACTGAACTCCCTAAGAAAAAGTCTCCAGGGCCTGATGGATTCACAAGTGAATTCTACCAAACATTTAAGGAACAATTGGTTCCAATTCTATGTAAACTCTTTGGAAAAATAGGGAAAGATGGAACTCTGCCTAACTCTTTCTATGAAACCAATATGGTACTGTTACCTAAACCAGGAAGAGTTAAAACAGAGAAAGAAGATTATAGACCTATCTCCCTGATAAATATAGATGCAAAAATCTTAAATAGAATCTTAGCAAAACGATTACAAGTTATCACTAGGATAATACATTATGACCAAATAGGATTTATCCCAGGAATGCAGGGTTGGTTCAATATTAGAAAAACTGTTAGTATAATTAATTATATCAATAACAAACCTATCAGAAATCATATGATTATATCAATAGATGCTGAAAAAATTTTTGACAAAATACAACACCTATTCCTACTAAAAACGCTAGAAAGAGTAGGAATAAATGGACTTAGGATAATAGGCAGCATCTATCTGAAACCATCAACAAGCATTAAATTCAAAGGGGAGAGGCTAGAGGCATTCCCAATAAGATCAGGGGTGAAACAAGGATGCCCATTATCACCACTACTATTCAATATCGTATTAGAAATGTTAGCTTCAGCAATTAAAGAAGAAAAATAAATTGAAGGAATTCAAATTGAGAAGAGACAAAACTCTCACTCTTTGGAGATAACATGATGGTCTACCTAGAGAATCCCAAGAAATCATCCAAAAAAACTACTGGAAACAATTAGCAACTTTAGCAAAGTTGCAGGATATAAAATAAACCCCCAAATCCTCAATTTTTCTATATATGGCACTTACACAAAAATGCAAGATGCAGTAGGAAGAGCTAGAAAGAGAAATCCCTTTCAAAGTAACTTCAGACAATATAACTGGGAGTCTATTTACCAAGGTAGACTCAGAAACTTTTTGAAAACAATTACAAAACATTTCTTATACAAATAAAACCAGATGTAAATAAAGTTAATGCAAACATCAACTGTTCATGGATAGGTAGAGCTAATATAATAAAAATGACAATTTTACCAAAACTAAACTACCTGTTTGGTGCCCTACCAATCAAAATTGCAAAAAAATTACTTTAATGCATTAGAAAAAAGTGGTAAATTCATATGGAGAAATAAAAAGTCAGGAATTTCCAAGGATTCAATGAAAAAAAGTGCAAAAGAAGGTGGCTTACCCTACCAGATCTAAAATTATATTACAAAGCATCAGCCATCAAAACTGTCTGGTATTGGCTAAGAAATAGAGTGATAGCCTATTGGAAAAGACTAGGCGCAATAGCAGGAAATGATTATAGTAATCTGCTGTTTGATAAACCCAAAAGAGTCCAGCTACTGGGATAAAAATTCTCTCTCTGATAAAAACTGCTGGGAAAATTGAAAGTTAGTTCAGAAGAAACTTAGATTAGACCAACACCTCACACCCTATACCAAGATAAGATCCAAATGGATACAGGATTTAGACATAAAAAAACAATATTATAAGCCAACTAGAGGATTAAGGAGTAGTTTACCTTCAGGTCTATGGAAAGGGAAGCAGGTAATGACTAAGGAAGAGATGGAGAACATCACTAAAAACAAACTAGATGATTCTGACTACATTAAGTTAAAAAGCTTTTGCACAGACAAAACCACTGTAACCAAAACAAAAAAAAATGTAATAAACTGGGAAACAATCTTTACAACTAATATTTTTGACAAAGGACTCATTTCTAAAATATACAGAGAACTGAGTCATATTTTTAAAACAAAAAGCCATTCCCCAATTGACAAACGGTCAAAGGATATGCAAAGGCAATTTACAGATGAGGAGATCAAAGCAATCAATCAATCAAGAGAGATAGTCATATGAAAAGTTGCTCTAAATCATTACTTACTAGAGAAATGCCAATTAAAGCATCTCTGAGATACCACCTCACACCTCTCATACTGGCCAATATAACCAGAAAGAACAATCATCACTGTTGGAAGGTTGTGGGAAATCTGGGACGCTAATACATTGTTGGTGAACTCATCCAAGCTTTTTGGAGAGCAGTCTGGAACTACGCCCAAAGGGCAACAAAAATGAGCATACCTTTTGATCCAGTAATACCACTACTGGGCCTATACCCTGAAGAGATGATGAAAAAGGGTAAAAACATCACTTGTACAAAGATATTCATAGCAGCCCTGTTTGTGGTGGCAAAGAACTGGAAATCAAGTAAATGTCCTTCAGTTGTGGAATGGCTTAGCAAACTGGTATATGTATGTCATGGAACACTATTGTTCTATTAGAAACCAGGAAGGATGGGAATTCAGGGAAGCCTGGAGGGATGTGCATGAACTGATGCTGAGTGAGATGAACAGAACCAGAACAACACTGTACACCCTAACAGCAACATGGGGGTGATGATCAATCTTAATGGACTTGCTCATTCCTTCAGTGCAACAATCAGGGACAATTTGGGGCTGCAATGGAGAATGCCATCTGTATCCAGAGAAAGAACTGTGGAATTTGAACAAAGACCAAGGCCTATTACCTTTAATTTAGAAAAAAAAACTGATATCTTATTGTCTGATCTTGTTATCTCTTATACTTTATGTTTCTTCCTTAAGGATATGATTTCTCTCTCATCACATTCAATTTGGATCAATGTATACTCATGGAAACAATGTAAAGACTGGCAAACTGTCTTCTTTGGGGATGGGGAAGGGAAATAAGATTAGGAGGAAAATTGTATAACTCAAAAGAAATAATTAAAAAATTTTTATAATTAAAAAAATAAATATGTATAATTTTTGCCTGAAATTGAGACTATTCTAGAAAATCTGAATATAGAATCCTCTCTCATGGTTGGTGAAAATTTAGATGAAAGCTCAATATTAACCCTTTCAATCTTAAGATCTGAACATAAATTTGAATAGAAAATCTCATAATAACTAAGGAACTGTGAATTTTTTCCAATTTTAAAAAAGCTATTTTCAAAAACAATAAATTTGTTTATATATGTGATAATTATTGGAATAACCAGAAAATATGAATTTCTTTTAGGTTTTTGCAAGGCAATGGGGTTAAGTGGCTTGCCCAAGGTCACAAAGCTAGGTAATTATTAAGTGTCTGAGGCCGGATTTGAACTCAGGTACTCCTGACTCCAAGGCCAGTGCTCTATCCACTGTGCCACCTAGCCGCCCCTAGAATATATTTTTAAAAAAAGAAATCTACAGAATTGACATTCACTCCTTTAAATGGAATGGCAGTTCTCCCTTTGAACAGGAGGGATGTAGAGGATCAGGACAAGAGCAGATAAAGTATTTGGCAGAGGCACATTTTCAGTTGTCTTCTCTTGTTCTTTACTACTGATTTTCAGAGCACCTCAAAAATCCTTTTACTGCTAATGAAGGGTTGACCCCTCTATTCCATAAAAGAGGAATTTGTTCATTATTGTGGCAAAAAATTATTTGCTCACACTCAGAATTCAGGCAATGAGGATCTAGCAAGGTCTGGAAGTGACTCAATAAATGTCTGATCAATTCATCTTTGGTTTGACTTCTGCCCCACCCCCGGTAGAAATCCTCTTCCCAGTTATACTCACCTTCTGACCTTTGGAGTGACTATAAAAATCATCTGGCCAGACATCTTTCCCAAACATCACATCATCATTTAAGTAAATAAACTTCTGCGACAGCCCTTCAATTCGATGAATATGACTTTCAATAGCAGGGGAGCTAAAAGTAGGCAAGTGACTCAAATTTCGAAACACCTCCTATAAAGACAAAGCAGATAAAGGGTTGCTCGCTATTATTTTATTAAAAGACTCTTTGAATACAAGCCAACACATTCTTTATAGTTTCTTTTTTCTGTCATCTTTTTTATCGTTTTTTTATTAAAGATAGTGAGTTTTACAATTTCCCCCCCGAATCTTACTTCCCTCCCCCCCCACCCACCCACAGAAAGCAATCTTGGAGATACAGATGGCACTCTCCTTTGCAGACAGCCCAAAATTGTTCCCTATTGTTGCACTGATGGAATTAGCAAGTCCATCAAGGTTGAACATCACCCCTATGTTGCTGTTAGGGTGCACAGTGTTTTTCTGGTTCTGCTCATCTCACTCAGCATCAGTTCATGCAAATCCCTCCAGGCTTCCCTGAAATCCCATCCCTCCTGGTTTCTAATAGAACAATAGTGTTCCATGACATACATAGACCACAGTTTGCTAAGCCATTCTCCAACTGAAGGACATTTACTTGATTTCCAATTCTTTGCCACCACAAACAGGGCTGCTATAAATATTTTTGTACAAGTGATGTTTTTATCCTTTTTCATCATCTCTTCAGGGTAGAGACCCAGTAGTGGTATTGCTGGGTCAAAGGGTATGCACATTTTTTGTTGCAGTTTGGGGCACCGTTCCAAATTTCTCTCCAGAAAGGTTGGATGAGTTCACAGCTCCACCAACAGTGTACTAGTGTCCCAGACTTCCCACAACCCTTCCAACAATGATCATTATCCTTTCTGGTCATATTGTCAAATCTGAGAGGTGTGAGGTGGTACCTCAGAGAAGCTTTAATTTGCGTTTCTCTAATAAGTAATGATTTAGAGCAATTTTTCATATGGCTATGGATTGCTTTGCTCTCATCTATAATTGCCTTTGCATATTCTTTGACCATTTGTCAATTGGGGAATGGCTTTTTGTTTTAAAAATATGACTCAGTTCTCTGTTTATTTTAGAAATGAGTCCTTTGTCAGAATCATTAGCAATTACCTACCCTACCCTAGCAATTACCAAAGGACCAATTTTCCTTCACTTACAGGAGACCCTTCTGCCACCAAGGGGGGTTCCCCTTAAGTTCCTTCCCTGCAGGGTAGGGGTATCTCCAGGAGATTTCCCTCCTCACCTCCCCACTTCAATATGCCATTGTCTTTTCTAATTCTGAGGAGCAATTATAGAACAGGAGATAAATTCCACATCAGAACCCAAATTTAAAGACTGCTAATCTGCATATGTAATTTGAAGTGACTGAAACAATCCTTGTGGTACAACAGAATATATGAAAAGGAAATGACAGATGGGGCTTCTTATGAGAGGGGATGGTCTACTCTTTGACTGTATTCTGGGAATGTTGACTGGCATGCAAATAATGGCCTGGTGACTGACTGACAGATGGGAGTTCATTTACCTGATGAGTTACTATAGTGATCCGAGGGTTATCAAGATTCAGCCAGGAGGGAATCTGCCCATTGGTTACGATGAAGATATTTCTCACCCACGGAGCATGCTTCTCTATAGACCTCAAAGAATATCTCAGCTCTTCATTATCTTCAAAACGGCTGGCAGAAATATCTTCATCCTGTTTGGACTGCAAGAACCATTGAGCCTGTTAGATTACCTCAAAGACACTTCCCCCACAGAGCCAAGGAAGGAAGCTTTGCACCAGTGCCGCCCAGGGACCATGATCTGGCTCAGGGTGGACAGCAGGGCCTGCACGCCAGCAGCCACTTACCAGGTCACAACAAAACTAACTCTCCCCTGGCAGTCACTTCCCTTCTCCCCACCCCTGGCCTCCCCACCTCCTGCTCCTGCCCTAGTGATTCCATGGGCCCCTGTTGAAGCTAGGATTAGAAGCAGGAATAGCATGGGAACTTGGAGAAATAAAAGGAGACAATCATCTGCCTACAGTGGGAATTTATCCATCATGGCCAGCTGATTCCTCATTTTTGCTTTCAGATTCTTGATTTTAGTTTATTCTAACTTCCAGAAATCCCCCTCCTTCCTTACCTGACTGATGGCGCTGAGATCCCATAATAAATAGGCTGGACTGAGGGTCAGCTCCTTTCCCTCGATGGTCATGTTCTTCTTGGCTTGTTTATTCAATTCCTGGAAACCTTTGGGATTATTCAATTTCAAAAGGGCTACACTGGCTTCTGAATATAACTGCAGCTACAGAAGAACAAAATGTGATCATGGGAATGTGTGCAGGAGAAAAAACAGAGTCACTTCCATCTGTCCAAATTCACATTTTTAGACTATTTCCTCAACATTGTTAATTGTGGAGGAACAATCCTCCAAGACAGGAAGACCAGAATGTTCTCAGGCCAAGGGTCCTAACAAGCCAAAGTAACACACGGCCTGCATGCAAGGTCAAGAGCTAGCTGGACAACTCCATGGAGGGCTCCCCACATGGCCTGCACACTGGGGTTCAATCAAAGCCATAGCTCAGTCTTCAGGGGCACAGCCAAAGTGAACATCATGAAAGGTATTAGGGATGAAAGGTGGACATGTGTTTAAGTAAGGGTCTCCAGAGGAGGATGAATTCCAAACAGCACCCTACAAGATAGGCTGGGTAGAGATGGAAGAAACTGCTAATATTCTGGTTGATTAATAGAGCTCATTTTTCCCAAAAAAAATTTACCCCCCAAAATTCCTTTAGTTTCATATGAGTTTATTCACTACCATTCCTACTTTTCTTATCAGTCATTATTAGGTCATCTTAGGGACTCACAAATGAAATGACAAACGGGGAGATTTTCTGAATTAATAAACAAAAGTTGGAAGAGAAGTAAAAAAAAGGAGAGGAAAGGAGAGCAGGCCTTGGAGCGTTAGTCCAAGCTGGGCCTAGAAAGGTTATTTTATGCCACAGGAGGAGTAAGACAACTTACCAGCTAAGCTACCACTATGCAAACAACTAGGTACAAAACAAGTACCAGAGGACAGAAGCATTGGGCTGAGGGTCTTAGAGAACTAATCAGTTCATTAGAGGATATGCTTTGCTATTCACTAGCCAACCTTAACCTTGAATATGTCCCATACTATCATTAGGCCTCTCCATAGCTGCACAATAAATGGAGGAGAGAGAAGGGGGAAATTCAATGATCTCAAGTTCCTTTCTGCTATAAATCAGATGTCCTACAGAATATGACTGTCCATACAAGTGAAGGGGACAGATACCAGACCCAGAATGTGATTAACCAATGGGAATAGAGACAAAGGTCAAGGGACTTCAGAGAGAGATAAGTTCTTGACTTGTCTGGCTTAAGATTTCATCTCTTGGGGGCAGCCCAGGGGATAAAGCACTGGCCTTGGAGTCAGGAGGACCTGAGTTCAAATACAACCTTAGACACTTATTAGCTTTGAGACTTAATCCCAATTGCCATCCCCCTCAAAAAAAAAAAAGATGAAATCTCTGGCTTGGAGAAGGAAGAAATAAGGCAGGAAAGACTCTTATGCATTCTCACTAAGGAGACCCAAAGTGACCCTGAAGCCTGAGGTGCCCAAGAGAAGGATTCTGGGAATTACTAAGGATGATGTGCCAGTCTTTGGGACTCTGGGATGGCAGACTTCAAAAAGGTTTGGAGGGACATGTTGGCAAGTGTGAGCCTGGGCCCCATGGCTGAGACCAGAAGCGGCGGGGCAGGGGCCGCTCCTGTCCTTATTCCAAGGGGTTTCCCTACTGTGAGTCTCCTATGTCAATAGGATCTCAGGCTGGAAGGAAAAAAAGATTTAAATGGGACATCAACTGAAAAAGGAAGCGAAGATCTGACTGAAATCTAGGGCCTCCTCCCAGGGCAGGCAGGCCTCACAGGGCACTCCATTTTTACTGCTGCCCAACCTGACCCTTAGATCAAGTGGCCTAGCATGGGGTTCTTCCACCTCCCTCCTCAGCACCCTTCACCAGCCCAGGTCTCCCGGTCTCAGAGGAGACCCTGAGCTGCTCTGCTTCATTCCCTCTTCCTCGCTCCACCAGCACCTTCTCCCGGGCCCACAATGTGCTCAGGGTCCTCATCAAAGCCTTTCCCTGAACCTCAAGCTCATCCAACAATGTTTCCTCTCTTCTCTGCTTGACTACCCAAGTCCTCCAGAACTGTTTTCACCACTCTTCTCTGTTGTCGACATGCCAACCACACGTCCCTGGTGCTGCCATCCTTTCCCACCTCCCAGCCTTTGCCCCTACTGCCCCCAGACCCTCTTCCACACCCTCCCACCTCCCAGCCCTCTACCCACAGGCTTCACATCAGCCTAGCTACACTGAAGGGCCATGGCAGCACTGGCCTCCACTGCCTGGCCCCCTCTTTGGCCCACTGCACCCAGAGGCTACTTTCTCTTGCCTCGGTCTACATGACAGAGTATGGAACCCCACTCCCCCATCACAGGGAGTCTTCCAGCTCCCTGAGTGAAATGTGGCTTCACCCTCAGCACTATACACAATTCTGTCCACAGTAACACCTGACTCCCAAGCTTTCTAGAAGTAACTGAAATCTTCACAAAAGTACCAAGTTCCTGAGAAAAAACCATCCAGAGTGCCAGCTTGAGAGGCAAAAAACCTGGGTTCGATTCTCCCCTCACACAAACTGTGGGCACGTCTCTTCTGCTCAGAAGGACTGAAGACCGACAAAGAAGGTGCCCACGACCCTGCCTTGCAGGACGGGCACTGCCATGGAAAGTCAGAGGCCCAGGCCCCAATCCCTTCCCTCTAACACACACACACACACACACACACACACACACACACACACACACACACACACCCTCCCCCCCACTCTCCTTCCTGAAGGAAAAGGGGCTGCTTCTTTTCTCCCCAATTCTTGGTATCCCCAGGACCAAAGAGGACCCCAGCATGAGGCCAAGCCTCCTGGGTAAGAGCTCCAGGTGTGAATGCAGAACCATCTTCCTGTGTAAAATGAGCGGGGGCCTAATGGCCAAAGTCGCTCATGTGTTAACCTGTGATCATCATGTACGTACACAAAGACAATTTTCCTGCTTCTCCAGGAATAAACCTGTGCAGATCAGAGCTGTGAATCCCTAAGGAACGGTCACCTCTCTCCTCCAGCGTCACATACTGAGCAGCACAGCCTAATCTGGGTCACTGTGAATTTTATACAATCCTCAATGATCCCACTGAGAAAGAAAAGAAAGGCATCGATGTAGCTGCCAGGATCGTGCCATTTCAGGTCTGAAAAGAACCATGAGCTAATTCCATGCCACCTGCTCCTTGACCCAAGTAATAGGAGAAGCAAGAGGCAGGATTCAGCGAGTGTCCACGGCCTGCAGTCTTCGCCTCCAAGGTGGATGTAGACCCTGACATCTGTCTTGAGGAGGAAGCATTTTTTTTTTAACAAGGCAATGGGGTTAGTGGCTTGCCCAAGGCCACACAGCTAGGTCATTATTAAGTGTCTGAGGCCAGATTTGAACCCAGGCACTCCTGACTCCAAGGCCGGTGCTCTGTTCATGTGCCACCTACCTGTTCCTAAGGAGGAAGCATTTTTAAGGGGGGGGAGGGGAGAGCCTAAATAACCTGGGAGTGATGAAAAGAGGGGCACAAGCTTTTATAAGACGTTGGAAACAAGCCAGGGCTTACCTAGAGTGGAAGTCAAGGCAAGGACCTACAGGTCCTCGGGGGTCCTCATTTGGGGGCCATTACAATCCTGTGGCTGGGGTGCTTGCACTGAGCCAGGCTGCAGATGAGCTTCTGGCTCCTCATCCAGAGGGGTCAGAAGGAGGAAGTGTTAAATAAGGATGCCTCAGTTGTGGGAACACCAGCCTTACTCCCTGACAGGGCCTCCTGCCGGCTTGTGCTACTCCAAACTCCGGGCCCAATCTGTGCAAACAAAAGCAGGCCCTGGGAGCAGCTACTCGTCCGCTAGCCCCCCTCCCCTTCGAGGCTCCATGGAACCCTGGCGTGATCACTGGGTTTCTGTTGGGTTTCCCTTGAGTCCTGCTTTGTTTGCCACAAATCTCGTGGGGCAATGCCTTGCTCCACCCACAAAGGGCACACTGAGCCCTGGCCTGGCCAGCTGCCACATGACACCCACCAAACACGCCAGCTGCTCCAGCTACCCTCAGAGCAGAGACATGACCATCCCACCTCAGCAGGTTTGTCTGGGCTCTGCTTCCAGTACTTCCCAGACTGGTCCATCTCTGGTTTCCAAGCCTTATCTCTGACAGGTTCAAAACGTCAAGACACAACAGACCTGGGGAAGCTTTAATGTCCTTTCCATAAAAGGTAAACTCTAAATTATGAAACTATCAGCCCCTGAAGGAGAGGACTTTGCCTTGTTTCAACTTGGAATCTCCTCTGGCCCTTCTGTTACTGAGCTAACACCACCAGCTCTGGAGAGAGAACAAGCAGCGGACCCCCGCACATGATGTGGGAGCGGGGGCCACAGGGAACCTGCCCAATACTCTTAGCTGCCATTTGTAAGACCCCTCTCTAAAAGTACACCCTCTTCCCCTTTCCAATCTTCTATTTTTGAGCGCAGAGAAGACAAGAACTGGGTATAGACAAAGAATAAAGCAGAAGTCACCTTTCTCCTCCAGTGTCACATACTGAGCAGTGAGGCCTTGGTGACAACCCTCCCCCCATACACACACACACACACACACACACATGTACACACATGTACAAACATGATCACAGAAGACTGGTTGCTCCCAGACCCTCACTGGCGTCTGTCTTGGTTCAGGACCCTGTTCTGGAGAGCTGCCGTGACCACAAGGACCAAGGGACCAAGGCTGGACCCCATTCCATCCACCAAGGGGGCTGGGGCCTACATTCCTTAGTTCTTTAAATTCAGACTGAGCAATGGGTTACCCCTCTTTTCACCTGCCCTCATCTCCCAGTCCTTACCAGTGTTATTTTGGAGGATAGGTTTTCAGGGAGCTTGGCTCTCAGTTGCTCTGTTTCCTTGAATGTCGGTGGAAATCCACTCAGGAAAGCCAAGTCCCTCATGAGCACAAGACCAGGGACTTCTTTGTCTGTTGTCTGGAAAAAAGACAAATATATTCCACCCAATTCTCCCCCTTTTGACCCTTCTGAGCTGTATTTGTGGCCTGTGGGATGAGAAAATGGATAAAGATGCTACTCTGGACAAGGCACGAGGCCAGAAGTAATTTGGGTTAATATTAGCAACCAGGGAGAGGAGAATAGGCTTCTCAAAGCAGCAGAGCATCTCTCACTGAAGCAATCACAAGTAAGTAATGGAGGTAACCTACCAGGTAGCCCCTCCATACGGACAGTTTGCCGACTCCTTTTACCATTCCAGCCTGGGCATCTTCAACTACAAAATACAAGGATGATATGAATTGAGAATTCACTATGTGCGGAACAGACAAAACTAGGAGGAGACAATGACCTCTGGCCTCAGAAAGTTGATCAGCAAGATGGAAAGAAAAAATGAAGATATATAACTGCTGAGAGTGAAGGAAGGAAGACTACTGGGTCTACCAGGGTGGTCCTGGTGGATTATCTTGCGGTTGGGAGGGAGACGCTAAAACATGTGGGTGCACTGGCCGAGCTAGAGGGAGCTTCAGCCTGCTACTTTAGAGAAGTCGTTCCCAGCATAAAGAGGCCAGTAATGAAAACCTGCTAGTTCCAATAGAAAATCCTTACAAGGAATCACAAAAATCTGTATCTTGTAAACAAAGACCAAAGACTATCACCTTTAATTTAAAAAAAAAATTACTATGTAATTTTGCTATCTCTTATATTTTATTTTTTTTCTTAAGGATATGATTTCTCTCTCAACACATTCGATTTTGATCAATGTATAGCATGAAACAATGTAAAGATTATCAGACTGCCTTCGGGGGTGGGTGAGTGGAGGGAGGGAAGTGATATTGGGGGGAAAACATCATTATTATGCAATTAAGAGAACTGAGTAATTATTTCAAAATAAAACTTTTGACTTTTCATTTTTTTAAAAAAAAATCTGTATCTTGTGCAGAAGGTCTATAGGTGACAAGAATGCAAGCTTTTCCCAGTTTGGTCCTCTACTCATTGGATACATTTCTGGAAGTTAGTTAACAGGCTTATGTGGGGACAAGGGCCCGGATACTGGAATTTATGCCAGACAAGGGCCTGGATACTGGAATTTATCTAGTTACTTTCAAGGATCCTGCATGGCTGAAAGAGTCCAGAATCTGGAACATCAAATACTGAAAACAAAGCCAGAACTTGACAGTTTAAAAAAAAAAAAAAGGTTGTGTAAGCCTTTTGGACCAATACAAATCAGTGAGAAAGGAGCTGAGAGCCTGGAGGCATGGGCCAGGAGCAGAGCAGTCCAGGAAGACTTTAAGAGGGGATGGCACTCAAACAAGGCTTTGAAAGGAGGGGCAGGACGTGAGCAGGGACAAGAGCCAAGTTACTGCCATGAGAAATTAGGGAGATTTTATATATTTGGGGGGAGAAGTTCAGACAAAGATAGCGTGGAAAATTAGGGGGACAGAGAACTCCAAAGGGATGAAACTCTTTGTCAATCTGCCACTTGGGGACATCAGAGAGGTCCAGGGAGAATTCAGACTGAATTGAATGATGAAGCACTCTGGAAGTCAAACAAAGCAGTTTACACCTGAGACAATAAAGAGACTATCATGTTCAAAGAATCTGGGATTTAGAACTGGGAGTTTCCTTCAAGGCTATCTAGTGCTCTCCTTAAATTTACAGACTGGGAAACTGAGGCCCAGGGAGGGCTCACAGAATCAGACACTCAGAGGGACCTCAGAGGTTAACATCTGACCCTAAGAGAAAGGGACAGAGAAAGGACTAGACAGTAAATGGAATCCAGATCCTCTCAGACTAAGTCTAGATTTCCCATTTCCCCAAGCTGCTTCTTGTTTCTAGAGGGGAGAAAATAAAGGGAATAAAGTCTGGGGAAGATGAATCACAAAAAGAGCAATAATGGGGGATAGCGGAGAGAGGGAGTCTCACAGGAACATATGGGACTCAAATTCCACCTTTCACAAATACTGGAAAATTCCTTAACCTTTCAGGGCCACAGGCACCTCAGCCTAAGGTGCCTGCTTTGGTAGAGGCAACTTCCTCACCAAGATCCCCAGGACCAAAAAAGCCCAGGCCCAGACAAAACAATAAAAAAAGATCTGAAAATCCTGTGCAGGATGACTATAGGGATAAGGGAGTCAAGGGTAAGAAAGAAATGATATCATCCTGATATTTCAATCTCAAAATGAAACTAAGGTGACTTCAATCTCTCCACAAGCTCAAAATCTTTCAATGGCAGCTGTGACACAAAAATCGATAGAGAACGATGTCTACTTCACAAAACTAATACATCACAACCTAATCATGCACTGTTTTTATTTTTCAATAAAACTTTAAAAAGTGACTGAATTTAAAAATCTGTCTTGATAGAAAATCTAAAATTTCTTTATAGTGATGAATTTAGATGAACTTAAAATGAGATTGGTTTTGCAAACCTCTGCTTTTCCCATTATGATTAAGGATGAGAGCGATTGTCTAAGATGGGATAATACCCATTTCAGAAGGCCACAATAGTTGTCTATGATTCAGAACTCTGAAATTCCTCCCTCTGGGCTCATACTGGACTATATTCAGTTCTTTGGAGTTTTGATCCTATTAGCATCAATTCAATCCTCTGCTACTCTCCACCCTTGAATCCCCTGGAAAACTCTTCTGTTACAAGAAATGATGTGCAGGATGCTCTCAGAAAAATCTGGAAAGATTTACAGGAGGTGAGGCAAATTGAAATGGACTGTGTTCGACGTAAAAGCAATATTCTAAGATGGTCAGCTAGGGTGTGTGTGTGATTTGACTATTCCCAATAAGCCAAGGCACCTCTGAAGAACTTATGCCAAAAAGCAGAATTAGAAAGCTCCATTAAGAGACTCACTCCTGGGGCGGCTAGGTAGCACAGTGGATAGAGCACCGGCCTTGGAATCAGGAGTACCTGGGTTCAAATCTGACCTCAGACACTTAACACTTAATAATTACCTAGCTGTGTGGCCTTGGGCAAGCCACTTAACCCCATTGCCTTGAAAAAATCTAAAAAAACAAACAAACACAGAAGAAGGGATACGTGGGTTTGAACCCCACCTATGACACTGGCAAGGTATGCAACCATGAGTGAGTCAAAAATAGGAACAATGATATTCATAGCCTAACTGCATTAGGCTGTTGTGAGACTCAAATGAGATAACATATATAAGATATATAAGGAACAATTATGGTTAGAATTATTATTAGTTATTAGCAAGGAAGATGGCTTCCTGCACTTCTGTGAAGGAGGAGAAGAAGGGAACACAAAAGGTTCTGGAAGAAGGGAAGAGGGGAGTTTTCAGTATTCATGTTTGATGGCTTTGATCTGTCTATAATGTAGTAGGCTAAGGTCATTTGCTGTGGCTGGGGTGGGTCAAGTGAGAAGAGGGTTCGAGGAGCTGTGGGGAGCACCACATGACTTGGTCAACAAGAAAGGAATCAAAGAGCTGCCTTGCTGCCACATTTGCGGGAGGTAGGGCGAGAGAATAAACTATAATGCTTTTGTTTTTTGATTATTTCAATCATGTCCAATTCTTCATGACCCATATGGGGCTTTCTTGGAGAAGATCCTGGAGTGATTTGCCATTGCCTTCTCCAGCTCATTTCACTGATGAGGAAACTGAGGCAGACATGTGGTGACCTGCTACAACTGGTAAATGTCTGGGGCTAGGTTAGAACTCCAGTTTCCTAATTCCAGATGCAGGGCTCTCTTCACTTTTAGGGCAGGCATAAGGTGGTTCAGATACCGGCTCTGACACATAAAGGTCATGTGACCTTCAGTAAGTCATGAACACTGACACCTCTGCTTTAGATCAGTCTCTAAAACTCCTAAGTTACAGGGAAAGCATTGACCTTCTTGGGTAAAGGAAGGGGGATGGAAACTAGTAATTATTTAAGTACCTGAGGAAGCTCCAGGTCCAGTCCCTGTCCTTAAATAAAATCAACTAAATTGTTTCTCCCTCAGATGGAAATGAAAGCACAGGCTTTTCTTAATCACCTTCTAAATTTCCTCTTTGCTACTCTCTTTTTGCTGCTTTTTAACATTAATTCAATTGCAATTGATTTAATATGCAAAATATTTTAATGCAAATATCAGACAAGTCATTGTTAAATCTTTTTTCATATCAATAAAAAGAACTTACCTTCCTTCTGACTGTCAAAAACGATGACGGAAACATTAGTCGATGGGTTTTTGGGTTTTGCAACATAGAATGTGTCACTAGCAGACTGCAAAGAAGGATAAAGGGAAGGCAGCTCCTTGAGACTGAGGTTGGCAGGCAGGGCAGGGTCCAGGATGAGCATGGGCACTTTAATGCAGTGTGTTAGCAAACATTCTAATTGCTTTTCACTGGAAAGAAAGGTCAACATTATCATGAACAGTTTGTAAAACCAATCTGACAATGACAATTACAGTAATGCTGTCAAATGTTGCTGCTTTTTCTTTGTATCCTATGAAAAGACAGGATGGTTTAACAGGGCAGCATTTTTATCAAGAACATGGAGATTCAAGGAGATAAGGACAATTTAAGGCTAAGAGCTTTCTGTCATTTTTCTTGTTACCTATGTGAATTAACATTTTTAAAACCATTCTTAAACATTTATTCACTGCAAGCTGTCAAAGAAAGATCCTCACAGCATCAAAGGCTTATAAAGAAAAAACAACCACAAAAACCAACTCTGTGTGCAAGGGTAGCTCATTTTGCAGAAGTGGAGTCTGAGGCTGGGAGGGACCGGTCTTCCAGTCACAACTTCCAGGGTCCACAAAGCAGGATTCCTCCCATCGTGTAAGGCTGTATTTTTCCCCACCAGCTTTCCTTGGCCTTTCCAGAATCCTCTCACATTCATCCCAACTCCTACCTACCCTTCCCTCCCCATGAATCTGGGGCCAGAATATGTCACTGAACCAGGATGTGGCCAAATCCAGTTGTGCCAGATTCCTAAATGGCAGGAGACTTCATGCATTCATAAACATACTGAGCAATGCACACATCATACCTAATATGTAATGATAAAATTACTTTTATTTTTCAACTCTTATTGAGAGAAAACAACAGTTTACCTTTTCTTTGTGGGTTCTGTAGAGTTCTTCCCAAGGATTTCTCTAAATAGAAACAATAAAATTAAGGTCACCATAGAGTAGTACACATAGACGAGGAAGGCCAGTTGCTGTCAGCCAGAAGACACAGGCACGGACCCAGACTGTGGAATGAGCCAATTCCAAGCCATGAAGGATGACAAGGAGGAGTCATTCCACCGTCCCACTTAGTCAACAAGCCTTTATTAAACTTTGTACCAGTCACTGGATAATAGCAAAAAAAGTACCATCCCTTCTCTCAAAAGAGTAATTCTAATACCCCTAAGATCATGCACAATAGAAAGAATACGAAGACAATCTGAAAGGAGAGGGCAGGAGCAGATGGCAGGGACCAGAACCACCTCCTGGGGAAGGCAGCACTTGAGCAGAGTCTTAACGGAAGTCAGAGAAGCACCAAGACAGGTGAGGGGGCAGAGAGCTCCGGGCCAGTTGTGAAGCATCTGTGTTGGACCTGGAGGTGACAAGGAACCACTGACCGGGAAGGTGACAACAGTCCGACCTGGGCTTCTATCACTCTGGGAGCCAAGAGGAAGATGAACTGGAGCAGGAAGAGATCTGCAGCCAGGACGCCAGCCAGAAGGCCAACACGGTCACCTGGGGCAAGGGGAGACGGGGCCTAAACTAGGGCTCTGGCTACAGGATTTGAGAAGGAAAGACACAGGAGATGTTGTGAAAGCCGAACCCACAAGATTTAGCATTAGACTGGCTGGGTGGAGTGAGCCTGAATGCAATATACAGGATGAGGAGTTGAAGAAGACAACACTCTCCTCTTATTTAAGTTTTGTAAAAGTAAGAGTTTTCAAATAAACCTGAAAAACTTGAGTAGAGATTGCTTTTCATGATCAAGATAACTGTATTATAATTATAGGTAAGGAGTTTTACTAATGGTGCTTTGTAAAATTCATTTTACAATTACACATTTGAGCTAATTGCTATCATGGCTAGGATCTGACAACAAGGCTGTTATTCTTAGTATACCTGAGTTATTTTCTTAAAAAATATTTTTTAAAAAATCTGGCCTTGTGGGGCAGCTAGGTGGTGCTGTGGATAGAGCACCGGCCCTGGAGTCAGGAGGACCTGAGTTCAAATCCAGACTTAAGACACTTAATAATTACCCCACTGCCTTGCAAAAAAAAACAAAAAAAAAATCTAGCCTTATAATTTTGTTAAATCATTTTTATCAGGTTATCAAAGTAATTTTAACATAAAGGGAGAAGCTTAAGTCATCTCCAATAAGATAGCAGTGGTTCATTGCAGGACATAAAAGGAAGGGACTGGCCCACAGGGGCTTCTCAAGTCCTTGCCAGTCCGAGATGGTTGATTCAAATGCTGATCCCAATAGTCTTTAATTGGGGAGCTACACTGTGACAAGTTTCTCTGGAAAGCACGACACATGGGGGTGCAGCTAGGTGTTATAGTGCACCACCCTAGTCAGGAAGACCTGAGGTCAAATCTGGCCACAGACACGAACTGTGTGCACCACCCCTAAATGCCTCAAAACATTAGCTTTTCAACTTCAAACTAGTCACTGTTTATAGGAAGAGAACTAAAATCTATATACTAGTTAAACTTAGAGGGATTACCTTTTAAAATGCAACAACCCTGAGTGGAAAATGGACATGTTCACATGTTCAAAATTATCTTAAGATATTTTGTGCCGATCCTCTTCGGAGCTCTATCTCTCCAAATGCTGATGAGAGGCTTTCGGGAAGGCAATGGAGGAGAGGATTACACTCTTACCTCATTGCTTTCTGCTCTTCCTCCATCTGTTCTCTCACCTGCCGCAGTTCTTTGAGCAGTTCAACATCGGTGCCATTTACCCAGGTGTAGACCACATCGATGGGCATGGGCAAACACAGCCTGAAGGAGAAAGGTCCATACAATATTGGAGACTGGATTTTCTACATGGGTCAAAAACTTTTTAAAGAGTAACTTTTAAAGCTCTGAAGTGCCTGCTGAGCAATAATGAATTCCATTGAAAAGTAGCAAATATACACATTTTCAAAAACAGTGAAACCTCGTAAAATCATCTTGTTAATAGCCAGTCTAACCTGTTGTGATCAAAATTAGACTGAATAAAATGAGTCATGAATTTAAATGTAAAGTTCCCCCTAGAACAGTGAAGACCATTTAATGGTGCCTTTTATTTTGAAGACTTTTTCTCTCCCCACGTTGCACAAGAGAATCCAATACATAGAAAGCATGCAATGGGGGTGGCTAGGTGGCCCAGTGGATAGAGCACTGGCCCTGGAGTCCAAGGGACCTGAGTTCAAATCTGCTCTCAGACACTTATAAATACCTAGCTATGTGGCCCAGGGCAAGTCACTCTTAATCCCATTGCCTTAAATAAATAAATAATAAAAAAGGAAGAAAGCATTCAATATATTTGTTAATAATGCTCTTTCCCCCGACTAAGGTCCATTTTTTTACAGATAAGGAAATTCAGGTCCAAAGGAAAAAAAATTATTTTCTAAAATCTGAATTGCAATGAAGTGCAAAATTATAAATATTTCATAGCCATAGATTCTACATGGGTGAAAAGCAATGAGAGGTCCAAAAGAATTAAATTTTGACAGCATAAATACGAATGATCCTGTCAGGGAAAAAAATTAAAGTAACAATTAAAAAGAGTGTTGTTGCTACAAAGGGAGTTCTCATTACTTCATTTATAAAAAAAAGTACAAGGGCAAAAAATACAAAAGGATTGCAGGAACTCAATATTGAAATGGGTCAATGGACTTGGGTTTTCCAATGAGATGCAAGTATTCTCCTCCATCATTCTCTCGCTTTCTCTCTCTCTCTCTCTCTCCCCCATGATTTCTCAAGCTATGGGAATTTTCTGCTCATGTCCTCACATAAATTCTCCACAGAGGATATATGCTTGCTGACTTGAAGAAACCAAAGCTCCAAGAAATTATAGGAGTTGGTTCATATTAATCTTAATATCAGCCTTTAAAAAATCTGCAAAGTCAGATGTAAAAAAAATTTCTCATTTACTCAAGGATTATTTCTGAAACAGCAGATCTTCTAGTGAGGATAAACAGAATCACTAAAGTTCCTAGTATAATTTCCTGAGATCATCTACCAACAATGTAGTTCTCCGGACAGGATGGGGAAGAACACGGTCAGATGACATTCCATGTGAAATTTATCTGAGTGGACTGTTAAGCCCTAAATAAGTCAATGAGAACAAGGTGTGTGTGTGTGGGGGGGGGGGGGACAAGGGAACATGGCATGATCAGGCATGTCCAGAAGGAAGGAGGGAGGGATCAGTCCTGTTGTCCTCTCCCTGGTCAGATCTCAAAATTCTAGGTTCAGGACTGTGCCTGATACTTTTAAAAAGAACATGGCCAAACTGGAGCTGGTCCCAAGGCAGGGACTAAGAGGGTGAAAGGCCTGGAGAGCATGTCTTGCCATTTTTTTTTTTAGGTTTTTGCAAGGCAAATGGGGTTAAGTGGTTTGCCCAAGGCCACACAGCTAGGTCATTATTAAGTGTCTGAGACCGGATTTGAACCCAGGTACTCCTGACTCCAGGGCCGGCACTCTATCCACTGTGCCACCTAGCTGCCCCTATGTCTGCCATTTCTACAGGGAAAGGAACGCCCCACCGGGGAGGGCTTCAAGCTTCTGAAGGAGTTCAGCTGGTCCTGCTCAGGTCTGAGGGACAGAACCAAACATCGGGTAGGGACTGGAGGAGCTGAAAGAATTCCCTAACAAGGGTCTGGCCCTGTGACTTCCCAGGGAGGAAATACCCTCTCCCAAAACAGCAGCTCCAGGGAGTGGAGATTTGTTAAGAACTCAGTGCCTCAACCCACGTCCCATGGTTAGAAAGTGACAGAGATGGGATGCGAGTTCAGGTTTTTCAAATTGAAGCCAGTTTTCTTCCACACCATAAAAACTATTGCTTCTCAATAGGATGGAGAGGTTCAAAAGCAGAATGGGGTGATCACTGAAGATCTTTTAAGGAGAGGCTGGATGATAACTGGGGGGGTACTATAAGGAAAGATTCATGTTCTAGTAGAATCCCTTTTCCAAGACTCTATTTCACTTAGAAGTTCAACTGAAGGGCGGCTAGGTGGCGTAGTGGATAAAGCACTGGCCCTGGAGTCAGGAGTACCTGGGTTCAAATCCGGTCTCAGACACTTCATAATGACCTAGCTGTGTGGCCTTGGGCAAGTCACTTAAGCCCTGCAAAAATCTAAAAAAAAAAGTTCAAATGAATGGCCTTCCACTGCCTCCCACAGCCCTGGGAGGCAAGAAAGGAGAGGAGACCCTCCCAAACAGTGGTGCTTAAATCCTAAAGTGCTTTGGGAGGGCCCCTAAATCTAATACCATAAATTGCCCAGCTTGGCTGATTCCATAGATATTTGATTATGACTACTGTGAAATATTTCCTAATGCAAATTTTAACCTTTTTGGAAGCTTCCAACTGCAGACTTTAAGTACAGGGGTTATCTAATCTCGTTCAACTTTTTCCTTCTCCAAGTTTTGAAATAAGAGCTCCTTATCTTCGAGTGGCCTACTCAAAGCCACAGCAATAGGTTCCTTCACAAAGTTCTCAACTCCAGTTTGCTAAAAACTAAAAAAGTCAGTATCCCCATATAGTTAATCTGCAAATTTATTTATATTTATATTTATATGACTGTTTCTGGTAGGGTATCCATAAAATCCTATCAATGGTCTTTATGTGGCTTAGTGATCTGGGATGGACAGTCTTAATCCTCGGCTCTCCATCTCCCCCAGCCCCCACCCCCCGAAATCAAAGGCTCTGACCCCTGATTTTCGCTAGGCGGGCTATGAATCAAAATCGCAATATGCCAGCCAAAGAGGCTCCTACCAAACATTCATGCTTCTGGGGCAGACAAAGAGCGTTCCCGTAACGTTCCTGCGCACACTGTAGTCACATGACTTCCTCAAGGTCAGTGAGTCAGTTGGCAGTTTCTCTAAGATTAGACTCTGGCTTTTCCATCTGAGGTTTTGTTCCAACCACTAAACCACTATCTCAGTTTCCGAATAAGTAAACCATCAGAAACAAGTATGTCTCACAGCCTTATCTATGATTCAGGCTCGATCGTTATCGTTTGAAAAAAGAATTTTTTCTGGCAAAACTAAGATTTTTCTAAAGGCCCTTAGAAAACTTGCCACACGGAATACAGTAGAACTCACTCACAAGACCTTCCATTATACAAATGAGGAATGTTTCAATTCAGTGACCCTTTGGATGTATGTGAAGGCCTCCTGTCATTCCATAACGCACTGCAATCTCATCATCACACCAAAGGAAGTAATCTCTCTCCTTGACAATCAACTTTTTCACGGCCAAATCTAATGGCTTTTCTCAGTCTTCCCCCTAACCAGGACAAGCCTCTTCTTTGGGATATCCTCTTCTCCCTGGCTTCTCCTCCCACCCCCACAGCCCACGTTGGTTTATCGTTCATCATCTCACTAACTGTGGGTATTGGCCAAGGTTCTGCGCTAGATCTTCTGTTCTTCTCCCTTTACACTCTGGCTCAGTAATCGCCTAAGATATAAGCTCATACATGAAACCATTTTTCGGAGTCAAATGACCCACAGATAAGAGTCTGTCTCCCTCCTGGACTTCAGTTCCACGTCATCAACTGACACTTCAAACTGGACATCCCAGAGACACGGCCGATTCAATGCCCCCAAAACGGACCTCCCTCCTCTCTTCCAAACATCCCTAGTTCTCATGGGCACCACTCTCCTATTCTCTGGGTTCATATCATCAGCATTAGTCATGGCTCTTCCCTTTTCACCCCCTCATTTCCACCTCGCCCCTTCATTCCAGTCACAACTGGTCTTCTTAGCTTAAGTTCCTCCCACTCCCCACTCTCCCACAGAAGGTCTCCTTCCCACAGATCTGACTACATTCCCCCTACTCCAACAGTCCCCGGTGGCCTCCAGGGTTAGCCATAAACACCTTGCTTTAGATTCTAGAGTCTTTTGCAGTCTGGTCCCAATCATTGTTTTGATCTTATTAGATTCTCACTTCTTCCTCCATGCCCTCCCCCAAACTGGTCTCTCTTTCTGACACCACATATCCCTCCCTCTCTCCCTCCATGCCTTTGGCCTGACTGTAGCCTTTGCCTTGAGCACATGACCTCCTGCTTCTGCTTCTCAGAGTCCCCCACCTTCTTCATCCCTCACCTTCACCCAAGCAAAGCCTTGGTCATGAAGCTTCTCCTCCGAGCACTGGTGCCCCCCCCCCAACTTTCTGAGTAATTTAACAGCTAGTTCTCTATTTGAATTTATTATGAAATCTAAAATAGGTCCTCATTGTCCCCCCGCCCCGGCACTGAATGTGGGTCTTGGACATCCTTCCTCTGTACTTTCATCTCTAGCACTCCAGCCTGAGCCTGGCCTGGAGGGTTACTTAATACTGAAGGGAGGGATGACCTCCACGAGATCAGTCTAGGGGTGGATGGCAGGTGGGGGCATAAACCACCACTTACATTTATACCACACTTCCAACTTTGTACAGTACTTTCCTCACAGCCATAAGACAGGTATTCTCATTACCCCTACACTCCAACTGGAGAAACTGAGGCTCTGATTGAGAGGTAATATAGTTGTAGGAAGAGCCCAGCAGCACAGTAAGCAAGGCCCCAGTGACAGTGTCAGGGCCAGCACCTGAGCCTTGATCTTTGACCCCGAAGCCCAGGTGCTCTCCACTGCGGCACCATCCTCTCCTGATACAAGCTCAGGTTTACAAAGCATAGGGCCACATAAATAACTAGAATGTAAGGGTGGGAGTATGGCGGGTTTGTGTCTGTGTGTGAGAGAGGGCGAGGAAGAGGAAAAGGAAACTAGAAGGGACAGAGTGAGACACGCAAGATTCAAAGAGGACAAAGACTGCGCTCATCTAGAAAGACCAATGAGAAGGGAAGAAATCAGCACTGCAAATTCGAACAGTTCAGTTCTAGGTATCATCAGAGTAGAGGAAGAATAAGCTTACCTATGAGCAAGTGCAGCCAAGCTTGGCCAGCTTGGAGAAGAGAACTGGCAATTATGCCACAAGAAGAGAAATAGAAAAAACTTCAGGATGGGGCTAGGGGTTGGGGGCCCCAGCTGCCTCCAAAAATGTGATGAGCTGCCATGGAAGAGAGGTCCAAGTTATCCTGCTTGAAGTCAGAAAGCAGAATGAGGGGCAGTTGTTGAGAAGCTACAGATGAGCAGATTTAAGATCCCTAAAAGAGCTCTGGGTGACCTCAGGCTGGAAGGGTTCAAAAAGAGTCCAGCTGATGATGGGGCAGTGGAGAGAGCACCAGCCCTTGGGTCAGGAGGATCTGAGTTCAAATTTGGTCCCATATAACTGACATTTACTAGCTGTGTGTTCTTAAGCAAGTCACTTAGACCTGACTGCCTTGCCAAAAAAAAGTCCAACAGCACTTGGGGGGACAAGGGGGTAGGGGAGGAGATGAGGGACTAGGTAAGACCATCAATAGAAATGAGCAAGGTGGAAGGTTTAGTGAAGAAGAGGACAAAAGCCTTCTTCACTGAGCCTGAGGAATTAAAAGGATTAGTTAGATTTCAGGATTTCCAACAAGAAATTGAAAAAATGAAAAGAACATTTGTATAGATATATATCTATCTAGATATGTTAAATTCTCTTAAATAAAAATATTAGAATATTTTTCTAAGATATTCAAATTAGAAAAAATATATATAATCTTAATTAAACACTCTCTATTAAAGCTGAAAAGGTCCACAGAACAATATTTTTAGAAATTTACTGAAATATAATTTAATCAAACACACTGTCTTAAAAAGACGCTTGATTCTATCCAAAATGAGGAGAAATATAGATAGATACACTTAAGACAAATATATGAACCTAAAGACTGTCTTAATAGTTGGTTTTCTGACCATCTTGTTTCTTTGGAAAAAATCAGGGGATAAAAAAATTTAGAACTGGAACCCTAACCCTTCCCCCTTTTATTTTACAGATGAAACTGAGGTTAAAAAAATTTAAGTAAGAGTCACACAGCTAATACAAGTCTGAGGTAGCATCTGAATCCATGTCTTCTTGCCAGAATCTAAAGCACTGTTCCATGCCATCTCCAATTTATATTTTGAAATTTTACAGGGCAACCACAGACAACAAAGTATAATAAGCCTAAACAATGAACACTAAGTAGAAGAAACACATGAACGTGGTTACTCCAGAGAAGAAGCTACCTTACCCTACATCATAGATCAAGATTCTAAGAGAATTCCACATCCAATCCACATTCAGATTTGGATCAAATGCATGGGTGATGTCATAACTCCTTTAGCACTCCACCAAGCACTAAAATTTGTGTATCAAATGGAACCAGTTACATTACTATGTATAGCAAAGAACTGTTCGATCACACACACAAGAAACGGTGCAAGGTGGAAGGTGTTCTAGAAGTCCAATAATCATCTTCAAACTAAAGCTTACCTATTTTGAAAAGACTTTCCAGCAATGTTATCTCTATATGAATCAAACAGAACATGATATTGGTCCCGACTCCACTCCAAAACAACCTAAAAAAGAAAAATTCAATTATTAAATCATAGTACATTTTCTTAGCATCAAGGGATAACAGAATTGTTATCTCTGCCCCTTCACTCCCAAGGTTGCCTGGACCCAAAGGGGTGATGAGGATGGATGGGGAGAAGTATTGCTTCCAAAAAAATTTCTTAGATTTGTCAAATGTGATTATCCCTCAAAAATCTATTTAACTTCTAAACACTGCTTCCCTAAATCTGCCTTTCATCATTTCCCTCTCCCTCACTTCTCCCTTCCCCCCAGATTTCAGTATACAACTGAATGTGTATACATTCCCACTTTGAACCAAGCATTATGAACCTCTTCTCTCCATTTTCCCCTCCACTGTAAAAGCTCTTCATTGTATGCTTGTCAAGGCCTATTCTTGACAAGATCATACCAGCTTGCAGTGACCCACTGGGTCCTCTTCCAGATGTTCACTATGTCCATCTCTAGTTGGCAGGGCCCCCTTTTGAAAAATCAGCAGGACTTTTGCTATTTTCTACTTCTGTGATATCTCTCCTGTATTCCACAGCAGTTACTCCAATGGTCATTCCTTCCAATACCTTAGGATGCAAATGGATCTGGCCCAGACACTTGAATCACAATTATCAGAAGTCAAAAGTGACCTTAGTCATGGAAAGAAAAAGCTCCCTTCTTAGACATTTTTGATTGGTCCTTTTGGACCTAAATCCATTCTCCTTGGCAAAGAAAACAAAAGCTATTAAGAATGGAGTTACTCCTGGGTCTTTCCAAGGAACCCCTTCCCCCTTGTCTGTCTGAGCTTTGCTAGCTAGCTTAGGTTTCTTCAATTCTTCAGCTCTTCTCAGGGAAATGTGCCACACTTTGAGCTTCCTTACTCAACAAATTGAGACCCTAAGAATTGAAAGCCACTATAAACTAGTTAGTAGCAAAACGAGCCTTTACAAAGTAATTTCTTAAGAGAAACATCTCATTTAGAAAACTTATCCCATTACTTACAAAGAGATAGCACTGACTCTAAGGGATGCTGGGGTTGAAGCAAACCACAAAAATTTCAATGCTGCCTCCCCAAATTAACATATATCTACAAACGTGAGATATAATTCAAAGGGAACAAAAACAAGAAAAAAACCACAACATTACAAATGTTTGAAGCAGGAGCTCCCGGGCAGAAAGTCTCTCCGATGCTGTTGACCCACAAGGGATCTCACCTGTCTGTTTCCCACAAGGATTCCCCTGTGACATTTCCTGTACTGTCATATCCTCTATCTCTAATCATGTGGATATACTTTTCACATTTGTGTACCTTATCTGTCTTCCCAGAAAGGAAATTTTGTCACAGTGACAGAAGTCTGACCTTAAAACCAAGAAGCCCTGTATTCAAGCTCTGCTTCTGACTCACACTTGGCTGTAGGATCTTGGGCAAGTCACTAAAACTCAATGCTCTGGAAACAACCTAATAGAGATGCCAGTGCTGACTTGCAGCCCCCCTCCTTGAGGACTCCCCGTCTGTTCAGTTATATCATAAATTATTTGAAGGCTGAGACCCAATCTTACTCTTCTTGGTAGATACATCCTAAAATGGTAGTAGAGTGCTTTTCACGTAGCATAAAATTCTCTGAATACAGAAGTGCAACTATTCCCTCTGCTACCACTGACTGCAACGCATCATATGTAGATTGTGTGTGCTTCCTGGCCTCCACAAATCCTGTGAATCCTTCTTCTGCTTCTTGTGGCCATCTATTTCATCCTCAGGGTGTCCATCTGTTATCCCTTCTTTTCTGCCTTTTAAGACAGTTCTGACAGATAACTCACCATTGGTCACACCAGGCTGTCTAGTTACACACACACTGTATACCTGTCCATACCTGCCTGTAATTGCTATGCTTCTGACATCATGGGGTCAAGATTTGCAAACCTACAATTTAACTAGGAGAATACTGGTCTTAAAAAAATTGACCTTTAGTCACAGGTAGCTGTAAAGACTGTATAACACTGTTGCCCAGATGTCGCCCATCTTAGATGACTTGGGACCCAAGTTCATTATGGTGGGGCATGCCCCTTAACCCTGATGGCCTCACATCCAGGCCATCTCCAATTCCGATTCATATCTGGCCACTGAACCCAGATGACTCTGGAAGAGAAAGTGAGGCTGGGGAATTAACACATACCCCCTCACTCAAATCCAATTCATGGGCTTGTTAAAGCACTCCCTGATGTCACGGTCTTCTTCAAGAATAAAGGACAAACATCATCATTTAGAGAATGAATTCCTTTACTTTTTAAAATTGTGCACAATATTCCCCACAATCTTAACAAACACTTTGATGAGCACATCTCTCCATTTTACACCTTACTTTAGTTTTTTGTAACTACCAAACTACCATAAGGCTTGGGGTCTTAGGATGGAGCCTGTACGGCCTTGGGCAGCTCCCCTTCCACATCTAAAATGATGAGGTGATAATTTTTACCCAAGACCATTTGCTCTTTTTCCACTTTACAGAACATAGGGTCAGACTTATAACTTACACAATAGAAATGTGGTCAGTCAAGCAGCCTTATTCTGTTATATAGCTTGTCTCAATAGCAAGAGAATGGTAGTTCCTTCAAAAAAAGCACTGTTAACAGTTATCAATAAATACTAGAGACAAGGAAACACTTTTCTTAGTTAATTAAGTAGCAAGAAGACAGAAGGAAAGGTGAACTGCCCTGGGAAAAGAAGATAAGACTACTGGGAGGGCAGGAAGAGGGGAGGAGGGAGAAGTCAGAACCTCCCAATCCTCATCTTACTTCTGAAGGATCTAGGGGCAGAAAATAAAGAACAAAAGTAGTGAAGGAGGAAATAAAAACCCTAGAATAGAGGATTAAGAGGATTTGGAACAAACAAGCTTGGGTAACTGGAGATGCTTCAAGACCAGTAGAGGTAAAATGTGGTCCTGCTCTCGGAGCTGGACTTTGATAACTGGAAATATTCTAAAGTGATTAAATTATGAATCAGTGGGGTGGCTAGGTGGTGCAGTGGATAGAGCACCGGCCCTGGAGTCAGGAGGACCTGAGTTCAAATCTGGACTCAGACACTTAATAATGACCTAGCTGTGCGGCCTTCGGCAAGCCACTTAACCCCATTGCCTTGCAAAAAAACTGAAAAAAAAATTAAGAATCAGTCAAAGTTTATTGAATGCCTTCTATGGGACAGAACTGTCCTAATGGTGGGAATATAAAAAAGAGACAAAGACAGTCCCTGACCTCAGGAAGCTTATAATCTGTTGGAAGTCAATAAGCAATAACAGAGATAACTGAAGAAGGGGAAACCCTAGAATGAAGAGGAGCTAAACTGAAGGGGGAATTTTACTTAGGAATTAAGGGAAGTCAGGAATGGTTTGTGACTCTTTAGAGAGGAAAGTTGTGATCACTAAAAGGTTTCATCCCTAACAAGTCAGAACACTAGCCACAACTCACAACTCTTTAAAGCATTTCAAGGCTGCCAAAATGTGTTGCTCCCAACTCTCTTAAGGCAGGGAGGTGATGCGAGCCTTAATAGCCTCCCTTTTACACTTGAGGTTAAGCACCTTTCCCAGTCACTTCCCTGTCTGAAGTTGGATTACAACTCAAGTCTCCAGACTTCATGTCTAACATTCCTTCCCCTACCCCAGACCTCAATACCCCCCCACTGCCTTTTTTTTTTAAAAAACAGTTACAATCTATTAGATAAGGAAAATATTCCAGTCCTGGCAAATTTCAACATATCTGACAAACTTTTTAAAGTTGTGGGTAAGATGACTAGCCTGGTGCAAAGAAGCCAGGTGGATTCTAAGTTGGAGGAAGGACCAGATCCCCAAAATTAATCATTGAGGACTTTGTCAAGTTGGAGAAGGAACTCTAGTGGGCTAGTTTCCCAGGGAGCTGTCCTTGGAGTGCCAGTTCACATTTTTATCATGACCTAGGATGAAGAAAATGATAGTATGATCATCAAATCTGGAAGGGATAAGTAAAATAATGGATGACAAAGCAAGATCCAAAAAAATCAGAATGTTACTAAGTTCCTTGTGAGTAGGATTTATATCATTCTTAGCATTTGTGTCACCACCCCTTCCCCATACAAAAGAATATACTAAGTGCTCAGTAAATGCTTAGTCTTTGTCTCAAAGGTGAAGATGATAGGTTTAATCCTACACTGAGGTTAAATAAAATTTTAAGATGTCCCAAGCAGGTTACTGGGGAGTACAAAATGGGGGAAAGGTTTGGCTAGACAAAAGCTTGGGAGACAAAGATCTCGTGGTTTCAGTAAACTACAATCTCTTTTGAGTCAACAATGAAACGAGAAAAACTGCTGTGATCTGCAGCTGCCTGAAGAGCAATCTTGTGGTCAGACCACAGGTTGAGGCATGTGCTCGGGGTGAGTCCCACACTGCTCCAAGGAGTCGCTACAGGAGGGAAAGAGGCAAGGAGGAAGATAGCTAACCAACAAAGAGAAGATTTACAAGGGGCATGACAAGAGTTTTCGAGGGTTTTAAGGAACACTACTGGGAAGAATTCGAATTTTTCTCTTCTCCCCACATACTATATTCATAAAGACTCTATTTCAAACGTCTTGACTACTGGGTTTCTCTACTTATTCATCTCCCGTGTACTATCCCTCCACCAACCTCAGATAAACACAAAGCTGGTTATGTCCTTGATCTTACCATGACTCACAAAGTACCATCTCTTTGTTCAAGAATTGTAAAATCCCCGTATCCAATCATAACCTCTTGGCATTTGACCTCTGCCTCTACCTTCTTTTATATAACCTTTCTCTTCGTCCCATCCCATCTCCTCTGTACTAGACACCCACACCTTGTCTTCTCATCTTGATCCTCTGGTCAATGAATTCAACTCTACACGGTTCTCTTCTTCTGAAGCCCTATCCCACCTACCCCCCATATCCATGATTATCCTCAGCCAAGCCTCAGACTTGGATTCATCCCATTCACCACCTTCATACCTAAAACAAGCTGCTGAATAAAGGTGGAGAGAACCATGCATCCATTCAGGATTACTGGGAAATAGAAATAAATATTTCTTTCTTTCTTTCTTTTTTTCAGACTAGATCCATGATTTCATTGGCTTGTAGAACTCTCAGTGAAGGCACTCATTCTATCGGCTGCCATACTGTGGAATTATAGTAACAGAGACACTGAGAGGTTACGTCACTTGTCCAGAGTCACATAGCCAGTATATGTCACGAGTGGGACGTGAACCCATATTTTCAAATGAGGTAGGCTCTCAATTCTTGAAGGAAAAGCTAAGTTATTTGTTAAAAAAAAAAATAAAGCCTCACAAAAAACAAAACATTTAGAATAATGTTTTTTGTGGCAACCAAAAAATTAGGAACAAAATAGGCCCCTGTCAATTAGGAAATAACTGAATTGTGCCCTGTGACTGTTAATGCAAGATCAAAGGAAAAAATGAATATGAGGAATGACCAACTATTGAGGCAGGAAACTCTGAAGAGTAGAGTCTTATTCAAATACTGGTTATTAAGTACCCTGAGAGATTTCTTCCAGTTCTAAGATTTGCTTATAATTTAAGTCTTCTCTACTTTAATATATATCAAAGAAGTCTCATAAACTGTTCAATCTATTAGCTCTGAATTTTTAAATTCTATCCTTATGCTTAAGAATTTTAGATGGGGCTGCTAGGTGGTGCAGTGGATAAAGCACCAGCCCTGGAGTCAGGAGTACCTGGGTTCAAATCCGGTCTCAGACACTTAATAATGACCTAGCTGTGTGGCATTGGGCAAGCCACTGAACTCCATTTGCCTTGCAAAAACCTAAAAACAAAAAAAAAAAGAATTTTAGATAATAAAATCTCTCTTCTTAATTGTGAACACAGAAAGTGTATCCTGTTCAATAGTCTTCAAGAACCCAGTATGGGATCATATGAAGCCCTTATCAAAAGGTGTAGTAAGAAGTAAGATGGTAGTGAATAAAGCTTTTGATGAGTCTCCAGCAAAAGAAAATTGAAAAAAAAAATCAAAAATACTATGACAAAGAAACATTTTCCCTGAAACACTATTATACCACTATAGAATGCTATTTCCCAAACTCCCCTTTCTTCTTCTAATTATATAATTCAAATTATTTAATCTGGATGAGGCTGACTGTGTCTTTTAATTTGAATTTTTCAGATGTAGTGATATGCCATGGCTCCCTGTCAAACAGTATCAATGGGAAAACAGAGCTTTCTAAAAGTGAGACGCTTGGGCTCACAAAAAACACTAGGCAATTCCCCCAAAGCAAGCTATTCTACTTTCCCCTCCTGTTTGATTCCCCTTTCATTATTCGTCTATGTTATCAGTTCTATAGGTTGTCCATCTCCTGGCATCTTTCAAACTGAACAAGAGGTCATTTGGTTTTTCCTATAAGGATGATCAAGTCAAACTCTTGAATGATGACAGATCTCATTTAGGAGGTTATGTAGTGTTCTTAAGCTGGGTGCAACCTATATAATGTTCCCAAAGGACCTTATGACCTGGAGGGAAGTCACCTTCTTGGTCTCTAAATTGAGTATCCTTCAGTATGGTAGCAAATACTTGTCAGGCATGTCTCCCTATTTTAATCTTCACTGAATACAACTATCATCAGAGATTTAAGCAAAATTCCAGATGTGGAAACTACTTTAAAGAATTCTTATATATATATATTCTTTTTTTTAATTTAAGGCAATGGGGTTAAGTGACTTGCCCAAGGTCTTGCAGTTAAGTAATTTTTAAGTGTCTGAGACCACATTTGAACTCAGGTCCTCCTGATCCCAGGACTGGTGCTCTATCCACTGCACCACCTAGCTGCCCAAGAATTCTTATATATTCTTAACATACTCCAGAGATGATGATGTTTTGTCCTTCATTTTTGAAGATGCCATAACAAGCAAGTGAACTGCTTAAGTCACCAGCCTCACTTTCTTCTCCAGTCATCTGGGTCCAGTGGCCAGATATGGAACAGAGCAACTACAGATGGCCCTGGATGCGAGGCAGTTGGGGTTAAGTGACTTGCCCAAGGTTACATAGCTAATAAATGTTTGAGGCTACATTTGAACTCAGGTCCTCCCACCTCCAGGGCTGCTTCTCTATCTACTGCCCCACCAGCTGTCTTTGTTGGAAAGTATGTAAGGGGATATTTGCTCCACTGCAGCAATCAGTACAAAAGGATTCCCTCTGTGACTACACGACTCTGTGCTTTGCTGTAAAATATCCTTGCTATGATAGTCTGACTCAGAAGGGGAAGTTACAGTTATGGTATTCTTCTCTAGATCATTTTTTTGAAAAAGAGTCAGTGATTTTTAATAAATTTTTAGTATTTTAGTTACTTTCAGATTATTTCACATTCAACAAAGAAAAACTGCCTTTATTTCAATTTTTGTTTTCATTAGACCTATATCTTCCTCATGCAGTATATTGTGGCATAGCAGGTTAGACTATGAAAGAGGTAGAGGAAAGTTAATAGCAATATCTTTGTCACCTTTTCTTTTTTTTACTCCTTAAATTCCTTATATTGTCATTCTAAATATTCTTGGAATGTTCAAATTTAACTAGATCTATTCACAAACTTTCTGAAAATTTGATCTCTCCACTAAAAAAGAAAAAAACGTTAAGAAGATGTAATAGTCAAGAGTCTCCTATAATGCTCTATTAAATTTTTCAAAGAAGTTCTAAATTGTTATTGCCTGTGGCTGCTCTCTCTACCTGAGAAGGAGATAAATGTCTGCTGTCTAAATGAGTTTCTAGATTGATTTGACCTTTTTGGAGGGATCCGTTTATATGGATTTACATTTCATAGATAGGAAATGGTGATGGTCTATGTCAATGCTTGTCTTTTATTCCTTTCCCATATGGAGAGTAATACTCTTTTAGGGTGTTTCCACTACAACTAGATTTTGAATTTTTGAGCAGTATCATATAAAATTTTATATGCCTTCCACAGGCGGCATTTTTTTTAATTGCTTGTAAAATGGTATACAATGGAAGATGATCGGGTTTGGAGAGAATCTGAAGATTCCTTATCCCAATATTTTTGTTTTACAAGTAAGAAAACTGAGGCCCAAAGAGGTTCACGACCCTGCTCCCTCCTGCCAGAAGCTGAGACTTTACAGAAATGGAAATCCTTTGGACCTCTTACATGGTAACATATGAATGTAAGTTAAAATAGAGTAACCAAGGTCTGAGATTAGGGCAAAGAAGAGAGAATCAAAGCAATGTAGGGGTAAGAGGAGCTGGCTGTAGTATGTTTTTAGATAAAGCTTTTAAAAAGACTAGAGAATTTGCATTCATGGAGGGAGTGAAGTAAGATAAGGAGAGACACTGCAAAGGAGGAAGCTGCAGTTTGTGTCCTGGCAAACACATGTTTAGGTGAAAAAGGAACATGTACCAAGGAAAAGACAAAAACTGTCTCAAAACGAAAAACCAGCTTCAACTCTCCATGGGGTGCCCAGGTTTAGCAGCTGACCACCTAAGACTCATTATGATGCAGGGTTCAGATTAGAGGACATTTTAAATGGTAGACCACTCGGGGTGATGACTATCACAAAAGTTCTACCAAGGCTACTGTTAGCACTGCAGAGGTGTGCATGTGGGGGTAGGCGGGGGAGACATCTGGCCAGCAGGAAGCAATCAGCAGTAAGTGTGTGTACATCGGTAGATCTGTGTGTATATGATATAGAACTAAATATGAACCAACACACACAACAAATTTTGTCACATTCAATGACTGGGTTGATTGTATAATTTTAATTTCAAAATGAAAAGTACATAGTCTTTATTCTAGGTAAACTGGTCTAGCCACTTACTTTCTCAACAATTTTAAGATAACAGAGAATCAGATTTTGGTAATAAAAATGATGCACTTTCAGATAAATATTAAGTTCCCCAACTCCTGCCAAAGACATGATGGACAGTGCTAAATGAAGCATACATTCTTGAACACAGTAAATCTGTGGATTAGTTATACTTCACCATGCTTATTATAAGGGACTGGGGTTGGTCTTGATTTGGAGAGAAATGTGGGAGAAGTGGACAGAAGGAGAGTCAAACAAAGACAAAGAAGGGAATGTCTTTGCAGCACTTCTTTAAAATGCACAGAAGAGGGGCAGCTGAGTGACACAGTGGATAGAACACCGGCCCTGGAGTCAGGGGGACCTGAGTTCAAATCTGGCCTCAGACACTTAATGATCACCTAGCTATGTGACTTTGGGCAAGTCACTTAACCCCATTGTCTAGTCAAAAAAAAATGCACAGAAGAGAATAGAAAGTTCAAAGGGAGCCACAGACACCAAGGATAGTTTTGAAACTGGCATGGGTCAGAGGGGCGGCTGGGTGGCAGAGGGGACAGAGTGCCCACAATGCCAGACCAGAGGTCAGGAAGACTCACCCCCAGGTATTTCATTCTTCTAAAGAAAATCCAAGCTGGACAACTAGGTGTCACAATGGAGAGAGCACCAGCCCTAGAGTCAAGAGAATCTGATTACAAGTCAAGCCTCAGACACTTACTACATATGTGACCCTGAACATGTCACTTAACCTCAACTGCCTCCGAGAATATTTTAAAAGCTGTATATTGGGGGGTGGTTAGGTGGCGCAGTGGATAGAGCATTAGAGTCAGGAGCACCTGAGTTCAAATCCGGCCTCAGACACTTAATAATTACCTAGCTGTGTGGCCTTGGGCAAGCCACTTTAACCCCATTGCCTTGCCAAAAAAAAAAAAACAACCTAATAAAAAAATTTTTTAAAATGTGGTTTTATATAACCAATATCAAATTGCTTAGGGAGGAGGAGAGGAAAGAAAGATGTGAGGGAAGAAAGGAAAAAATTTGGAATTCAAAACTATTAAAAAAATTAATGTTAAAAATTGTCTTTACAAGAAATTGGAAAAAATTAATTTTAAAAATATGTAGTTTCATATGCCATCTTTTTTTTTCTCTTTGTAAATAGATATATTCATGCATGTCGGCATTTTTCAAAATCAGAATAAATAATTTTTTTTAAAGAAAAAAGTATCTCATTTAGCAAATAATGAGAATTAAATGAAGGAATGCTGTCCTACCCTGGGACACTCAAAAATAAGTGAAGAAGAATAAAGAAAAAATAGCACTGGAAGGCAAAGAGCACAAAAGGAGAAAAAAACTTAATTTTAGTAAAGTTAGCAAAGGGATGTTTTAGTCACTCTACATTTAGTCACTCTACATTCATCAAATTGAAGGGTGGCCAAGAGAAGACAACTGAGCAGAACAGTCATGGGAAGTAGCTGAGAGTACTGTTTTAGGCTCCAATATTTCTCAATCCAATAAAATGCTTATTTTTTCCATTTTTGTTAAGGATTCTTGCTCACAGTGTATGCATTAATCTTACACAGTCTTGAATCACCGCCAGGGTTACTCTCAACTAGAACCTCTGTAACAAGAATGGCCACCTGAAGCAGCTCAAGGGACGACCTCTACATATTCTGGTAAATCTCCCCTTTTGAAGCAGGAAAATGAATAAACTGGTTTATTGTTTACTCCAAAGGGTCACTGAAAAAGCATACAGAAGACTTGGGTTGGAATGCTCTCAGACACTAGCTGGGTAGCCTGGGTAGCCCGGTCACGCCATTTAACCTTAGTTTCCTCCACCACAAAATAAGAGTAATCATAGTCCCAACCTCACAAGATTACTTTAAGGATCAAACAGATGCTTGGCACAATACTATACAACCTTAAAGCACTCTGTAAGTATGAGCTAGTAGTCATAGCAGCAGCAGCAGCAGCTTTTATAATGAGGGCAAGGCGGGGTTTTAAGGTGCAGGAGAGCATGAGGTAGGCCTTGAAGGTGGGCATCTGGATGGACAGTCATGCAGTCCCAGGTAACGTCTCTCTGGTCCTAGAAAATGAAAGTCAGCCTAGCCAAATGCAGAGAGGCTTGCCTCTGAAGGTAGCCTCCAGGGATGACATTTTTGACCCAAATATTTGTGAAATCATGTAAGTCACAAAGGGATGACACCAGTACAACTGGTCTCAGTGGAGACATGCCACACGCCAAAGCGGTTCCTTGAAGCATATAATAAATCAATCACCAAGTATTTCTTAAGTGGCTGGCTGTCAGGCACATTAATAAATGTATTAATAAATCTCAATGGAATCACTTTAAAACTTTATGGTTTCTTACCATTTAAAACCCCTTAGAAGAGTCAAAACATGAATTCTAAGGGCCACAGAAAGGCATCTAGAGAAGAGGTGCATTATCTGCACCATGTGTTCATTAATATCTCACAGAGGGTAGGAATTCAAGGCTGGCAAAGCGCTTGGGCTGTGTCCTACAATCTTTGTCTGCCCTATAGCCAAAATTCAATTCAACAAAAAGGCAGGTTTTAAACAACCCAAAGAGTACTGGAAAAAAAAGTACTGCAAATCATACTGTTAGATAAGGAAGTCTCAAAAATTTGAGATAAATTGCACCTGGATACATATTCTACGAATAATTCAACTCCTTATTACCTCAATAAAAATCTTGCCAAGGGAAAATATTGATTCAATTTTAAGTAAATAAAACAACTGCAAGAAAAGTGACTCAACTAAAAGTTACTATTAAGAGGATCCCCAACTGCTGCTCAAGCAGACCCTCCTCTAACAGTTTCTAATTCAACTAAATGTAATATTAACCATACAATGACTCTTAAGGAATTTCAAACTCGACTGATCTCTATGTTACTGGGGAGTATTTCTGTATTCTCCCTCTAACTGCTTGTAACATACCCCACAATGACTTGTGCTAAAGTCCAAAGGAGTTGGCCTCATAAAGTCAGATAACTTGGAGGGCGAGCAGGTCTTGTGATCATGAGCTGAGACACAAATCCAAAGAAAAACTCTGGTTAGACCACTCCATGACCTACACTGAGTAATTTGTTTGAAATAAGCGTACAAAAGTCTAAAACCTAGAAGTGGCAGCAAAGGTTTGGAAAGCACCAAGTCCCCAGGTTTCCTTCATCCATCAGTGGGATGGAAACCCTCAAAATTCAAGCCCAAACTCACTTCTAAAAGACTAAAGGTCAAAAGTTTCCAGACACTGGACTGAGGAAAGAGGAGGCTTAGGAAGAAACAAATAAGGGGCAGAGAATACAGGAGGGCAGGGCAAGGGAGCAAAGCTGGCCAGGAAAGGTGGAAAATTTGGCAAGAACTCTAGCAGTAAAATGGACAGAGGACAAGGCTTTTCAGAAGCAAACAAGGACTTGTGATGAAGGAGTTGAAAACCTTGGTGGGGAAAAGGCCCTGAGGAGACAAATATTCCAGGAGCTGAAAGGACAGGGAGGGAAACAGGACTTAAGGAGGCTTGGATCAAAGAAGTGATGAAAAAGGAAGTTTCAGACTGGCAGGCCACAGTCCAGGAAAGGAGACAGGTCTATACCTTGTACAGTGAATAACACGGAAAGGTCCCCCCATACACACTAGGGGGAGGGAAATGAGGTTGGAACATGCAGAGACAAGAGTCAGCTCCCTATTTTGCAAAATGAGGGGATTACACACTGACCCCTTCCAGATGGACATCCAAGATACTATGGACGTTGTAGTCAAAAACTCACCTCTACAAGCCGATCTGAGGCATGTTCCTCTCCCCACCAAGGCAAGAGAGTCCGTGTCAAGGGGAATTGGGTATGGGGGATATCTGTATAAGATTAATTGGGGTTCAGAGGTTCTTAGGGTCCCTGGAAGGAACTCTAAAGTAGAAAGCTGAGCCAAGAAAGAACAAAGACAGGATTGAGTTGAGAAGTCTACCTGGGTTTAGAGTAGCTTTGGAAGATGGAAATTTGGGGAAATAAGTAGGGGAGGTAGTAAGGGGTTAATTTCTTCAAAATGCGTTTTTCTCTTCACCAAAAAACAAACCAAAAAACCAGAATGGCGGAGGGAATAAATAATGGATGGAGGACACCATGGGGAAGTGCTATCTGAAACAGAGCTCACCTGTCCCACTCGAAGGCTTAGATAAGCATTTTGGGGGGAAATGAATAATGAGAATGGTGGGATTTCTGAGTTTCAGAAGAGCATCCTGGAGTTAACTTGCATCAGCTTGAAGCTGATAGTTAACATTTTTTATATGAAGAACTGTTCTTTGGAATTCAACAAATGTTAAAAATCCGGGTGTTTTGAAGGTCACCAGACCTAAGTGAAAACAAGAATGTTAATAATGCAGATAATGAATCACCTAATTTTTCAAGGCAATCAGGGTCCAGGGACTTGCCCTAGGAGAACCTCTAGAGATTAATTTAAAACGTGTGTCCCTGGAGCTGGATGCTAAATGTTTACTAGCATGCTGCTGGAAGATGCTTGTCCCACGTTCTCAGCGGACAGGGGCCGGAGGACCTGGGTTCAAGTCCAGTCTCTGACATCGGAGCTTGTGATCCTGGGCTGAGACTCCCAAGGAAAGCTCTGGGTGACCTACACCGAGTCATTTGTTTGAAATAAGTGGGAAAAAGTCTAAAGCCTGGAAGCGGCGGCGGCGGCTGGCAGCTTGCCCAGCTGCCCGGCATTCTGGGGGTTTTTTTTAGGTTTTTGCAAGGAAAATGGGGTTCGGCGCTGTGCTTCACTGGTGCAGAGGGGCAGGCATGGGGTGTGCCAAGCCCCCAGCCCACCTCCTCCTCCGGAGCCGCCTGGGTGCAGGACGGCCAGGAAGCGCGAGGACCGGGGCGACCCCGGGTCCAAGTGCGGCCTCGGGCACCTGGCAATGACCGCGCCGTGGGGCCTCGGCCCAGTCCCTTCGCCCCGTGGCCTCGATGAAGCAAAAAGACACGGGCAAGGCTTGAGCAGCCCCAGGGAGGGGCTGGGGGCCCCCCACGGACGCACTGGCACCGGGCATCGGGGGCACTGCCCCCGGGCCCCCACGTGGGCGCCCCCGCCGACTCACCTCTCCGAACTGGAAGGCGGAGACGATCATGAGGACGACGCCCCCGAAGCACAGGTAGAGGCCGTAGCGGTGCGACAGGCAGGTGTAGGTCTGCCTCTGCAGGAGCTTGAGCAGCATCGCCGCCGCCGCCGCCACCGCCGCCGCTCATGGCCGCCCCGGCCCGGCCCGGCCGCCCCCCGCCGCCCCCCGCGCCCCGCGCCCGCCGCCGCCGCCGCCGCCGCTTCCGGGAGCCGCCGGCCCCGCCCCCGGCGCGGCCGGAGCGAGGCCGGGGGCGGGGCCCGCGCGGGCTCCGCCTCCCCTCGGCCGGCCCCGCCCCCCGGCGCACGGAGCGGCGCGGCGCGGCGTCCTCCGAGGCCCCGCCCGCGCCTGCGCAGCGCGCTCCTCCCGGAGGATGCCGAGCGCCCCTCGAGGGGGCGCCGCGGGCGGAGCCGGGGGCCCGGGTTCCCGGGCAACGACACCTCTTCGAGGGGTGCCAAGGCCGCGCGCACGTGGCCCCAGAAAGTCCCCTAAAGTTAGGGAGTGGGACTGAACCTCTCCGGCCCCCCGTCCCGAAGCGCCCCGGCGCTCAGCCTTCCCTTGAATCCGGCGTTTGCAGCCGGGCGTCCGTCCGTCTCCGCGGGCCTTGGAACAGCGTGCTGCGGCCACGGGCACCTCCGGGGGCTGCAAATCCCGCGCTGCCGCCGTCTCTTCTCCATTTGCCAGGATAGATACAGGTATAGGTATAGATATAGATACAGATACAGATGATAGATATGCATATAAATAGGCATAGATATGGATATAGATACAGATACAGATGATAGATATGCATATAAATAGATATAGATATGGATATAGATACAGATACAGATGATAGATATGCATATAAATAGGCATAGATATGGATATAGATACAGATACAGATGATAGCTATGCATATAAATAGATATAGATAGATATGGATATAGATACAGATACAGATGATAGATATACATATAAATAGATATAGATAGATATGGATATAGATACAGATACAGATGATAGATATACATATAAATAGGCATAGATATGGATATAGATACAGATACAGATGATAGATATACATATAAATAGATATAGATAGATATGGATATAGATACAGATACAGATGATAGATATACATATAAATAGGCATAGATATGGATATAGATACAGATACAGATGATAGATATACATATAAATAGATATAGATAGATATGGATATAGATACAGATACAGATGATAGATATACATATAAATAGATATAGATAGATATGGATATAGATACAGATACAGATGATAGATATACATATAAATAGGCATAGATATGGATATAGATACAGATACAGATGATAGATATACATATAAATAGATATAGATAGATATGGATATAGATACAGATATAGATGATAGATATGCATATAGATATAGATAGATATGGATATAGATACAGATACAGATGATAGATATACATGTAAGGCATAGATATAGATATAGATACAGATATATAGATAGATATAGATATATGATATAGATTAGATATAGATTTAGATGTAGATACAGATAATAGATATACATGTAAATAGATATAGATAGATATGGATATAGATACAGATACAGATGATAGATATACATATAAATAGGCATAGATATGGATATAGATACAGATATATATGATAGATATAGATATAAATAGATATAGATTAGATATAGATTTAGATGTAGATACAGATGATAGATATACATGTAAATAGATATAGATATGGATATAGATACAGATACAGATGATAGATATACATATAAATAGATATAGATAGATATGGATATAGATACAGATACAGATGATAGATATACATATAAATAGATATAGATAGATATGGATATAGATACAGATACAGATGATAGATATGCATATAAATAGGCATAGATATGGATATAGATACAGATACAGATGATAGATATACATATAAATAGATATAGATAGATATGGATATAGATACAGATACAGATGATAGCTATGCATATAAATAGATATAGATAGATATGGATATAGATACAGATACAGATGATAGATATACATATAAATAGGCATAGATATGGATATAGATACAGATACAGATGATAGATATACATATAAATAGATATAGATAGATATGGATATAGATACAGATACAGATGATAGATATACATATAAATAGATATAGATAGATATGGATATAGATACAGATACAGATGATAGATATACATATAAATAGATATAGATAGATATGGATATAGATACAGATACAGATGATAGCTATGCATATAAATAGGCATAGATATGGATATAGATACAGATACAGATGATAGATATACATATAAATAGATATAGATAGATATGGATATAGATACAGATACAGATGATAGCTATGCATATAAATAGGCATAGATATGGATATAGATACAGATACAGATGATAGATATACATATAAATAGATATAGATAGATATGGATATAGATACAGATACAGATGATAGATATGCATATAAATAGATATAGATAGATATGGATATAGATACAGATACAGATGATAGCTATACATATAAATAGATATAGATAGATATGGATATAGATACAGATACAGATGATAGATATGCATATAAATAGGCATAGATATGGATATAGATACAGATACAGATGATAGATATACATATAAATAGATATAGATAGATATGGATATAGATACAGATACAGATGATAGATATGCATATAAATAGGCATAGATATGGATATAGATACAGATACAGATGATAGATATACATATAAATAGATATAGATAGATATGGATATAGATACAGATACAGATGATAGCTATGCATATAAATAGGCATAGATATGGATATAGATACAGATACAGATGATAGATATACATATAAATAGATATAGATAGATATGGATACAGATATAGATGATAGATATGCATATAAATAGGCATAGATATGGATATAGATACAGATACAGATGATAGATATACATATAAATAGATATAGATAGACATGGATATAGATACAGATACAGATGATAGATATGCATATAAATAGGCATAGATATGGATATAGATACAGATACAGATGATAGATATACATATAAATAGATATAGATAGATATGGATACAGATATAGATGATAGATATGCATATAAATAGGCATAGATATGGATATAGATACAGATACAGATGATAGATATGCATATAAATAGGCATAGATATGGATATAGATACAGATACAGATGATAGATATACATATAAATAGATATAGATAGATATGGATATAGATACAGATACAGATGATAGATATACATATAAATAGATATAGATAGATATGGATACAGATACAGATATAGATGATAGATATGCATATAAATAGACATAGGTATGGATATAGATACAGATGAGAGATATACATATAAATAGACAGATATGGATATAGATACAGATGATAGATATACATATAAATAGACATAGATATGGATATAGATACAGATACAGATGATAGATATACATATAAATAGATATAGATAGATATGGATATAGATACAGATACAGATGATAGATATACATATAAATAGATATAGATAGATATGGATATAGATACAGATATAGATGATAGATATGCATATAGATATAGATAGATATGGATATAGATACAGATACAGATGATAGATATACATGTAAATAGATATAGATATAGATACAGATATATAGATAGATATAGATATATGATATAGATTTAGATGTAGATGATATAGATAGATATAGATACATACAGATGATAGATATACATATAAATAGATATAGATATAGATACAGATATATAGATAGATATAGATATATGATATAGATAGATATAGATTTAGATATAGATACAGATATAGATATAAATAGAGATAGATATAGATATATGATATAGATAGATATATAGATGCTATATAGATATAGATATATACACATATATGTGTGTATATATATTAATGTTAAGTTTTTACACTCATGCTCATCATGAGACTTTTTTTTTTAGTTTTTGCAAGGCAGTGGGGTTAAGTGACTCACCAAAGGTCACACAGCTAGGTCATTATTAAGTGTCTGAGGCCAGATTTGAGCAGTGCTCTCTATCAATGCACTATCATGAGACTTCTTAATTTTTCTTCACTTTCTGCCATCAGAGCAGTAGGATCTCTCTCTGAGCCAATAGTTCTCCAAGCAAACTTATTTCAAACTTTTGATTTATCCAGTCTGGAATTTCACACAATATACTAAAACATTCACCTTGTAATTTTCCTTTTCCATTATCACACCAATCACTTGTTCCATATTTGCTTCAGTTGAGGCTTCTTGACCCACAGATTCCTCAATAAACAGGACGATCTGGTACCCCATCTCTTTGAGGACTTGCCACATTTTGTTATCAGCCAGAGTCAAAGGTTACTGTGTCTTTCACAGTTATTATTTTACACAAGTCGGCATTGAGTTTCCAAGATGTCGAGTGTTCTAATTGGTATTAATCATTTCAGTTGTGATTAACTCTTTGTTGAACCCATTTCTTGGCAAAGATACTGCAATAATTTGCATTTCATTTTCCAGGTCATTTTACAGAGAAGGAAATTAAGGAAAAAAAAGAATTAAGTGACTTGCCCAGGATCACATAGCTAGGAAGTGGCTGATTTGGACTCAAGAAGTTGAGTCTTCCTGACTCCAGCACTCTATCCCCTGCATTACCTATTTTAAAATTCATCATAAAACCACATATCACATTGAACATTAAGCAAATCTTTGGTGAACCATCCACCCCCGCCCAGAATAGCCTTGATTATAGATCACAGATTTTTGTTGTTTGAGACTAGATATTCTATTTCATCCAGACTGAAGGCACAATAGCCATTCCTTCACCTGAAGATGCTACTATTGATGCACATGGAAATTTTGATCTCCTTTTATCCATCCTTGGTCAACTTAGTGGCCCTCAATTCTATGGCTAGTCACCAAAATGGTCCAGATTTGGTATAGATATCTGATTGGAACCCACTGCAGCCTAGAACCTCCAGCTAAAATGATTCACCAGTTTCAGACTTCCCAATGCTATGGATTGCAGTTATGTGCTCTTCACATCTGGGGACCATTGATTTTTAATAGGGTACCAAAAAAATAAGTTCTAGCTCATTGGAGTATATAATTCCATCTCAAATAAATTCTTTAATCTTTTGTGATGTATAGCATGATGCAAGGTCATGTTGAAGCATTCTATCTCCAGTGGGGAATTTTTATGAATCTGAAAGAATGTTGCTTCTCAGTATTTCAATCTATGTTTCAGGCAGAGTGTGGAGACAAGACTTGCAGGCCAATTGGGAGAGGAAAAATTTCCAAAGCATTTGGAAGGTGACTATTTCACAATGAAGATGCTCATTTTTTATAGACATATCTGGAGTTCATTTCACAGTAATTTTGATGAAGTTTTATTAATAAAAATCATCTTTCTCCAATCAGCAGTCCTTTTAACTTTTGAACTGTCTTTATTCATGATAAACATATTTTTCTTCATGTCAGCAGTTAGCAGTTGGTTTTGTTATTTTTCTGATCTTCATGTTGTTTCTCTAACTTCAAAATATCAGGTTGACTTGTTCAATCATCAGGTGTATGAGAAGACTGGCTTTTTTTTTCCCCCTAAAGATTTGTTAAGCAATTTTTCATCAGTGGTTTGTCAGTTCTTGCTTGTTTTAACATTTGCTTTCAATGAGTTTTTCCTTTTATACTTCATTGCAACTAATCTCATTTTCACTGGATCAGCTGGGTGGCACAGTGGATAGAGCACTGCTCTGACAATGGCAGACCTGGAGTCAAAAAATCTTATCTTCCTGAGATCAAATCAGGCCTCACTAGCTATGTGACCCTCAGCAAGTCATTTAATTCTGTTTGCCTCAGTTTCATCAAAAACCACTCCAGTATCTATGCCAAGGAAAATCTAAATGGAATCACAAATGAAATCCAGCCCTCAAATGATAGAAAACTAGCTAAAGAAAAGGCAAACCAACTCAATCTTATTTTATCTAGTTAAGGTCAGAAGTTCTAAATCATCTTGTCCTACTGTCATCAGATGCAGACATGTAAGACCTAACCCTAACCCTAACCCTAATAATGTTTATAGTCAGAAAAAGAAACATCAGAATTATTGCTAGTCCCAAGCCATATGCACTCAGAGTATTCTAACATCTCTATTTTATAAATGAGGAAGCAAAGACCTAAAGTTATAAAGTGATTTGCCCGAGATCAAATAGACAATAATTGGTAGAGTCAGGGTTTTACCCAGATCTCTGTCTCCAAAGTTCAAACTTATTCTCCAATGTATCAGTTCTATACAAAACTGAATAAATGAACTGAATAAAATGAAAACAAGTGTTTGACATAAGAAGAAAAACTCAGAAAAGTCACTCATGGGGAACACATTTCCTAAGGATAATGGACATATGAAATATCCCTCTATCATATTTACTAGAGTGTTTTTTTTTAAATTTCTTAATACCTCCCACATATTTTCAGGAAAGAAAAATCAAGAAAAAAGATTTCTCCTTGTATATATTTGGCTCTTAATTGAAGTTCTACTCTAATATCTCTTCAGGTTTGGAAGGTATCCTGATTCAAACAAGATCATGAGATGGGTACTTCCTGGATAGAGAAAATATGGCAGAGAGAATTTAGGAAGCTCTCTGAGCTTTTCCTAGTTTCCCTCTGAAACAACTTTAAATGAAGCCTCTGCACAGACTATGGAGTGACATAACCTACAAAAAGCTGGTGAGAAACAATTTTTCAGCTCAAGATATCTTGGAGGGACTTTAGGGAAAGTCTATTTCTGTTGGGTGAAAGGGGAGCATACCCCAGAGCAGGCGGGGGGGGGGGGGGGGGGGGAACCATCAGGAGGCTCTTAGTCAAAGCACAGATCAGCAACTGAGACTCTTGGGTACCAGATCAGCAGGCCAGCCCCAGCACAGAAGGCATACTGGGAGCCCCAGAATACCACAGGTGAGATTGGGTTGGTCTCTCTTGACACAGGGAGCAAGCTCCCAGCACCTGAGGCCCCATCATGGCCAACCAGCAACTAGATCCCTAGCCCCCAGCATAAAAAACTTAGGACTATGTTTCCTATGTGTCCCAGAATTAAAAATTGAGCTTTAAAATGAGCAAAAAAATAAAAATAAATTAAAAAGATTTACCCTTTACCCTTACCATAGAAAACTACTATAGCAACAAAAGAGTAAAAGAGTGGCAAAACATCTACATGTGAAGCCTCAAAGGAGACTATAAATTGGTCTCAAGTCTAAAAAGTGCTTTTGGAAGAACTTAGAAAGAATTTTAAAAATCTATTAAGAAAGGTAGAAGACAAATTGAGAAAAGAAATGAGTTGTGCAGGAGAATTAGGAAAAGGAGTCAACATCTTAGATAAGGAAGCACACAAACTGACTGAAGAAAACAATAGCTTTAAAAGTAGAATTAATGGGAAAGGAGCTACAAAAGCTAACTGAAGAAAATCCTTAAAAATTAAAATTGGGCAAGTGGAAACTAATGACTTATAAGCCATCAAGATTCTACCAAGCCATATAAAAAGACCAGAAAAATAGAAGAAAATGTAAAATACCTCATAGGAAAAACAACCAACCTGGAAAATAGATCCAGATGAGATAAACTCATGAGTTCTTGGGCTATCTGAAAGCCATGATTTTTTTTTTAAAAAAAGAGCCTTTTAATCTTTCAGGATTATTCCCTGAAGTTTTAGAATGAGAAGGTAAAATAAGCCTTGAAAGAATCCACTAATCACCACCTAATAAAGGTCTCCAAATAAAAGCTCCAAGGAATATTCTAGTCAAATTTCAGAATTATTAGGCGAAAGAGAAAATATTGAAAGCAGTCAATATATCAAATATCAAGGAGCCACAGACAGGATAACTCAAGATAAAAAATTGGAGGACCTGGAACATGATATTCAGGAAGGCAAAGGAGCTTGGAGACAATCAAGGATAAAATACCCTGGAAATTTGAGCATAATCTTTTAGGGGAAAAGATGGACAATCAAACTTTCCTGATTAAAAGACCAGGGCTCAACAGAAAATTTGATCTTCAAATACAAGATTTAAGAGATGCAGAAAAGGGTAAACAGAAAAGGAAAAAAAAATGTGATCCAATAAGAGTAACCTGTTTACATCCCTACATGGGAAGATAATACTTGTAACTCTTGTGAACTATTTCTATTAAGACAGTTAAATGAAATATACTTAGACAGAGGGTGTAGGTATAAGTTGATTATGGTATGATTATTTTAACAAAAATAAGACATTAATAAAAGGATTGTACTGTGAGAAGGAAGCAGAAGAGGGTAAATCCCATCACATCAAGAGATACAAAGGAAAGAAAGAAGGTGGGATCATTGATTTAATGTTACTCTAAATGGATTTGGCTTGGGTGAATAAGGTACACTCTCAATTGGGTTTAGAAATTTATCTTATGCTAAGAGTAATAAGAGAGGAAAGCAGCAAGGAAAGGAGCTATTGAGGAAGGAGGTGGTAAAAAGCAAAATACTGGTGAGGAGGGATGGGGTGAAAAGGAGAGAGAAAAGTATAAATGGGGAAAAATAAGATGGAGTGAAATACAGAATTAGTAATCATAATTGTTTGTGAAAAGTGTTTTATAGATGTTTTCATAGAATTTCTTAGTCTGCATTGGCAGTTATTTTTTCTTGTTTTTGCAAGGCAATGGGATTAAGTGACTTGCCTAAGGTCACACAACTAGGTAATTATTAAGTGTCTGAGGTCCTATTGAATTCAGGTCCTCCTGACTTCAAGGCCAGTGCTCTATCTACTGCGCCATCTAACTGCCCCACACTGATTTTATTTGTGTGAAAAGTGTTTTATAGTTGTTTTCATAGAGTTTCTGAGTCTGCATGGGCAGTTATTTTTATTTTTTGTTTTTGCAAGGCAATGGGGTTAAGTGACTTGCCCAAGGTCACACAGCTAGGTCATTAAGTAATCATATTTGTGAATGTGAATAAGATGAATTCTTCCATAAAATGGAAGTGGATAGCAGGATGATTAAAAAACAGAATTCTACAATGTATAGTTTACAAGAAACATATCTGAAGCACAGAGAGGTAAAAGTCTGGAGAATACATTCTGCTCCAGATTAGAAAAAAAAGAGGATAGGAATCTTTATCTCAGACAAAGCAAACACAAAAATAGACCTAATTAAAAGAGATAAGGAAGCAAACTACATCTTAATAAAAGGCACCATAGACAATATCAATGCTAAATTATTGGCACCAAGCGGACACAGCATCAGCATTCTTATTGGTGAAGTTAAATGAGTTGACAGCAAAACTATACTAGCAGACGATCACAACATCCTTCTCAGAATTACACAGATTTAAACACAAAATAAACAAGAAGTAAATTAAGTAAGTGAACAGAATCTTAGAAAAGTTAGATATGATAAATCTCTGGAGAAAATTGAATGGAGTTAGAAAGGAATATACCTTTTTTGTCAGTAATATATGGCAGCTACACAAAAATTGACCATGTATTAGAACATAAAAATCTCAAAATCAAATGCAAAAGGTGGAAATCTTATTTGCATCTTTCTCATATTATGATGCAATAAAAATTACATGCAATCAAGGGCCATAGAAAATAGACTAAAAATTAATTGGAAACTAAATAACCTAATCCTAAAGATGAATGGGTCAAATAACTAATACAAAAATAATAATTTCATCCAAGAAAATGACAATAAAGAGACAATATACTTATGAGATACAGCCAAAGCAGTTCTTAGGGAAAATTTTACATCTCTAAATGTTTATATGCATAAAATAGAAAAAGAAGAGATCAATGAATTGGGCATGCAACTAAAAAACTAGAAAAAGAGCAATTAAAAATCTCCAATTAAATACCAAGTTAGAAATCCTGAAAATCAAAAGAGAGATTAACATAACTGAAATCATGAAAAACTATTGAAATAATAAATAAAGCTAAGAGTTGGTTTTGTGATAAAAAAAAATAACCCCATCAGAATAAACATTTGGTTAATTTAATTTGGGTAATTTCTTAAAAAAAAAAAGAAAAGGATGAATTCACCAACAATGATGAGAAAATTAAAGCAATAATTCTGAGCTATTTTGCCCAACTCTATGCCAATAAATCTGACAGTATAAGTGAAATTTATAAAATTGCAAATTGCCCAGATTAATAGAAGCTGAAATAAAATAATTTGATAATCTTATTAAAAGAAAAAGAAATTGAAGAAGTCATCAATGGATTCCCTAAGAAAAATTCTCCAGGACCAGATGGATTCATAAGTGAATTCTACAAAAATACTTAAAGAATAATTAATTCTAATACTATAGAAACTATTTGTAAAGATGGGTGGAGCCCTACCAAATTCCTTTTATGACACAAATATTGTGCTGATACTTAAACCAAGAAGAGTCAAAATCAAGAAAGAAAATTATAAATCAATTTCCCTAATGAATATTGATGCAAAAATGTTAAATAAAATATTAGCAAAGAGATTATAACAATTTATTACCATGACCAGGTGGGGTTTATTTGATGAAGGCAGGGGTAGTTCAATATTAGGAAAACAATCAATATACTTGACCAAATCAATAACAAAACTAACAGAAATCACATGATTATCTCAATAGATTCTGGAAAATGTTTTGATAAAATATAGTACCCTTTCCTACTAAAAACCCCAAGAGAGCATAGAAATCAATGCATTTTTCCTTAAAATGATAAGCAATATCTAGCTAAACCCATCAGTAAACATTATATGCAATGGAACTAAGCTAGAAGCATTCCCAGTAAGATCGGGGTGAAACAAGGCTATTTGTTATCACCAATATTATTTAATATTGTAAAAGAAATGTTGACTCTAACAATAAGGGAAGAAAAAGAAATTAAAGGAATTAGAAAGGCAATGAGGAAACAAAATTATGCTTCTTTACAGATGATATGATGGTATACTTAGAGAATTCTAGAGAATATACTAAAAAGCAGCTAGAAGCAATTTACAGCTTTAGCAATATAGGTTTAGGATATAAATAAACACACAAATTATCACCAACAAAGTCCAGCAGAAAGGTAGAAAGAGAAATTCCATTTAAAATTACTGTAGACAATCACAAAATATTTGGAAGTCTACCTGCCAAGATTAAACCCAGGAACTATATGAATAAAATTACAAAAACTTTTCTCACAAATAAAGTCAGATCTAAACAACTGGAAAATTTTCAGTTGCTCATGGGTAGGTTGGACTAAAATATAAAAATGACAACTCTCCCTAAGCTAATATACTTATTCGGTGCCACATCAAATAACCAAAAATTATTTTATAATGTTAGGAAAAAATGGCAAAATTTATCTGGAAGAACAAAGATCAGGAATATTAAGATAATTAATGAAAAAATGAAAAGGAAGGTGACTTAACCACACTCGATCTAAAACTATATTATAAGGCAGCGGTTACCAAAACTACTTGTACTGGCTAGGAAACTGCGTGGTAGACTAGTGGAATAGGTTAAGTTCACAAGACACAGGAGCAAATAACTATCATAATCTACTGTGTGATAAAGCCAAAGACTCCAGCTTCTGAGCTAAGAACTCACTATCTGACAAAAACTGCTGGGGAAAACTGGAAAATACTATAGCAGAAATTAGACAGGCCAACATCTCATACCCCATACCAATTAAAAGAACAAGGTATTGTATATCTATAGAGAGGAGAAGAATTTATGACCACACAAGAGTTAGAGAACATTATGAAATGCCAAATAGATCATTTTGATTGCACAAAATTTTTGCACAAACAAAACCAATACAACCAAGAGAAGGAACGCAGAAAGCTAGAAAACAATTTTTATAGCCAGTGTTTTTGATAGAGGTCTCATTTCTAAAAATACATGGAGAACTGGGGCGGCTAGGTGGCACAGTGGATAGAGCACTGGCCTTGGAGTCAGGAGTACCTGAGTTCAAATCCAGCCTCAGACACTTAATAATTACCTAGTTGTGTGGCCTTGGGCAAGCCACTTAACCCCATTGCCTTAGAAAATCTAAAAAAAAAAAAATACATGGAGAACTGAGTCAAATTTATAAACATACAAGTTATTTCCCAACTGATAAATGGTCAAAAGATATGAACAGACACTTTTCAGTTAAAGGCAGTTTTCAGATTAAAAAGAAATTCAAGTTAGCTATTATATGAAAAAATGCTCTGTCACTATTAATTAGTCACTAATAATTAGTCACACCTATCAGATTGACTAATACAAAAGAAAAGAGAAATGATAAATGTTGGAGGGGATGTGGGAAAACTGGGACACTAATGCACTGTTGGTGGAGTTGTGAATAGATCCAACCATTTCGGACAGCAATTTGGAACTACGCCCAAAGGGCAATAAAACTGTGCTTACCCTTTGATGCAGCAATATTACTGCTTGGTCTATATCCCAAAGAGATTACTTGAAAAGGAAAAACGCCCACATGTATAAGTATTTTCATGTGGAGGCAAAGAATTGGAAACTGAGGGGATGCCCATTAGTTGGATAATCAATGAACAAGTTGTATATGAATGTAATGGAATATCATTGCTCTAAAAGAAATGATGTGTGGGTGGATTTCGGAAAACCTGGTAAGACTTACATGAACTCCTGTGTAGTGAAGTGAGCAGAACCAGGAGAACGTTGTCCACTTTAACAACCACAATTAAGATAGGCTTAGCTCCTCTCAGCAATACACTGATCAAAGACAATTGTAAAAGACCTGTAATGGAAAATGCCATCCACATTCAGAGAAAGAACTGTGGAATCTGAATGCAGATCAAAGCATACCATTTTCATTGTTGAAAATTTATTTTTTGTTTTTTCCTTCTTGTGGTCTTTGCCTTTTATTCTGATCCTTCTTTCACAGGGTGACTAATATGGAAATATGTATAACATGATTATACATGTATAATCTATATGAGATTACATGCTACATTATTAGGGGAGGGAAGGGTGAGAAAGAGATAAGTTACAAAATGAATGTGGAAAATTACCTTTACATATAATTGGAAAAATAGTACATGAATTTATTTCAATAAGAAAAAAGGATCATTAGCTAGAGGGCTGGGTAAAAGAGGGTAAGGCATTATGTCAAGTTGGAAAGGTTTTGATCATGGCCCCTATTAGAGCAGGTTCATCATTTGGTGTCCAGTCCAAGTCAAAAAACTCATCATCAATAAATTAATGAAATTTTCAACCCTAAAACTCAGGAAAACCATTTATTAGGGCTTAGAAGGACTAAACTTCCTGCTTTTCTCAAAAGCTTACCTCAAAAACTACTTCTTCCATGAGACCTTTCCTCAACCATTCAGATACTAAAGCCTTTCCTCCTCTAAAAACAAAATTAGTTTGGATTTATTTTGCAAATGTAACTCTTGGTCATTATATTGAGTTGTTTATTTTTTTTTTATAAGTACTAGTGATTTAAGAGGAAAAAAATCCCCATACTCATATAGATTTCTCTACTTATCTGTTTATGTTTATGTTTATCTTCCACCCTCTCTGTCTAAGCTCCTGTTCCTTGCTTCCCTGATATCATCTATCCATTGTATAGAGGCAATCTCAGTTAGCCTGTCTTAGCACACAATTTTACCAAGATGTGACATGTTATGCTATCTACTCCAGTATCTTTGCCAACAAAACCCCAGATTCAGTCAGACATAATAGAGACAGAAACAGCAAGGACTTGCTTGGAGTCAGAATAACTTGAATTCTATCTTGTTGAGAGGCAATCAGAATTAAGTAACTTGCCCAGGCCTGAAATGAATTTGAACTCATGTCTTCTTGACTGAAGGACAGTAGTTCTGTGTACTATGGCACCATCTAGTGCTTCCCAGGGTAACTTGCACTTTAATCTGGCTTTAGACATTAGACATTAGCTGGGCAAGTTGCTTGTAAAATGAGAAATTGGATCTATTCTCTTCCTTTCTTTCCTTCAAGCACTAAATCTATGATCCAATTGTGATGAGGGCTGTCTCCCACATGTAGCACGGGGGTATCCTTGTGTCTGAAAGGGACAAAAGACAGAACAGACACCTCTAGCTTCTCCCCACAGTTTCTCCCAGGAAGATTTTAATTCCTGTCAGGAAGGAAAGCAGAAAGTTGGAGACTGGTGACCAGCACTCTGCTCTTCTCAGAGAGAGAGGAGAGACCAGGTTTCAATTCTATCTATCTGCTCCCTAAAATCTGGTTAGGCTAGAGAATGTGATTTTTAGGGCTAATCTAACTTCTGATCACTGTTGGGGAAGCCTTATATTCAAATACATATGGACTCTCTTCTCACCAAATACTAGTTTCCCAAAGAAAATACATAGCACTTAGCCAAAAAATCCATTTATCCAAATTGGTAGCAAAAGAGAAATCAGAGAAAAATTGCATAGGAGAAAATTTAAAAGCAATACATAGGGAAGGAGGTCTCCCATTTGGATCTCAGGTCTATATATTAGATTGTGAGCTGTGCCTCCCAATTTCATACCAATGCAAATTTGATATGAAAGACAAATATTCCTTCTTTGAAGTAATTGGTAAAAAAAATCTCTTCCTTCATCTAAATTATTGATAAAAAAAAACAGTAAAAAGAAAAAAGCAAAGTCAAAGAAAGAAACAAGATACTCTACGAAGGTCCATATTCTAATTGACACTAATATATTAATTAACATTTTGGGGATCTGGTCATTCAACACATCTTGAATCCACTTCAATCAGGAACCCACAAGGTAGATTTTTCAACTATATTTCTTGGTTAGCAAACTCTTGGAACTGGTCTAATACATCTACAAAACTTGAAGGGGTCCAGGAACAAGGGGAAAAAGAACATTTGTGCCTGATTAAAGACCATCTAGAGGCCGCCAACTTCTATCTCCATTGATACTTACATATAATTTATTCCATCAGTCTGAAACTTAAATTTTTGAACCTTATTAGTTCATAATGAGATAGCTTGATTTACTTAATTGATAGGGTGTTTGATTGGGAGTCAGAAAATGCTTTATTCAAAACCTGTCCCAGACAATTATCAGGTGTATGACTTTGGGCAAATCACAACCTCTTTGTAATTCAGTTTTGTAATCTGTCCTTTCCCACTCAAAAACCTAAGATCCCGTGATTCTATGAATACAATTGGTAGCTGCGGTGGGATTCCTGTCTCTCTGCTAAGCTAGGTTCTTGTCATTTGGACACATCCATTCTATGTTCCAAAACTACAGCTATAATTTGGGGGCAATATAGGTCAGTGGATATATCAGCCATGTCAGCACCATGGCACAGGTGAAAACAAAAGGCTATGAGGATCCAGATAAGGCTGAGGTCACATCCAGCTATTGGAGATCAACTAAAACTTCATGGAGAAGGTGTCATTTAAGTCAGATTTTGAAGGACAAACAAAAATTAGAGCTTTAGTGGGGATAGAGGGGAGACATAGCAGAAGGAAAATCCTGTTACATTCTTGAAATTTCTTGACACTCTGGAACCATGTTTCTATTTTTACCTCTTGGATGGTTTAAAAAAAAATCCATATTCTTCCTCTAACTTCTGCCTCAGTACTTAGGACAATCAGCCAAGGTAAGGGGCATATAACCGATGAGCATAAGGACCAATGAATTTTGCTATTTCTCGACACACCTTTCCTATGATGGATTCACCCACTTCTATAGCTTCAGAGCTCACCATAGAGACAATGTGGTATAGTAGAAATCTGGGTTCAAATCATATATCATAAACCAGCTCAAGTCACAAACACTTTGGGGCTCAATTTCACGCTCTACAAAATGAGATTGAATTTAATGATCTCTAAGATCTTTTCCATTTGTAAATCTGTGAGCCTATTCTTTAATGATCCATTTAGCTATCAAGTCTTCTGGGTTATAATTTCAAATCTCTCATTGGCTATTGCATATTTCTGTAGGGGTGTCATGGGCAACCCTTTGCTGCTTCAAATTCAAAACATTGACAACTGAACTCACCTTATACTGGTCCTAAAAGTCATTCTCAAAGTTCGAAACCTTAGAAATCCCATAAGTCTGTAGTGATTTGAACTGAGCAAACGTAGCATCATTGTTTGCAAAATAAGAGTTAATATTTACATAATGTATCCCATAAATTATCTCTTCTGATACTCACCTTAAGCCAGGGAGGTAGATGCTATTATTATTGCCATCTTACAGATAATAAAACTGAAGCCAGGAGAACTTGATTGAGTGTCTGAGGAGGATTCTAGCTTGGGTTTTCCCGACTCCAGTTCCAGGATTCTGCCTTCTTACCACTGAGCTCATATATCATATACACATACCCATATTGATGACATCTGGTATATTGTATATGGAACCTGCCTCAGGGTCACTCAGGTCTGGGTTCGAGGCCCACCTATCTGAGACTTTTCCCCCTTGAACAAATAATTTGACACCCAATATTCCAGGTAATAAGTGGTACAGTGAATAGAGCACGAGGTTGGGAATCTGGAAGACCCCTCTTCATGAGTTCAAATCTGGCCTTAGACATTTACCGGCTGTGTGACCCTGGGCAAGTCATTTAACCTTGTTTGCCTCAATTTTATCATCTGTAAAATGAGCTGGAGAAGAAAATCCCTCCAGTGTCTTTGACTTGTACATGATTGAAAAGGACTGAACATCACTACCCCACATCATTCTCTAAGTCTATTCATTATAGAAACCAAATTGCACAAGTAGGGGACTTTCCTCACTGAGAGCTCCCTATCTGAATGAAATCAGAGGTCTGGCTTCTATGCATTGATACACACATCTCTGTCCGTATGACCATTCACCTATCTACCCCCCCCATCTATCTAGCCTCATATCCACTGTTTTCTATTTTGTCACTGTGATAACACATCTCTTTCCAACTAGAATATAAATTCCTAGAATGTAGAGTCCTTCGGATCTTGACTATAGCAAGAGACACATGGAATCATCTTGCAGCATTAGCTAAATATTTAACAAATGAGTGAAAATTTAACAAAATACACACCATCCTGCCCAGTAAGAGAAAGGTTGACCTCTGCCTTTGTCATTCTTCATGTGGACTAATATATTCCCTTCTGATCACTACTATTTGAAAGGAGAGTGATCAGAATGAGCCCAGATGAGAATTGCAGGGGGTCCAGCCTCCAAGGGGTCCTTGGAACCTGACAGGAGGGATAGAGTCCGAGAAATGAGTTGGGTCAACAAAGGGGTAAAGGCAGGAGCAAGTTGACTGTCAGCTGCATGGGTTTATTTTTATAGTCTCAGAATTACATCAAACAAGCAAGCTAAAAGCATTTCCTTGGTTACAAAAGTGTACAATTTTCTTTTTTTTTCCTCCATGTGCTTTCCTTTATTTTTTTAAGAGTCTCACCTCCATCTCTTTTATTATTTTTTTAAATTTATTTTTATTAAAGTTATTATTTGAGTTTTACAATTTTCTCCCCAGTCTTTTTTAATTTTATTTTTATTCTCATTTTGTACAAATTTTTTTTACATTAATAAAATATTCTTGTTTAAGAGTAAACAAAATACCCCCTCCTCCCATAAATATAGACTTGCTTGAGCGAAAAAGTAAAGGGGAGAGAAAAAAAATTAAAATAAAAAAATAGTAATAATTGTAGGTATGGCCAGGTGGCGCAATGGACGAAGCACCAGCCCTGGAGCCAGGAGCACCCGAGCCCACATCCAGCCCTGTAGACCCAACAATCACCCAGTCATGTGACATGCAAGCCACCTGATCCCCACTGCCCTGCAAAAACCAAAAAGAAGGGAAAAAAAAGACCCAAAATAAAATAAAATAGTAATAATAGTAGGGGTGGCTGGGTGGCAGACAGAGCATTGGCCCTTGAGCCAGGAGCACCCGGGTTCAAATCTGGCCTCAGACACCCAAAGATCACCCCGCTATGTGGCCCCAGGCAGGCCACCCAGTCCCATTTGCCCTGCACCCCCCCCCAAATAATAATAATAAAAAATGTGCTTCAGTCTTTGTTCCAACACCAACAACTCTATCATGGTTGGATCACATTCTTTATGGTAAGTCCATCACAAAAGTTACTTCCATATTTTTCCAACGTTGCCATTGCTGATCGCAACTCCCTCCTTTCTTATTTCTCCACTACCGTGTACTATGTTTTCTCTCTCCTTTCACTCTGACTCTGCCATAGGGTCACTGAGTGGCACAGCAGACAGATCCCTGGTCCTGGGGCCAAGAAACCCTGAGCCCCCATACCACCCCTTAGGTCCAGAATCCACCTGGCCCTATGGTCCTGGGCAGGCCATCCAATCCCAGCCCCTTGCAAGAAGTAAAAAAGAAAATGTGTTATATCTGACCACTCTCCCCCTATGGTCCATCCTCTCCTCCTTTATTCACATCCCCACCCCTTCCCCCTGCTCCCCCTCCTTCTTACTCCAGATGTCTATACCCCATTGAGTATGTATGCTGTTTCCTCTCCTAGCCACCTCTGATGAGAGCAAAGGTTCCCTCATTCCCCCTTGCTTCCCCCCTTCCATATCATTGCAATAGCTCATTGTAATAAAGAAAAATTTTATAATATAACATATCTTGGCCTATTCCCCCTCTCCTTTTTCTTTCTCCCATTACATTTCCCTTTTTTCTATTGACTCCATTTTTACCCCATATTTTATCTTCAAATTCAGCTTTCTCCTGTGCTTCATCTATAAAAGCTCCTTCTACCTGCTCTGTTAATTGAGGAGGTTCAAATGAGTATTATCAGTATCATTTTTCTATGCAGGAATACATGCAGTTCAGCATCATTAAGTCCCTCATATTTTCCCCTTCTCCTCCACTCTCTATGCTTCACCTGGGTCCTGTATTTGAAGATCAAACCTATTCAGCTCTGGCCATTCCAACAGGAACATTTGAAATTCCCCTGGTTCATTGAAAGTCCATCTTTTTCCCTGGAAGAGGACATTCAGCCTTGTTGGGTAGTTCATTCTTGGCTGCATTCTGAGCTCTTTTGCCTTACGGTATATTGTATTCCAAGCCTTACGAGCTTCCAATGTAGTTGCTGCTAAGTCCTGTGTGATCCTGACTGCAGCTCCACAACATTTGAACTGTGTCCTTCTGGCTGCTTGTAATATTTTCTCTTTGACTTGGGAGTTCTGGAACTTGGCTATAATATTCCTGGGGGTTGGTTTTTTTGGGATCTCTTTCTCGGGGGAATTGGTGGATTCTCTCCATTTTTATTTTGCCCTCTTCTTCTAGAATATCAGGGCAATTTTCCTGTAGTAATTCTTTGAAAATGATGTCAAGGCTCTTTTCCTGATCATGACTTTCAGGTATTCCAATAATTTTTAAATTATCTTTCCTAAGTTTGTTTTCCATATCAGTTGTTTTTTCAATGAGCTATTTCACATTTTCTTCTAATTTTTCATTTTTTTGGTTTTGAAGTATTGATTCCTGATTTCTGGTAAATTCATCAATCTCCCTGAATTCTATTCTTTGTCTGAAGGATTTTTCCTCAGAGAGTTTTCTTATCTCTTTTTCCATCTGGCCAATTTTGCTTTTTAAAGCATTCTTCTTCTCAACATCTTTTTGAACTGTTTTATCCATTTGACCTAAGCTGGTTTTTAGCATGCTATTTTCTTCAGCATTTTTTTTGGATTTCCTTGACTAAGCTGCTGACCTCATTTTCATGTTTTTCCTGAATCTCTCTCCTTTCTTTTCCCAGTTTTTCTTCTAACTCCTTCATTTGATTTTCAAAGTCTTTTTGAGCTCTGTCATAGCCTGAGCCCAATTTCTGTTTTTTTCTTGGAGTCTTTAGATGCAGGAGCTTGTGCTTCCTCATCTTCAGACTGAGTATTTTGATCCTTCTTGGGCTCATTTGCAAAATATTTCTCAATGGTGTTCCTCTTATTTCTCTGCCTGCTCATTTTCCCAGCCTGGACCTGGTTTTGGGGTGCTTCCTGAGCTTTTAGGACACTCCCACAAGGGTCTCAGTGTGTGAGGCTCTGTCCTTCCTCCTGGTCTGTGAATAAGTGCCCCCCTCTGCCACGGGGCTGAGGTGGGGGGGCCCTGCTGTTCTGTGGGGGGGCCTAGACTGCGATCAGGATCTGAATGTGTTCAGAGCCCCAGAGTCCTGTTCCAGGGGCAGAGGACAGAGCTGGGCAGTCTCTCTCTCTTCACTCCCCTCCCTCAGCTCAATGGGCTCATGCCCTGGGAGCTCCTGCTTACTGGCTCTGCCTGCTTCTGTTTCTGGATCTGGGCTGTGGAAAGACCAAGCTGCTCGCTGTGTGCCCTGAGGGCTGGGCTCCCCGTGCTTGCTCTGGCAGAGGTCCCCTGCTGTTCCACCACTTTGTACCCAGTGCTCCTCGGGGTGCAGCTCTGGAGACTCCCCCGCTGCTGTGAGCCAGCACCCTGGGGCTGCCTCCAGGAGGCTGAAGTTCTTTGGCTCTGGGCCACCCCTCTGGCAGGCCGCCCCTCCGACCCCGGGGAGCAGAGCCTTTCTGCTCTTTTCCAGGTTACCTTGAGTAGGAGCACTGCCTCACTGGGTCCCTCTGTGGGTTCTGTCTCTCAAAAGTTTAGTTAGAGTCCTTAGTTTTGAAGATTTATGAGAGAGCACGTAAGACACAATCCGCTCCTGTTGCCATCTTGGCTCTGCCCCCCAAAAGTGTACAATTTTCATCCTTAATCATATAGTTTATATGGTTATGAGTTTGATCATGTAGTGGTTACAAATGTGATTATCAATTATGTATTTAATTTTCTTGTCCCTGCTCACACCACGATGACCTCAACCTGCCTGTTGCCTAGTTTGTTGCTGCATAGTAAAGTTATTAATTAAGCAGAACTTTCCTGATAATAATCTTTGATATAATTTGTTTAATGGAATGCTTTTATGTTTTTGTGCTGCATATGTAATGTTTTTCAATATGCTCCCTTGACAACCTACAGTAAGGGCAGCTGTTTGTCCACCCGTCCATTGACTCCTTCAATAACCAATTTTCCTTTCAGCCCTTGTTGGTAGATGCTATGGTTTCTATGACTTTTTATTCTTTACCAATAAACTAAGGCCATTAGAGTTCACATATTGGTCACCTATACTAACTATTCTCTCACCATCTGTATCATATATTCCTGTGTATGATAAGGGGGGCAAAACTGTTAATTTCCCTGGAATTCTATCTGACCCATCTTGAATTTGTTTTCCCCCTGTATATATTCTAAAGTCTCCCTGGAGCTCCCAATGCTGTATTTTCTAAAGATTTCATAATGTTGAAGCCTTTTTTTATGCCTCAGGGAGAGGCAGTCCTGTTAAATTTGGACAGCATTCACAATCTGTTTTATTCAAGAAATTTCTCTGAAATCCTTCATTTATAGTCATTGCACTATTGGGATGAGTAAGTTTTGCAATCAATAATAGACCTATAAATATGGGTATACATGGAATCCCCATATATATATATTGAAGAAGGAATTGTTGTTCCATCAGGCGGTGTGGCCGCCTTGAGTCTTCTTGCCGCAACTGTGTCAAACAGCTTAGAGACCCTGATTCCCAATAGAGAATGACCAGGGTGGTGGACCTGGGATGTTTAGTCCAAAGAAAAGAAATCATAGGGTCATATAACTGCTGAGCATAAGAACCTATGGATGGCAAGAATTGCCTAAGAATCAGAGCAGTCAGAATAGTGAATGAACTGCCGCTATATAGTGTAACACATTTCTTACCTTCAAGGAAGTTTAGTAACGATTCCACAGGGATTTCGTAGGGAGATTTCATGCTTCAGAACACACTTGGACTTGATGTCTTTCTTACAACTTTACTGGTGGTTTTTGTCCTATAATACAATTATATATTTCACAACTAGGTGGCACCATATGCCATGCTATCTTCTACATGTAGGGGCTCATTTTGTATAGAGGTTTAAAGGACAGTAACTGAATGTGAGGGGAAGTCAATTCAATATTTCTGGAGAAAAACAATATCTTCTAATTACCTGAATTCCTTCCTTCCTTCCTTCCTTCCCTCCCTCCCTCCCTCCCTCCCTCCCCTCCCTCCCCTCCCTCCCTCCCTCCCTCCCTCCCCTCCCTCCCTCCCTCCCTCCCTCCTTCCTTCCTTCCTTCCTTCCTTCCTTCCTTCCTTCCTTCCTTCCTTCCTTCCTTCCTTCCTCCTCTTCCTTCTTCATTCCTTCCTCCTTCCTTCCTTCCTTCCTTTCTTCCTTCCTTCCTTCCTTCCTTCCTTCCTTCCTTCCTTTCTCCTCTTCCTTCCACTCTTCCTTCTTTCCTCCTTCCATTTCTTCATCCCTTCTTCCCTCCATCCTTCCCTCCCTCCATCCCTTCCTTCTTCCCTTCCTTCATCTTTTAGCCACGCTCTGCTTGATGTATTACAATTTATTCTTCTTCATTAAATGAAGAACCCAGAACACAGGGCTATACCTTCAATCTGTCCAAGGTGGAGTATAGCAGAATCAAAACTTCCCTGTCCCCAGAGGATCATATTGTGCTTAATGTGGTTCAAATACATGTCAGCTTCTTTGGTTGCCATGTCATACTAATGACTCATGTTAAACTTGGAATCCATTAAGGGTAAAGGGAAGAATGGAATAAACTTTTATTCAGCAAATGTACAGGAACTATGTCAGGAAATTTACAAATACGGTCTCATACAATCCTCACAATAACCCAAAGAGGTAAGAATTGTTTTTGGTTCCATTTTACAGATAAGGAACTGAAGCAAACGGAGTTTATGTCGCTTGTCCAAGGTTTTATAGCTACTGAGACTAATTCTGAATCAGGCCTTGTAGTCCAGCTGTCTCTGAGACATCTTTTTCATAGTGAATGCCTTCCAGCCATTCCTTCCTTCCTTGTCTTGCTCTGGTACAGTGGATTTTGAAAAATCCTAGGTGAGATTCTCTATTGATGTATATTAAAATTCATCTTATTAGAATCATCTAATTCTGGCTTGTCAAGATCATTTTAGATATTGATTCTACCATTAAGATTTTTTTTTTAGGTTTTTGCAAGGCAGATGGGGTTAAAGTGACTTAACCAAGGCCACACAGCTAGGTCATTATTGAGTGTCTGAGGCCGGATTTGAACTCAGGTACTCCTGACTCCAGGGCCGATGCTTTATCCACTGAGCCACCTAGCCACCCCTACCATTAAGATGTAAAAAAGCATTTGGTGTTTGGTCTTTTCGGTTATGTCTGACTTTGTGACATCATTGGGGGCTTTCTTGGCAGAGATACTGGAGTGGTTTTCCATTTTCTTCTCCAGATCATTTTACAAATGAGGAAACTGAGGCAACCAGGGTTAAGTGATTTACTCAGGGTCACATACCTATAAGTGTCTAAGGTCATATTTGAACTCAGGGAAATGAATCTTTATGATTCCAAACTCAAAACCTTATCCACTGTGCCCCTTAGTCACCCTAATCCTATTCCTATCTTCAAATCCTTATTATAAATATAACACAGAGGGGTGGCTAGGTGGCGCAGTGGATAGAGCATGGGCCCTGAAGTCAGGAGTACCTGAGTTCAAATCCGGCCTCAGACACTTAAAAAAAAAAAGAAGAAAAATAACACAAGGTTAAAGACAATTTCATTGAGCACTTCCCTTTCTAAATGATTACAGATGACCCTTTTAATAACATGTTAAGCAAGTATATATAATCTGTAGTTACTTGTATCATTAAAGATGAAACACATCAATAAAACTTTACAAGAGTAAGAGATTCTAGAATTTCAACTAGGATCCAGGGCAAACTCCTTAGCTTATAATTTCAGGACTCCCATATCTTTGACCACTCCCAGCTCTTCTTTTTTTTAAATGAGGACATTTGCCCTTCTTTGTTCTTTGTTCCATTTTCCCCAATTTTCCAAACATCACTGATGATGATTCAGCAATCCTATCGAATAACTTTTTCCCCCCCCTTTAAAAAAAATCAGATGTTAAATAACACCAAATAAAAGAAGAGTTAGTATGTGAGAAAGAGAACAAAAAAAAAAAAAAGAGGATGGTATAGGACATTGCAAATCTGTATAATGAAAAGTTTGCTTTGCTTTTAAATATAAAATCAACTCAATATGGGATTGACAAAACTAATAATTAGTTCTTATATAGTGCTTCGAGGCCAGCAAAATAGTCAGCCAAGAGATATTTATTAAAATGCCTACTATATTATGAGTCACTGCTAAACACTATGTAAATTATCTCTCTCTTTTGGGGGGGGTCTTTGCAAGGCAATGGGGTTAAGTGACTTGCCCAAGGTCACACAGCTAGGTCATTGTTAAGAATCTGAGATCATATTTGAACTCAGGTCTCTAGGCTCCAGGGCAGTTGCTTTATCCACTATGCTACCTAGCTGCTCCTATGTATTATCTCTTGAGGGAGAGGAAGGTAGAAAGAATGAAGGAAAAAAGGAAGAATGGAGGAAAGGAGGAAGAAGGGAAAGGAGGAAGGGATGGGAAAGGAAGGAAGAGAGGGAAGAAAAGGAAGGAAGGAAGGAAGGAAGGAAGGAAGGAAGGAAGGAAGGGAGGGAGGGAGGGAGGGAGGAAGAACGGAAGAAAAGAAAGTAAGGATGGAAAGAAGGAAAACGCTATTGTTCCCATTTTTATAGATGAGGAACCTAAAGCTCAAAATGATCAAGTCACTTGCCTCTGGTCACACAGCAGGAAATACCAGGACAGGAATCTGAACCTGATTCTCCTTGCTCTACAAAATCCTGGCTGATAAACTGGGGGACTTTTCCTATCAGTCAGAAGCTGGGCAGGTGATCTGGGGTCAGCTCAGCAGAGGTGCTGGAGGGAGGACTTTCCTCCGCCAAATGACAAGCCACTGAATGGCTGGCTCTTTTTGTGTCATCCAAGAGGAGGGAGGAAAAAGAAACCAGGAGGAGCTGATGGCTCTGGGATGGGAGAGGCTCCAAATGGTAGCATGTATTACAATTCTTGTAATAAAGACTGTTAGGAGTTATAGCTGGGAGGCCCTGGTGACTGCCCCGAGACGACTGCTTTCCCTCTTCCTTAAGGGAAGGGCAATAGGTTGTTCACTGCAGTTGATTTAGATTAGATTTCCCAAACTTGTGAAACACATTGAATACTGGAGCAGGAAACTGCCTCAGAGGCCATCTAGTTTATAGATGAGGAAACTGAGGCCTGAGAAATCAAGGAGGGAAGGAAGGAGAAATGGAATAAGCATTTATTTACCAAGTACTCCCTCAATGAGATTGGTATTATTATTATTATTTCCATTTTAAAGTTGAGGAAACTGAGACAGATAAAAGTGAAATGACTTGCCCAAGGTCACACAGCTAATAAGTATATTAGGCCAGATCTGAATTCATTTTTCCTGATCCCATGGTCCACTGCAACCAAATATATACCAACAAGCTGCCACAAAGTTATGATTATTTGTTCCTTTTTATTTGTATCTATTTAGAATTCTTTGTGGTTTTTAAAAAAATTTTTTTACTAGTTTATTGTATGCAATTCTTAAACAAAAATTCTTGAAATATTTGCCAATCTCAAATAGCTCAAAATAAAAAGCAAGTCTTGTTCACAACAAATAAATGAAACAAACCTGACAAGGAAATCATACCTGAGTCTTGATCTGATTCTCTTCTATTTCTTTTTTAAAATGCTTCAGGAGAGGTGGCTAGGTGGTGCAGTGGATAGAGCACCAGCCCTGGAGTCAGAAGCACCTGAGTTCAAATCTGACCTCAGACACTTACTAATTACCTAGCTGTGTGGCCTAGAAGAAGCCACTTAACTCCATTTGCCTTGCAAAAAAAAAAAAACACTTAAAAATGCCTCAGGAGCAATTTTCTTATTTTGTTTCACTTTTGTTAACTTTATTCCTAATCTTCTTTCAGATTTCCAACCTTCCCCCTCTACAACAGAAAGAAAGAAAAACAAATCCCTTGGACGAGATAAGCTGGGCTACTAGGTGAACTGAGAGCTGGTCTCAGGAGTCAGGAAGACTCATCTCTCTGAGTTTAAATCTGGCCTCAGACACTTAACTAGCTGTGTGACCTTGGACACGTCACTTCACTTCTGTCTCCCACAGTTTCCTCATTTGTCAAATGAGCTAGTGAAAGAATCTTTTGCTAAAATGACCCCAAATTCCCCCTCTCCATTGACCTTGCCTGTCATTATGCACCTTAAATCTATCACTTCTTGGTCTAGAAGTCAGACAGCCAGTCAATTAACACTAATTAAGCTCCTCCTAGCCCTGGGAATCATCTTTTCTCATAAGAAGGTCCCAGTCTGATGGAGGAGACAGTGCAAATAATTACATACAAACGAGCTATTTATAAGATAAATGGGAAAGAAACCACAGGCAAAAGGGAAAGGAGAAAGGCAAAGGCTTCTTGTAGAAGTGGGGTTTTTAGCTGGGACTAGAAGGAAGCCTGGGAAGCCCAGAGGCAGAATGGATGGAGAGCATTCTAAGCATTCTAGACTCAGGAATATTTGCTTTATCAAATCATTGTGAATCTTTGCCTAGATAAGATTTCTTTCTTTCTTTTTTTTTTTTAGGTTTTTGCAAGGCAATGTGGTTAAAGTGACTTGCCCAAGGCCACACAGCTAGGTAATTATTAAGTGTCTGAGGTCTGATTTGAACTCAGGTAGATAAGATTTCTGAAGTTTTTATAATACTCTTCTATTATTAACAACAAACTTTTGGGATCATCTAGATATCTTTTGAGATAACATAAGTATTCTTATTTGTAAACCTTAACTAAATAAATCCTAGCTATTATGTTGTGCCAGGACCCAAATTCATTGTCAACTTACCCAGTAAGCTCTCTTATACTTCACCTACCCTAATAACTTTTCTGGACCTCAGTTTCTTCAGCTATAAAAATGAGGATGTTGGACTAGATCTCTAAAGTTACAGCCATAACTCGAGATCTATAGCCAGCTTTAAATCTATGATCCTGTAACTCTCAATAAATTACAAGAACTCTTTGGTTCTGTTTTCTCATCTGTAAAATTCTTGATGGGCTTGGACTAGTTGACCTCTAAGGTCTCTTCCAGCTCTAAATCCATGATCCTAGGACCCCTTGGCATAGAAAATTAAAACAAGGATTGAGTAATGATGCCCTCTTTCTAATATAGACTATCTTCCTCAAAAATATAGCAGCATGGGGTGGCTAGGTGGTGCAGTAGATAGAGCACTGGCCTTGGAGTCAGGAGTACCTGAGTTCAAATCTGGCCTCAGATACTCAATAATTCCCTAGCTGTGTGGCCTTGGGCAAGCCACTTAACCCCATTGCCTTGAAGAATCTTAAAAAAAATGGCAGTAGCCCTTTCCATTAGAGTTTCTTTATACCTCTTACATAGCTGAAAAAAAGATTCTTATGTTATTTTTGACCTTCGTTGCTGAAAAAAAACCCAATCAAACCCATGCTGTTTTTCAGGCTTCATCATCAGTTTGTTGGCATGGACTTTTATCTTCTCTACTTGTCTTTTAAAAATCTAAGTTACTCAATGAGTTTCTTATGTATTCACATTAATATCATTAGATAAGCAACTGCTTTGCCCTATTGAAAAAAATTTGCATTTGTGTTATAGAAATTTTATTTTTGAGAGGTCCTCATTCCTCTTGGGTTTGTTTCCCTTGTAGATTTTTAGGCAATAATAGAAATAATGATAATAATAATAATAATAATGAGCATGTGTAATATAAGCATGGGTCCGGCGCTAAGAGCTTTACATACCTAATTTGATTGCCATAACATGTCTAGGAGCCATAGGCCTCCCCCCCCCCCGCCCTCAACTAGGTTTAAGGAGGGCTTTGTGAATTTTTTTTCATGTTGAAATTCCTTTATTCAAGAGGCAAATCATTAACAAGCAAGTTGATGAATGCAGACAAATAAAGGTCTGAGGGTCTGAGTCCTTTGCTTCCCTACTCCCATTTGGCAAGTGGACCAAATAATATAATAAGGATTATATGTTCAATTCTTAGGATTTGAACTTCCTATCTTCCTATCAGCACCTAAATATTTTCCCCCAGGACAGCGCTAGTTGGGAGCCCAGAAGAGACTAGATTTATGGCAGTTTGGCAGAGAATCACTCCTTGCCTAAGGAGAAATTATTGAGTTTCCCAAGAATGGGAGAAAAAGATCTCCAGCAAATGGGGTGGGGTGGAGTTACTCCTTTGCTACATATGTTCTCTTAAATTAAATTCCACACTCCCTGGACTCCATGTTCTTATCAGAAAATGTGCTGCAGACATACAGAGGGATGTTTTGACTAACTATTTGTTTTGTACCATTATAGTAAATGCCCTTTTCCAAAATACTTATGGGCAGTAGAAGCATAACAGTGGAGGCTCAAATCAGTGGCAGTAGAGAATTATTCCAGACTTCTCAGAAATATCCTTAGAATCTTGAGAGGGAAATATAGTCTTTGCTTCAGGTCCTGAAACTCACTGGGGAGAATGGGAGTTGGAGAACCTCAGAGTTTGCATAAATCTATACAGAGTAAATGTAAAATCAGCACAAGGAATTTTCCAAGCCTTTCTGTCAAGCTTAATAAGTCATCACTTTATCATTTCTCACCTAGAATATTAGTTCCCCTGCTTCAAGGTTTCCCCCACTCCAAGTCATCCTCAATCTAGAGTCTAAAATGATTTTCCTCAAGCATAACTCTGACCACAACCTTCCCTTACTCTATGAACTCCAGGGCTTCCCTATTGACTCTAGAATCAGATCCTTACAAGGACAGTTACAATTAAAACATTAGAAAGGCCACATCACCCAACAAAAGAACATCAAAGGCCATAGATAGCATTTATATTTATTTATAATATCATTAATATTATACTATAACCTAAATTACCAATGAGAATAATAATAAAATGTAAAAATGTCACATGAATTGGCTTTGAAGGCCATATGCACCCACACCTGATCTAGAAGGATGTAATGAAAAAAGAAATTCTATGAGATGAAACTGAAGTAGGTTAGCTCGGATCCCAGAGTAGAGAGGGAGAATAAAGTCCGAAGAGGATGGAAAGACGGATGGAGGCAGGTTGTGAGATACTTAAAAACCAGAGAGCATTGTTTATTTGTTTCTAGAGTCAACAGGAGATGACCGAGCTCAACTCTTCAAGAGTAGTATGATTCCAAACTAGGTTTAAGGGAAATCACATTGGCAGCTTTGCTAAGCTTGAATTATAATGGGAAGGTCTATGAGGCAGGAAAATAAATAATCAGGTAAGAGGTGATGAGGGTCTGAACTAAGAAGATGGTTTGTAAAGATAGAAAGAAGAATTTGACTCTCTGGTTGACATCTCCAGTTTAAAAAAAGATGAAATACTATTCTGTTACAGTCATATAACCCACTTCTCCCAATCCCCAGCTGGTGGGCACTGCCTTTATTTCCTTTTTGGTTTATTTTTGCTGCTGCAAAGAATATTGGTTTGAATATTTTGTTATAGATGAGAATTTTCCGTCATTAATCTCCACAGGTATGGCCAATGGGGGAACCGGGAGAAAGAACATAATTGAGTGACTCTTTTTCATTTGATTCCAAATTGCTTTCCAGAACAATTAGAGCAGACACAATCAATAATAGAATTTATTAAGTTTCTATACAACTGAAAGAGAGTGAAACACGACAAATAATCTAAGCACTGTATGTAGTCTGAGCTAGGGATTCAAGGAACTTTAGAAGATAAAGCCCGGCTCTCAGGGAGCCCACAGGCTAATAGAGGAGATACTATGCAAATAACATGTACAAACAAGATAGATACAGGATAAATGGGAGAAAATCTTTAGAAGGAAGAGACTTGCATGAAAGATCTCAGTTCAAATTTAACCTCAGACACTTATTAGTGGTATCACTCTAAGCAAGTCACTGAATCCTATTTGCCTCAGTTTCCTCAAGTGTAAAATGAACTGAAGAGGGAATGACAAACCACTCTAATATTTTGCAAAGAAAATATCGAATGGAATCAGAAAGATTTAATACAAATGAAAGGACTGAGCAACAACAAACAATAGTTTTCTAAATGTGAGATAAAACCTCTGAGTTATTTTGATTTCCTCTTTAAGTCATTTGGATGGTTATTGCTCAATTACACTTTTCTAAAAGCTATTCATACCCCTTGACCATATCTATTGGGGGGAAATGGAAGTCCTTTTCCCAAAAGTTATGGCATCTGAAGTATGAATGTGGGTGGTTTTTTAGAAGAATCAATTTGAGCATGAAGACCTCAGCTTAAAAAGGTCTCCCGCTGCATCCGGGACCGTCTCATCCAGATCAATATCTTGACACTGGCCCCAGACAGCTGGGCTCTGAGTCTTCAGGAGACATTGAGGGTTGTGTCTTCACAGCTCTCCCTCACTTAAATCCAACTCACTGGCATGTCATGGTTCCCTTGGAGAATGAAAGACAAGTAACAACAACCGGCGATGCTAATTAGTGCAAATCAGAACCCTCATTTCCGAGATCTACCAGTTTGTTTAGAATTCATTTATTCTCAAGCTTGTTCTGAGACTAATTGTCAATTCTGAACTTTGGGCAAAGGAAGCAAATAAAACATAACCACAAGCTAATTCTTAAAGCAAATTCTTTTTTTACTAGTCATTATATGACCCAATTGGAAATCCCCTGAATTCTTTCCTTCTTAATTGTGGAAATGAATATCAGCCAAATGAAAGTGATGGAAAAAAAAATGAAAAGTCAGAAATAGAGTACAGAAATGTCCAAGCTCTAATAGTTTGTGAGAATCCTAGAAAATTTATGAAGATTGTCCTTGATTAGACAGTTCTAAAAGATTCGTGATAAAAAGTGTCATCTACTTCCAAAGAGAGAACTGATGAACACTGTGTGTGAACCGAAGCATATTTTTCTTGCCATTTAAAAAAAATAGCACGGCTGATGTGGAAATATGACTTCACATGGATAATTGATATCATGTTGCTTGTCTTCTCAAGAGAGAAGACAATTTTCTCCCTCTTGAAAGAGGGAGAAAATTAGAAATCAAAATTTTTAAAAAATTAATATTGAGAATAAATATATAAATAAATAACAATACCACAAAGATTATTCTTGATTCCTTATTACTCCCCCCCAACATGGTTACAATGTTATCTTGTATATGGAACAATATAATGTATAAGAAACCAAAGAACACTGAAACTGATCATTAACCTAAAAAAGAGAAAACAGAAGTTCATTGACTTTTGTGTTCCACTAACAAGACACTCCATCTCTCAGTGCTGGATTTTTTCTCTGACTGTGTATGTCTGGAATGCTCTCCCTCTACAACTCCAACTACCGACCTTCCCTGGCTTCCTTTAAGTTCCAACTAAAATCCAACCTTTAATAGGAAACCCTCCCTAGTCCTCTTAATTCCAGTGCCTTCTATGTTAATTATCTCTTATTCTTCCTGTATATAGCTTACTTTGCACATATTTATTTCCATGTTGTCTTCTCCAGTAGACTGAAAGCTGCTTGAGGACAGGAACTGTCTTTTGCCTCTTTTTGTTTCCCTAATACACACACACACACACACACACACACACAATTGATCCTTGAAGGTCATATATTTTTGTTGTTGCTCAATCTTTTCAGGCTCTTCATAATCCTATTTATGGTTTTCTTGACAAAGATAATGGGAATGACTTGCTATTTTCTTCTCCAGCTCATTTTACAGATGAGGAAACCAAGACAAACAGATTTAACTGAAGTTCACATTTATACAACTTGTTAAGTTGTCTGAGATGGGATTTGAACTCAGATTCTCCTAATTACAGCTTCAGTATTCTGCCACATTGCTGCCCAGCCTATTGCCTTAGGAAATCACAAATTAACATCATCTGTGTTGTATTATATTTTTATTGACTTTGTTAAACATTTCTCAATTGCATTTTAATCTGATTTGGGACCTAGTGGGGACATTTTGCTACTCATTAGAGGCCCCAGACAAGATCATAGACTAGGGTTCTCTAGTTCAAAAGCTTTCATTTTACAGATGAGACTGAGGCTCAGAGTATTGAAGTGAAAATCATACAGGTTTTAAGTAGCAGAAATGAGAGTTGAACCCAGATCAATGTTCTAATGGCTTCTTGACGTAGTGATCTTCAAGAGGAAAAAAATAGAACACAACTCTCACTCATATTTTTTCCTATAGCTCCTTCATGGAAATAAGAATGTAGGGCTCCAATGTCACCTTTACCTTTTCTCTCATCTAAAGAGAATATTCCTTCATTTATAATTTTTTAAATTGAGAAAGGACTCCAGTAATAGTTAATTATATATTTATTTACTTAATCTTAGGTTTCTAAAGGATAAAGGTCTTTCCACTTTAACAAGTTCTTGGATTTTTAGGAAAGAGAAGGAGAGCAATCTTATCCTGGGGCTTTGAGTTAATCATTTAATAGAAGGATCCTTCCCAACCTAGGCCTACATCCCTGAATTTATTTTTTAAACAGTCTCAGTAACATGTTCCTCTTAATTACCCTTTTACCAACTACTTTATTCATTAATGAACTTCCTGTCTTGCCATAATTACTCTATTTCCTTCTCTTAAAAATGTTTGTCTTCAGTTTAACCCTCCTAAAAATGGTAGTTTTAAAAAAATCTTAAACAATTTATCTCAGATTCTAATAGGAGCCTAGGAAGTAATGTACAAATCAACTATGACCCACAATGGGTACCTCTGCAGATTGTGCAAAATGTAAAACAAATGCAGACATGGTCTAGTGGTTTCAGAGGCAGAGGGCCCAGATTCAAATCCTTCCTCTGGTATCTATTAATTGTGTGACCTTGAGCAAATGATTTTATCTCCTTCAGTCTCAATCTGTAAATCATCTATAAATGAGGGAGTTGGATCTAATGACCTCTGGCATCACATCTACCTTAGGTTGCTAATTCTATGAATGGAAAAAGGCCTATAGCATGTTAGCTAAATCTGTTTGAAAGACTGATGGAAAAACAAAGATAAGGACCAATTGCACTGGTGAAGGGTCACTGATGGGAATTGTGTGACTGTCCACCAGTATGTATGCAAGTCAAATGGTCTAAAGGAAGGCATACTAGTGGACTGAAAAAGAATCTGAATTCAAATTCCCACTTGCTTTTCTGGTGACCTTGGGTGAGTCATCTAACCCTTTGGCTTTACTTTCCTCATTTATAAGATGAGAGAATTGTATTAGGCCTCTGAGGTCCCTTCCAACTCTTTTTGAAAAAAACTTTTTAAGGTTTTTTTGCAAAGCAATGGGGTTAAGTGATTTGCCCAAAGCCACACAGGTATTTATTAAGTGTCTGAGGCCGGCTTTGAACTCAAGTACCTCTGACTCCAGGGCCGGTATTCTATCCTCTGCACCACCTAGCCACCCCAACCCTTCCAACTCTTGACCTACAATCTAAGGCCTCCAATATGTTGGGTGAATGTATTTGTGGAAAATTTATAGGAAAACATGGGCAGCAATGAGATAATGTGAGTAGATTGTGATATGATTTGTATTGTGGGAGGGAGTTCCCACTTTGATGAGGACACAGATGCATCAAAATATTAGAAATCTTTTTTCTCTATGCAATGTGGTTGTGAATTATAGAATACAGCAATTTCTGAAGATTTAGGCTTCCTAGTGACACACAAGACAATGGAGGGACACATAATTGGTAGAAAAAGGTTGTCTTATCAATAATAAACATTTCCTCAGGCCCTCCTTCTATATCTTTCTTCTCTTTTTTTCCTTTCGTTTCTTTTTTTTTCTTTTTTTTTTTGGCAAGGCGATGGGGTTACACAGGTCACACAGCTAGGTAATTATTAAATGTCTGAGGCTGGATTTGAACTCAGGTCCTCCTGACTCCAGGACCGGTGCTTTATCCACTACACTACCTAGTGGCCCCTTTCCTCCCTTTCTCAGCCAAATTTCCTCTTCCTTCTGCCCCCTTCAACATTTTGCCATTTGACTTCTGACCTCATCCCTCAAATAAAACATCTTTCCAAAATTACAATAATCCATTATAAATTGAAGAGTAGCTAGTTAGCACAGTGGATAGAATGCTAAGCCTGGAACTCAACCTCCTGAGTTCAAATCTGACCTTGAGCAAATCACTTAACCCTATTGGTTTCCGTGTTCTTATCTGTAAAATGAGTTGCAGAAGGAAACGGCAAATCACAGTGAAACCCCAAATGGGGTCATGAAGAGTCAGACACAACTGAATAACAAATCACAGGATTACAGATTTAGAGCTGGAAGGAATTAAAGATTTCAGTAAATCCAACCTTCTCAGATGAGAAAACTGAGGTTTAGGGAGTTAAGTGTCTTGTCCACAGTCACATGGTCAGTAACTCTGAAACGGGATTTAAAACCAGGTCTACTTCTCTACCATATTGCTTTGCTTACCTTCATGCTTTTGTCCAGGCCATCTCTAAGGCTTGCATTGAATTTACTAAGCCTTCCTCCCAAAATCCTTATCTTCCTTCTAGGTTAAAGTCAGGGTACTACCTCCTAGGAACCCTTACATGACTCTTTCCCATCTCCATTTGTTAAGACTTTCTCTTATTTGTTTATTTAGATATAAAAATATTGTATCATCTGTCCCTCTAAAATGTAAGCACTCTTGAGTGCCTTTTCTTCTTTTTATCTTGGAATCCAAAGTATTCATATTATAGTAGAAGTTTAATAAATGCTCATCGAAATGATTTGTTGTTGAATTATTTACAAATGAAAAATGGCATTAAAGGTATCCTCTGGGAATCTGAAAAGTAGGGAGCCTGGCAATGTTGTAAGCTGATAGGCTAATGATCAGTGGAAATGGGACACTGGTACCCAAGTTATATTAGGAAAGCTAGTAGAAGCCCTTCAGCATGCTGGTAGATCCTCTATGAAGGGGATATTTACAAAAACAGTGGCACGGGATGAGAAGGAACGAACAGGATCCCAACTTTTGGGTCTAGTTGAACAGTCTGGGGATGCCTACAGACCCCTTCTCAGAATTATATTTTTTAAGTATTTAGAATAAAGTCCATGCGATTACAAAGGAGACCAATTATGTTGAAATATAATTTATTTATTTTTATTTTTTAGGATTTTGCAAGGCAAACAGGGGTAAGTGGCTTGCCCAAGGCCACACAGCTAGGTCATTATTAAGTGTTTGAGACTGGATTTGAACCCAGGTACTCCTGACTCCAGGGCCAGTGCTTTATCCACTGTGCCACGTAGCCGCCCCTGAAATATAATTTATAAAAAAAAATTTTTAGAACCTTTTATTGGAAGGAAAATTTCTTTCCAGATTCAATTCAATTCTTCCAACATTTATTAATTGCCAACTGTGTGCTGTGCATTATGATAGCAGAGACAGCAATGAAAAAAAAAAAATGGGAGGGAGAAGAGGTAATAGGTACTTGGGGACCAGGAGAGACTTTTAAGCTTTTAAGGAAGCTGGGGATCTCAAGGAGGAGGAGAGGTGGAATGAGGAAGTTGTGCTTTCCAAGCATGATTGAGAAGGAACAGCAAGTTCAAGGGAACAGTGAGTAGCTCAATTTGGCAGGATTCCAATGGAAATAAACCCAATGGAGAGCAATTGAGTTCCAAAGAAGTAGTATATGAGGGCATCATGGTGAGGTGGAAAGAACACACTGACTTTAATCAGGAGCCTTAGGGTTCAGAATCCTTTCTTGGTGCTTACCACCTGTGTGAGCTCAGGGAAATGGCTTCACGTTCCCGATCCTTAATTCCTTCTAACTCTAAACTAGGGACTAGAACTGTAAGTTTATTGTTTTAAGGGTAATGGCCCAGCACTTTTCTTTATTTATAATCTTAGATGGTTACCTAGGAAGGTCATATACTTTGCCTACAGTCATGCAGCTAAAATGTCGGAAGTAGAACTTGGGTCTTCCTGGCTAGATGGCTAACTCTCTACCCTCTCCATCACTTCCTAACCCTCAATTTTTCTCCATCTTTAAAATGGGGGAAATGACAGTAATGACTCCAAGGATCAAATGATATATGTCAAGCACTTTGCAAACTTTAGAGTGCCATGTAATCGATCGATGATATTAATATTGGGATAATAATACTAATTAAATTCGCTTTACATCATTGAGAAGAGTGCTTTGGAAGCCTGAAATGCTATGTGAATAATTGAAAAAGCCTTTATAAAGTCATTACTTCTGGCCATTGCCTTCTGCTCTTCAACTAATTTCTTCATCTTCTTCATCTTCCTCTTACTAGGACCTTGAACTCTGCCTCTAGAGTCACTCTGAGCTCTGATTGTAAGATTTGACCTTATCTTCCCCAGAACCAGGCTGCCATAGACACTTCTTAGCTATCTCCAAACCATGCCCTGACTTGTGTTATTGTCTCCTCCAAAATTTCCCCTCCCCTTTAGAGTATGTTAGGAACTGCTTTGTTTTCTTGTATTTGCATTCTCAGAAAGTAGCTCATTCAAAGGGTCTAATAAATACTTTGTTCCTCATACTATGTTCCAAAGACATAAAAATCTGAGTTATTTTATCATAAATAAAAACCATTTCTTTACAAAAGTTGAATTCACACTCAATTTTCAGAAAAGTATCTTTTGTGTAAAGAAAGCTATATCTAAACTGTTATTAGGTGTAAGATTAATGGAACTCTATTAATTATAAATATGAAATTATTATATTTTGTTTTATAATATTATTAGATTTGGTGAAAGAAAACCTGACTTCAAATACTAGCCCTGTAACTTATCTCAGAGTGACCTTGGGCAAACTGCTTTTTGCCTCAGATAGCTCATCTTTAAAATTAGATGACCTTTAAGGTTACCCTTCCAGTTCTAAATTCTATGATACCAAAGAAAATAAGTCATTTCTGTTTCTAAAAAATTATTTGTTATTTTATTTTCCCCAGTTACATTGGAAAAACAATTTTTAATATTCATTTTTAAAACTGAGTTCCAAATTTTCTCCCTTCCCTCCCACTCCCTCCTCTTCCCTATCCTGGCATTGAGAAAGCAAGCAATTTGATATAGGTTATAAATGTGTAGTTCAGGAAAACATTTCCCTAAGTCAGAAAACAATTCATTCCACAAATATTTCATAAATTCCATAATTAGAATATTTAAAAATTTCTCTTTTATTTTTAGGTCTAATTTCCACCCCTCTCATCTCTTCCTCTTCTTCCTTCTAGCTTCTGCCTTGAGATTTTAAGGAAAAATAAGAAAAACAAAGCATCATAAATATATATAGTTCAGCAAGCAATCTGAACACAACATGCATTTGTTAAGTGTTTACTATGTGCCAGATGCTGTGCTACTTAAATCCAATGAATTCATAGTTAAACTGGCTTATATCTTAGTTGTTGGACCTAGTGATCTTTTGTCATTCTTTTTTCCCCGACTTCTCAATTTCATCTGATGCTGCTGACCACCATACTATTTCCTTTGATGCATTTATTTATTTATTTGTTTATTTACTCATTCATTCATTCGTTCATTCGTGCCTTCATTTATTTATTTATTTATCTTTTATTTATTTGTTTATTTATTTATTTATCCATCCATCCATTGATCCATCCATCCATCCATCTAGTCATTTATTTGTTTGTTCATTTACTTATTTATTTTTGCCACTACTCTCTTGGTTCTTTTCCTATATGTCTGATCACTCTTCTGTTTCCATCATCCATGTCACAGTTCCTAACTGTGGTTCCCTGAAGGCTCTTTCCTGGATCCTCTTTTCCTTCTATATACTTTCTCAGTGACCTCATCAGCTTCCATTGATGTAATTATCTCATCTCTATGAAGATGACTAAAACATTATATATCCAGCCTATTACAGTAGAATCAAGACATGGAGCAGTCATATCCAGACAACAATTTTTTTTTTTAATCAATGCATGCAGTTGACACAAATCCAAGCCTTTTGGTAGCACAAGGGACCCAGAACCTTCATTTCTATAGTTATTATATAAATGAAGAAATGGAAAAACAGAATTACAGGAATTGAGACACCTGGTTTCTTATTGGTGAAGGGGATTGGGAGACATGGAGGTAAATGGGGGATAGTCTTGATACTTTTCCATGATTAAGTGACTTACCAGAAGTTGTTACTTAATTTCACAAAATGGTAAATAAAGGCAAAATGGAAATTACATGTGTATTTTTTTTAGCTTTTTTTTTGGTAAGGCAAATGGGGTTAAGTGGCTTGCCCAAGGCCACACAGCTGGGTAATTATTAAGTGTCTGAGACTGCATTTGAACCCAGTTACTCCTCACTCCAGGGCCAGTGCTTTATCCACTACACCACCCAGCTTCCCCCTACATGTGTATTTTTAATGTAATACACCTACCCACCCTTTTCATCCCGGGATTCTAAGCCCCTAGGGTCACTTATTTAAACATTTTATCTCGGAATTTCTAAAAGGAATGATAGGGGTACCGTAAAAGGAACAAAGAGTCCAAGCAGAGTTCTATTCTCATACATCCCCTAAGAAGGCAATCTTTTTTGTTTATTTTCCATTATATGACATTTTATTTATTTTTCCAGCTACATACAATGGTAATTTCTATCAATCTTTTTCTTGCAAGATTTTGAGTTTTACAATTTTTCTCCCTCCCTCTATTCCCTCCCCACCTCACCTGTACAGAAAGTAATCTAGCATGTTTTACATTTGTAACTTCGCTAAATATAGATAAAAAATGAACACATTGTGAGATAAGAATCAGATCCAAAAAGAAGAAAGAAAACATTAGAGATAACAAAATGGCATAATACATATGACAACTTTTAAAAATTGAAGATAATAAATTTTGATTTTCATTTAAAAACTCCATAGTGCCTTCTCTGGATATGGATGGCATTCTCCATCACAAATCCCCTAAAATAGACCCTGATTATAGCTAATCCTTTTTAAATAGACTCTATAGGTAAACTAAGTCAGGCTACAAATAAAAATTCTTAAATTGTTCTCCATGGACTAATTTGAGAGGGGAGATTTACTTGTCACTAAGTAAGAAAATTCAGTAAACATAAATGCTATGAATCAGAAAGCTGAAGTAATATGCTAGCAATCATAAATATTAAATTACATGGTAACATACTCCTGTAGTACATTTGATTTTCTCATTACTTGAGTACCAGATGTCCCAGGTAGTTGTTTACTCCCCCAAAACTTCTTCCCTTGGATATTGTAGAATAGTACAACTCTGAAAGGCTGATTCCAAGAGATATTTTGGCGGGGGGGGGGGCGGAATTCTGCTAAAATATGTCAGTAACAAGCCTCAATAAAATTTAAAACAGTCTCCTAAATTTGATTTTTCAACAACTGGTTCATGTAGTGAAAACCAGCTCAAGTGTTATGATTCTGACTCCATTAACAGAACTAAAAGAACATCAAATTATCTAATTTTATATATAATTCATCAGAACTGAGAGAATTTCAGTTTTTTTTTTTTGACATACCACTTACTCTTTCTACCTTTTCCTAAATATTGTACCTGATATGGACACTGCCAGCATCAAGCTTACAGAAGAATCTTAGCAGGATCCATAAAGGTTTAACCTGAAAAAGGAGTCTTTCTGCCCTTTAAAATGATCATAACAGATTCTTGAAAATAGGAACCATTTCACTTTCTTTATAATTATCAATGTAATTTTATATGTAAAATCTCTAATCCAATTTTGAGAACTAATTCCTAAAGCATACTCAAAATCTGTATATTCCATTAGAAACATATGGGAACCAATTGTGTGTGTGTGTGTGTGTGTGTGTGTGTGTGTGTGTGTGTGTGTACACTAGTTCTTAGGGGAAAAAAGTCTGGTTCTGTTGCTTTCTCACAAATTAATGTTTTATTTAATTAGAAAATTTTTATATCTTTGTCTTACTCCCCTCAGCTCTTTGGGGATATTATCATCATATTATTCTAAAAAAAAATGAGATACCTCAAGGGCCTAATCTTATATATGATTATGACAAGCCCAAGAGCTCATTTCCTCAGTTTCTTAGGATATGGAATTAGCTATAAATTCAGATTTAAAATAGTAAGATCTTTCCCATTTGCATTCTATTATAGTAATTCAGATACTTAGGAATTAATTTAGTAATAATAGATTTGGTACTGCAACAACAAAAATCTGCTGCTCACCTGCTCTGATTATAGAAATGTGCTTTAAAAGGAAAAAAAAGGATATGGTTATGAAGAACTTCAAGACTGACCCTTTAAGGGCACTTATTGAACTGATATAAGCCATAAGAAGGTAAAGCTCCAAGAATTCTGGTTCCAGGCAACAGTTTAGCTTACAGTCAATCATGTAACAAAGTTATACATTATTCATAGGGTCTCATAGCCAGGTTTGGATTCAACCATGAGACATTGTGATATGATAGAAAAAAAGAAAAAAGATAGAAGAAAATGTGAAATATCTTTTTGAAAAAGATATTACAGGAGATACAGGAGAGATCATTTAAGAATTATTGGACTACCTGAAAATCATGATCAAAAAAAGGGCTGTCTTTCAAGAAATTATCAAGGAAAATTGCTCTGATATCCTAGTATCGAAGGGTAGTATAGAAATTGAAAGGATCAGGTGATCATGTTTTTTAAAGAGATCCCCAAATGAAAACTCCTAGGAATATTATAGTCAAATTTCTGAGTTCCCAGCTCAGATAGAAAATATTGCAAGCTGTCAGAAAGAAACAATTCAAATATCATTGTCAAGATAAGACTAGGTTTACCAACTTCTACATTAAAGTATTAGAGGGCTTGGAATATGATATTCCTGGAGGCAAAGTATTCCTGATGAAAAGACCAGAGCTGAATAGAAAATTTGAGTTTCAAATACAAGACACAAGAGAAGCATAAAAAGGCAAACCAGAAAGAGAAATAATAAGGGATTTAGTAAGGTTAAAAAGTTTATATTCCCTATGGGAAGATGTTACATTTCTATATGGGAAGATGAAACTGGTAATTCTTTTCTCATTATTAGGGAGTTAGAAAGAATGTACCCAGACAAGAGGGCAGAGATTTAAGTTGAACAGGATAGGACGATATCTAAACAAAATAAAATTTAAGGAGTGAGAAAGAGGAATGCATTGGGAAAAGGAAAATGAGGTCAAATAGGGTAAATTATCTCACATAAAGCAGGTGCAAAAGAGCTTTTAAAATGGAGGAGAAGATGGTGGATGTGGAGTGGAGCACTTGAACCTTATAGTCATTGGGATTAGCTATAAGTGAGAATAGCATGCATACTCAGTTGGCTATAGAAATCTACCATAACCTACAGGAAAATAGGAAAATTGGGAAGGGAAGGATGCTAGAGAGGGGGTGGATTGGGGGAGAGAAGTTAGAAATGGGGATGGACAAGACTAAAGAAGAGTGAGAATAGCTAGAGAGCAGGCAAATAGGATGGAGGGCAAAAAGTAATTATAACTAAAAAAAATTTTACAGCAGGTTTCAATCATAAAAGTCTCATTTCTCAATGAAGATCAAAGCTATCAATAGTTATATTTAATGCTCTAAATCATTATTGATTTGAGAAATGCAAAATAAAACAATTCTGAGGTTTTAGTCCACATCTATCACATGGGCTAATGAGTTTAAAAAAAAAGGAATATGACAAATGTTGAAGGGGATGTGGGAAAAATGAAATATCAAGGGTGGAGTTGTGAACTGACCCAATTTGGAACCATGCCCAAAGTGCTATAAAACTGCATATTCTTTGATCCAGCAATAGCACAATAGGTTCATAGTCCTAAGAGATGAAAAACAAAAATGAAAAGGACCAATATGTATTAAAATATTTATAGCAGCTCTTTTTGTCTCAGTGAAGAATTGGGAGTTGAGGGATGCTCATCAAATAGGGGATGATTGCACAAAAAGTGGTATTTGTGATGTAATACTAGTATACTTTAAGTAATGACAAGCAGGGTGTTCTCAGAAAAAACTTACATGATTGATGCCAAGAGGAAATGAGTAAAATAAAGAAAACATAGTACATACTAACAGTAGTACTGTAAGATGATCAACTATGAGTGACTTAGCTATTCTCAGCAATACAATGATCCAAGAGAATTCTGACTTATGGTGAAAAAAATCTAACCAGAGAAAGAATTGATGGAGTCTGAATGGTGATTAAAGAATTTTTTCTTTTAACTTTATTTTTCTTGTGTTTTTTTTTTGTTGGGGGGGGGGGTTTGGGAAGAGGTATGTATTTTCTTTCAGAACATGATAAACATGTAAATATGTTTTTGCAATACTATATATGTCTAATCTATATCAAATTGTTTGCCTTCTCAAAGAGGGTGGAGAGGAAAGAGTGAGGGAGAGAATTTGGGCTTCAAAATTAAAAAAAGTTTTAAATTTTTTTACATATAATTAGAAAATATAAAATATTAAGAATATATATTAAGTTACATAAAAAAATGAGCAAATATAAGAACATTTCTTTCATGCTTCTTTGATTAAACATTATCCCATTCTGGAGTTTCATATAGGGAATCAATGATAATTGACTCAAAACCACTAGAAAAATGTTGAGTATAATAAACTTCCAATCTTTATCTCCTATTTATCCCTAAGTTAAGATTGAAATCTTTGAATCTAAGGTCTATTATTACTATGTTGGATCAAAACCTCAACTTCAGTGCATATTATTTATTAATAGATACAATTTCATAATTTTCACAAGTGATGGTCACATAATCTGTCAGATAACACTCTTTACTATAAGCTAATTAATAAATTTCCCCATTTTGACGGAGTTGGTCCTTGTTTCTCAAACTTCAGTAGTTTAGAACTTTATCACAAACTGTCAGTAGGTGCTAACAAGACATCCCAAGGAATGTCACAAAGAAGGAGAACTCAAATATTTAACAATTCTCAAACATTTTTATCACAATCTTTTAACTACTCAATTCATAACCTAACAGCATTCAGATTAAAAAAGAGAAATTACTTTTCTAGTAGCATTTCTGATTCATTGGTTTCCCTATCACAAGTTAAGAAATAAGTTATAGGGGTGGCTAGGTGGTACAGTGGATAAAGCACCAGCCCTGGAGTCAGGAGGACCAGGGTTCAAATCCGGCCTCAGACACTTAATAAATTACCTAGCTGTGTGGCCTTGGGCAAGCCACTTAGCCCCATTTGCCTTGCAAAAACCTAAAAAAATAAAAAGAAGAAGTAAATGATAGAATCACAATATCATATCAGATCATGTATTTAAAACATGAACCAAAATTTGCTACCAGTCAGGTGACAACAATTCAGTGGAATGCATTTCTAAATTAAATAGAAAATAATTAATTTTATCCCTTTTGGCATTCTAAAAATGATTGGCATGCAAGATCAATATAGAGTAGTTACATTTACTAACATTTATATAATCTTTTGGGTTCATTCAAAATCACTCAGTAATCAAAATCAATTCCTTTGTGTTTTAATCAACTCTTCCTTTAATGTGCAGTAATTGAAAGTCCCTTCTTCAGGCTAAATTTGGGACCCATTGAGATCTATCTATCTATCTATCTATCTATCTATCTATCTATCATCTATCTATCTATCATCTATCTATCTATATTTTATATATGTATGTATGTATGTATGTATTAGACTGATCTTTGCATAATTTGAGATTTCTATTTTTGTCATCTTCTGAATGGGAAGCTTCCCCTGATCCCAAGGGTCAATAAAAACTTCCATATGGTCACCATGTAGATGTGGTTCAGAAAGAAGTTGAGGTCTGGGGATGAAGCCAATGAAGTCTACAGATAGAATTCTTACCAGTGCATGGTTCCAAATTGCTCTTCAGAATCATTGGATCGGTTCACAACTCCACCCTTGATATTTCATTTTTCCCACATCCCCTTAAACATTTGTCATTTTCCTTTTTTTTAACTTATTAGCCCATGTGATAGATGTGGACTAGAACCTCAAAATTGTTTTATTTTGCATTTCTCAAATCAATAATGATTTAGAGCATTTTAATGTAACTATTGATAGCTTTGATCTTCATTGAGAAATGAGACTTTTATGAGTGAAACCTGCTGTAAAACCTTTTGGCAAAGGTTCAATTGCCACACAGAGACTCAAAGTCTCAATCTTTTTGTGATCTCCATAACTGTTACGGTAGAATAAAGACACCAAGTATTTGGAGCCAGACAACAATTTTTTAGCAACACATGCAATTGCAGAAATAAATCAAGTCCCATGTCCTTTGGAATCCAGAACCTTGGTTTCTACAGTTTTTATATAATTGAAGGGAATTTTTATAGCAGCTTTCCCCCCCCCAATTTTTTGAGCAAATATTATTGTATTTTTCCCAATTACATATAAAGATAGTTTCAACATTCGTTTTTAATGAGATTTTGAGTTTCAAATTTTTTCTCTCTCCATCCTTACAACTCTCCTTCCCAGAACAACAAGTAATCTGATCTAGGTAATACATATGCAATCATATAAACATATTTCCACATTAATCATATTGGAGACATCTGGTTTCTTTTTGATGAAGGGATCAGGAAACAGTGAGGTGAGAGTTTGGGGTAGTCTTGGGATTTTCCTCTCTTATAATTTTCCTATGATCAGGTAATTTACAAGAAGTTGAAACCTCATTTCACAAAAGGACAGATAAAGACAAAATGAAGTTATGCTCTTTTTACTGTAACAAGTCAGACTCTCTCTCCCAAGCCTCAGTCTCACCTTACCATAGTCTATTAGACATTTCAAACTGAACATTTCTTAGACACCTCAAAATCAACATGTTCATAACAGAATTAATTTTTCCCCCCACCCCACATTACCAAACTTCCCTCTTTCTGTCAAAGACTCCACCATTCCTTCATTCTCTTAGGTTTGTAACCTCTGGGTTATCTTCGGTTCCTCTTAGTCTGATACCCACAGATGCAATCAGTTGCCAAATCTTACCACTTAATTTTTACTTTTGAGACATCTTCCACATCTGGATTCTCCTCTCCTCTCGCACAGCTATCACCTTAGTTCAAGCCTTCATCAACTGCTGCCTGAAGGATTTCAATGACTTCCTATTAGTCTTCCAATCTCATCTTTCCCCTCTCCTAGCTATCCTCCACATAATTAGCAAAGTGATTTTTTAAAGAATATTCTGAAATGCAGTGCTTTTTCCATCATACCACACTCACTTCAAAAGCAGAACATTAAGAATGTTCCAGTGACTCTCTCTATTGCTTTTATGATCAACTATAAACTCTAAATCACTAATAATTAAAGAATTGTCGATTACAACAACACTGAGATTCTACTTCACACGTATAAGATTGACAAGGTTGACAAAATTGGAAAACGATAAATTCTGGAGGGTTTATGGGAAAACAGACATATTAATAATGCATTGCTGATGAGTTGTGAATTGGGTCAGCCATTCTGGAAACCAATTTGGAACTGTACCCCCAAGATTATTAAATGGTGCCACACCCTATAAGCCTATAAGGCACAAAGATCAAAGATAGAGGAAAGGACCCACATGAACAAAAATGTTTATAGCAGCTTTTTTTTTAGTAGTATAAAGAAGTGAAAAGGTGGGATTCTCATATTTTAGGGAGACTCAATGAACAAATTGGGAATACAAATAGGATGAAATACAATTCTGCCATAATAAATGACAAAAGGGATGGTTTCAGTAAAATCTGAGATTTGTACAAACTGAAAGAATTAAGCAAAATCAGAAGAAAAGTTTATATAATAACAATATCAAAATCAGCTTTAAAAAACTCTGATCAACACAATGACCAACCAGAGACCCAACGATGTAGTATGCTATCTTCCTGAAAGAGAGGTGACAGCTTCAGAATACAGAATGAGACATATTTTTGGGACATGGTCAATTTTTTTTCTTGAATATGCGTATTAGTTAAAATGATGTTGATTATTTGTTTTTTGCAGTGGTGGAAGGTTTGAAATGAGGAAAAATTGATTTTTTGATTAAAAAGACATTGAATTTAAAATTTATATTGAGGGGTGGCTAGGTGGTGCAGTGGATAGAGCACCGGCCCTGGAGTCAGGAGTACCTGAGTTCAAATCCTGACCTCAGACACTTAATAATGACCTAGTTGTGTGGCCTTGAGCAAGCCACCTAACCCCATTGCCTAGCAAAAACCTAATAAATAAATAAATAAAATTTATGTTGAAATCTGGACAAAAAGCATTCTTCATCATCTTGGTCTTGTGGATACCCTAAATTTATATTTTAACCCTTAAAACCACCCTATAAGATAGGTATTATTATTTTTTTAAATTTATTTAAGGGAATGGGGTTAAGTGGCTTGCCCAAGGCCACACAGATGGGTAATTATTAAGTGTCTGAGGCCGGATTTGAACTCAGGTCCTCCTGACTCCAAGGCTTGTGCTGTAGCCACTGCACCACCTAGCCACCCTATAGGTATTATTATTATTATTATTGTTGTTGTTGCTATTAATTTCACTTAAGCAGGCTCATGGAAAACTGAGACTTGCCTACAGTTTGTCACACAGCTAAGAAATATCTTAGGTTATATTTAAACTTCTTGTTCAGTTGTTTCAGACTCGTCATGATTCCATTTGTGGTTTTCTTTGTAAAGATATCAGAGTGATTTAGTACTTCCTTCTTCAGTGCCTTTTATAGATGAGGACACTGAGGCAAACAGGATTAAGTGACTTACCCAGGGTCACACAGCTAGCAAGTTCCTGAGCTAGATTTGAACTTTAAAAAGATGAGTCTTTCTGACTGTAGACCTGATACAACTTTTCACTTTGTCACCTATTTGCCCTGGAATTTGATTTTAGATTTTCTTAATTCCAGGTTCAAAGATTTTTTTTTTACTACTTCCTCCAGTTCTCTCGGCTTTAGACTAATTTTACCCCAATCAGATTGCAGGAAATGGGTGCCTTGAAATCACCAGCTAACTTTTTTTTAATGTTACAAAATTCTTTTAGCTTTTCATAAAGTTTTGTCTTTGTCTTCTAGTTTATGTTAGGTATCTAACAAATACTTGTAGAATAAATTAAATGTTTATTCTTTTATTTTTAAAAAATGTATATTCTTGGGGTGGCTAGGTGGCCCAGTAGATAGAGCATTGGGCCTGGAGTCAGGAGTATCTGGGTTCAAATCTGGCCTCAGACACTTAATAATTACCTAGCTGTGTGGCATTGGGCAAGCCACTTAACCCCATTGCCTTGCAAAAACAAAAGCTAAAAAAAAAAGTGTATATATTCTTTTAAAAAGGCTTTTCAATTCTCATTTTTTCTTCTTGAGTTCATCGGGGAAGTTGGGTCTCTGTGGTTAATGGATATGAGACATCACATGACAATTGATTGTATTTTGTAAATTGTAAAAAAACAATGATTTAACAACTTCCCCCAGAAGTATAGATGAAGTTCAGAGTATGCAATAATTCTCTATTTTGTTAGTAGTGAACATAAATCATTACAGCACCATAAGTTAAGGTGACAAATAAAATAAGATTTCAACTCAGGCCTCATAGGACTATTGATTTAGAGCTGGAAGGGAAGGACTTCAGAGGATATGTAGCCCAGACCTTTCATTTTATAAATAAGGAAATTGAAGTGTAGAAACAATTATTTGCCTGTGGCCACACAGGGATGTCAGAGCTGGAGAGGGCATTAAAGGTCATCTAGTACAAAATGAGGCAGAGCAAGTTTCCACAACTTATCCAAGATCACACAGTGGGAAACATAGGATTTGAACCCAGGCTCTCTGATTAGAAATGCAGTGCTTAACTTGAAGGTCAAGGACTAGTCTACCTATCAGATCCAAGGAAAGGGAAGCAGTTTATGACTAAGGAAGAGATGGAGAACGTCACCAAACAAACTAGATAATTTTCTTACATTAAATTAAGAAGCTTTTGCACAGACAAAACCACTGTAACCAAGATCAAAAGAAATGTAGTAAATTGGGAAACAATTTTTACAACTAGTATTTCTGACAAAGGACTCACTTCTAAAATATACAGAGAACTGAGTCAAATTTAAAAAAAAAGCCATTCCCCAATTGACAAATGGTCAAAGGATATGCAAAGGCAATTTACAGATGAGGAAATTAAAACAATCCATCATATGAAAAAGTGCTCTAAATCATTACTTATGAGAGAAATGCAAATTAAAGCATCTCTGAGATACCACCTCACACCTCTCAGACTGGCCAATATGACCAGAAAGGACAATGATCAATGTTGGAAGGGTTGTGGGAAATCTGGGACACTAATATATTGTGGGTGGAGCTGTGAACTCATCCAACCTTTCTGGAGAGAAATTTGGAATTACTCCCAAAGGACAACAAAAATGAGCATACCCTTTGATCCAGCAATACCACTACTGGGTCTACACCCTGAAGAGATGATGAAAAAAGGGTAAAAATATCACTTGTAGAAAAATATTCATAGCAGTCTTGTTTGTGGTGGCAAAGAATTGGAAATTAAGTAAATCTCCTTCAATTGAGGAATGGCTGAACAAACTGTGGTGTCATGAAACTCTATTTTTCTATTAGAAACCAGGAGGGATGGGAATTCAGGGAAGCCTGGAAGTATTTGCATGAACTGATGCTGAGTGAGATGAGCAGCACCAGAAAAACACTGTACACCCTAACAGCAACATGGGAGCGATGATCAACCTTGATGGACTTGCTCATTCCATCAGTGCAATAATCAGGGATAATTTGGGGCTGTCTGTGATGGAGAATGCCATCTGTACCCAGAGAAAGAATTGTGGAGTTTGAAAAAAGACCAAAGACCTTTAATTTAGGAAAAAAACAAAACCCATTATCTTACTATGTAATTCTGCTATCTCTTATACTTTATTTTTCTTCCTTTAGGATATGATTTCTCTCTCATCACATACAACTTAGATCAATGTATACCACGGAAACATTGTGAAGACTAACAAACTGCATTCTGGGGGGGGGGGAAGATTAGGGGGAAAATTGTAAAAGTCAAAATAAATAAAATAAAACAAAAACAAAAACAAACAACAAAAAAAAAAAAGAAATGTGGTGCTTTTCCATCATTCCACATTCACTCCAAAGCCAATTTTCAGAGCCTAGTCTTCTTTATGGGATTCAGAAAAACAATCCAATCTTTTTCCCACTTGGGGAAAAAAATGATGAATTGATAAATCACATTTAAAGCTCAGTAATTTGAAAAATATCAAATTTCTTTGACAAGGAGGAGTTTGGAGATGACCCATAAGGTCCATCTAAATCCTAATCTATTATAGCCTATTATTTTTATTTTCTATGTGAGTCTGACTTGTGATTTCAGAAGTGTTGAGAATGTCTTTTTTTTTCAGTTTTTGCAAGGCAATGGGGTTAAGTGACTTGCCCAAGGTCACACAGCCAGGTAATTATTAAGTGTCTGAGGTTAGGATTTGAACTCAGGTCCTCCTGACTCCAGGGCCGGTGCTCTATCCACTGCTCCACCTAGCCACCTCTGAGAATGTCTTTTAACAATGTTTCCGGGCAGCTAGGTGGTGCAGTGAATAGAGCACCCGGCCCTGGAGTCAGGAGGACCTGAGTTCAAATCCTAACCTCAGACACTTAATAATTACCTGGCTGTGTGACCTTGGGCAAGCCACTTAACCCCATTGCCTAGCAAATACTAAAAAAAAAGTTCATCGATAATTACTCTTTTTCTAAATTTTGATTTATTTTTAATTTTTTAAAAATTTTACAATTTTCCCATCCTCCCCCTAACAGAAGGCAGTTTAATAGTCTTTACATTGTTTCAATGCTATACATTGATCAAAATCGTCAAAAATTATTCTGCAGCGCTCAGAGAGCTGAGATATGAATTGAGGGTCCTAGAACTATGCAACCCCAAGATTCTCTATTTGGACGCAAGATTTCCAGGATTTGTGAATACTGACTTGACCTACCACTGAGAGTCAGTGGTTCCTCGGTGGCAGTGCCCAACTTAAGGGGGTAAAAGAGGAGTGTACTCTTGAGAGTCAAAGATCAGCCCCTCAGGATGCACAGAGACCTCAGGAAAGAGCCAAGGTAGAGGGGTAGCAGGGGCTTGGGGGTGAAGGGTGAGCCCCTTGGTATCCACAGAGACCTTAGGAGAGAGCCAAGGGAGAGAGGTGGCAGGGGCTTGGGGGTGAAGGGTGAGCCCCTTGGTATCCACAGAGACCTTAGGAGAGAGCCAAGGTAGAGGGGTAGCAGGGGCTTGGGGGTGAAGGGTGAGCCCCTTGGTATCCACAGAGACCTTAGGAGAGAGCCAAGGGAGAGAGGTGGCAGGGGCTTGGGGGTGAAGGATGAGCCCCTTGGTATCCACAGAGACCTTAGGAGAGAGCCAAGGGAGAGGGGTGGCAGGGGCTTGGGGGTGAAGGGTGAGCCCTCAGGATTTAGGAGATCTCAGAGAGGGTCCAGGGTGGGGGCCACCAGGGTGCGGGGTCTCACGTTGCCGTCCACGCCCGGGCACCCGCGGGACCCAGCGGAGATCTCCAGGGGCCCCTCCTGCGGCCCCCCAAGACTCCGCTCTTCTGGGGGGATGAGCGGGTGGGGCCACCCCCGAGGGTCCAAATTCACGAGAGATTTGAGGGGGCGGACGCGGGAGATCTCGGGGTCCCTCGCGGGTGCGCACCCCTGGGAGCAGGGGCGGGGTTACCCAGGGAGGAAATCCGCGGGGCTGGGCGTGGGGCCCCTGGGGGAGCGGGTCAGGGGAGGGGGCTCCGGGCCCGGCTCCGCCCCCCGCGGGGTGGGAAGGTCTGACCCCACCCCCGTGGCTGCCCAGAAGCAAAAGTGAAAGGAGGCCGCGGCCCGCGGCTCCCCGATCGCGGCCGTCCCCCTCCCCGGGGCCACTCTGTCTGACTTGGCCCCCTTTGCCCAGCGCGCCCCCCGCGCCCCCTCCTGCCACCGGCCTCCCCCGGGGCGCCCCCCATCCAGGACTGCCCCCCACCCGGGGCGCCCCCCATCCAGGACTGCCCCCCACCCGGGGCGCCCCCCATCCAGGACTGTCCCCCACCCGGGGCGCCCCCCATCCAGGACTGCCCCCGGGGCGCTCCCCATCCAGGACTGCCCCCCACCCCGGGGCGCCCCCATCCAGGACTCCCCCGGGGTGCCCCCATCCAGGACTGCCCCGGGGCGCCCCCCATCCAGGACTGCCCCCCACCCCGGGGCGCCCCCATCCAGGACCGCCCCCCACCCCGGGGCGCCTCCCGGCAGCTGCCCAGCGCCCCCGGGAGCTCCGGCCCGGCCCGCTCCCGACGGCAGGATGCTCTGCTTCCTCAGGGGCATGGCCTTCGTGCCCTTCCTGCTGGTGACCTGGTCCTCTGCCGCCTTCATCATCTCCTACGTGATCGCCGTGGTCTTTGGACACGTCAACCCCTTCCTTCCCTACATCAGGTAAGGACCCTCCTAGTCCAGGTCGGGGAGCACAGTCGGTTCGGAAAACACAGAAGCAGCAAAGTCAAAATGAGTCCTGACCTCGGGGGCAAGGGAGAACCCATCTTGTGCCCCCCTCACTCTCTCTCCTTCACCTCCCTGAGTCTCAGTGCCCTCTTCTGTAAGATGCCACCTTGGGCCAGGTGCCCTTGAAGGACCGACTCTTCCAGCTCCTCCCTCTGATGCTGAGAAGAGCGGATCAGAAATGTGTTGTGACCTGGGACTAGACCCAGTTTGTGGAGGACTGGACGTAGCCATCCCCAACTTCTCTAAGCCGGAAAGCCCAGGTGACCTTGGACAAAGTCTCCAGATCTCATATTCCTCACTTGTAAGATGTGGCATCTGGGTTAGGTGATAGACTAGGCGCCTAGATTTCCTCCAGAACCCTAGAATTACACACCAACTGGAGAAATCCTAGCAAAACACTGCAAGTTTTGTTTATTTTTCGAAAAGACAGGGGGAGTGGAGGAAAGTGGGATTCAGAATGGCAGGAAGGAGCTTCATGTTTTTGACTGGTCAGAACTGGGGGACCTCTGCTTTGAACTTCTTCCCTGGAGCTTTTAAAGATAGATTCCACCAATCCAAACCCTTGAAGCACAAACTCCTTTCCCTCCCAAGCTCAGTGTATCCAGGAGAGAGTTCCCCAAACCATCTTTAACTTTTCTTTTTCTGTTGGGGGCACCACTCCATGCTCTTGTGACCCAGGTTTCCAACTAGAACCTCTTAACCTCTTGCCTGGATTCCAGCAGTGGCCTGCTACTCACATCCCTGTCTCCAGGGTTTTCTCTCTCCCAGTCACAGAGCTGTTCTCACCCTAGAAGTACAGAGCTGCTTCTAAATACCGATTCTGCTTCTGCTTCTTCCTCCCTATGGGAACTTGGGGGAAACCACTGAATTTCCTTGGGCCCCAGTTTCATCTTTTGTAAAACAAGAGGGTTGATTAGTTTCTGAGTTCCTTTTATGTTGTGCTTTTGTTCTCTTGACCTCAAAAACTATGGTTCCCAGTTGCTTCTAGAAGAAAATGCAAAATCAGCCTGGCTTCCCCTTCAATTGATATTCCTATGCATCAACAATCATTTATTAAAGTGTTTATTGTGTGTTAAGTGTGGGGGCTACCCAGAAAGGCAAAACTTGTCTTTGCCCACTAGTAGCTCACATGTGAATGGAGAAGTTATTTATGTTAAGAGATACACTGGGTGGACCAAGGTAGAGTTTTATGTTGAGATACATGAGATAGACCACGGTAGAGTTTTTTCTGTTAAGAGACACGGGGTGGACCAAGGTAGAGTTTTATGTTGAGATACATGAGATAGACCACGGTAGAGTTTTTTCTGTTAAGAGACACGGGGTGGACCAAGGTAGAGTTTTATGTTGAGATACTTGAGATAGACCAAAGTTGAGTATTTCTGGTTAAGAGACACATAGATCAAGGAAGAGTTTTTTCTGTGTTAAAGAGATAAATGGAGTAGATTAAGGTAGGATTTAATCTAGGTTAAGAGATACATGGAGTAAACCAGGATAGAGTTTTTCCCAAATTAAGAAATACATGGGTAGACCGAGATAGAGTCTTATCTATGTTGAGATACCATAGGGGTAGACCATGGTAGAGTTTAATCTATGTTAAGAGATACATGGGGTAGACCAAGATACAGGTTTTTTCCATGTTGGGATACATAGGGTAGACCAAGGTAGAATTTAATCTATGTTAAGACCTACATTGAGTAAGAGCATCTAGGTGGCACAGTGGATAGAGCACTGGCCCTGGAGATAAGAGGACTTGAGTTCAAATCCAACCTCAGATACTTAATTGCTTAACTGTGAAATCTTGGGCAAGTCACTTAATCTCAATGTCTTGTAAAAAACAAAAACAAAGAGAGATACATGAAATAGCCCAAGGGTGAGATATATATGTTAAGGGATTCATGGGGTAGATCAAGGTTGAGATACATGGATTAGTCCAAGGCAGAGTCTAATCTCTGTTAAGAGATACACGGAACAGGGGGTGGCTAGGTGATGCAATGGATAGAGCATGGGCCCTGGAGTCAGGAATACCTGAGTTCAAATCCAGCCTCAGACACATAATAATTATCTAGCTGTGTGGCCTTGGGCAAGCCACTTAACCCCATTGCCTTGCAAGAGAGAGAGAAAGAGAGAGAGAGAGAGAGAGATAAGAGAGATACATGGAGTAGAACAAGGTAAAGTTTTATCTATGTTAAAGAATATATATATATATATGGAATAGACCAAGGTAGAGTTTGATTTATGTTTAGAGAAGCATAATGTAGACCAAGATAGAGTTTTATCTATGAAGAGATACATGGAGTACACCAAGGGAGAGTTGAATTTATGTTAAGAGATACATGGATGGGGCGGCTAGGTGGCATAGTGGATTAAAGCACCAGCCTTGGAGTCAGGAGTACCTGGGTTCAAATCCGGCCTCAGACACTTAATAATGACCTAGCCGTGTGGCCTTGGGCAAGCCACTTAACCCCATTTGCCTTGCAAAAAAAACCTAACAAAAAAAAAAAAGAGACATGGAGTAGACCAGGGTGCTCTAGGGAAGGGCACTGGGAATCTGGCTGAAGAAGAGCTGAGGTACTGGGGGTAAACTGAGCCTTGAAGGAAGCCATGGGAAGCTAGCAGAAAGAGGCCAAATTGTCCTTCTGTAAGTTCCCAGTACATGCCATTCTATGTGCTTTTTTGCACAGATGGTTCCCCAAACCTGAAATGTCCTCTTTGCTTATCTCCACCTCTTAGACTCCCTGACTTCAAAGCACAACTTAAGTGCGAAGCCCCCAGTACAAGCTCTCTCTCTTCTCTCTCTTTTTTTTTAGGTTTTTTTTTTTTTTTTGCAAGGCAAGGGGGTTAAGTGGCTTGCCCAGGCCACACGGCTAGGTCATTATTAAGTGTCTGAGGCCGGATTTGAACTCAGGTACTTCTGACTCCAGGGCCCGTGCTCTATCCACTGCGCCACCTAGCCACCCCTTCTCTTCTCTCTTGAAATAACTTTTTGTAATATTGCTTATCTGGGTAGAATATAGATTCCTTGAGAACTAGGACAGTTTTGTTTTTTCTCTTGAGACTCCGGTACCTTGCCTGGTGCCAGCACCCAGGAGGTGTGGATTGAGTTGACAATGATCTCTGCTATCTCTGAATTTGTAGCAATTTCTGTTTCCTCTAGTCAGATTAAAAACAAAACAAAATCGCACCATTTTGTTGGGATACTTTTTTGTTATCCTCTCCTTAACCAGAGTGTAAGCTCTTTGAGGACATGGATTGAATTTCATTCTTTTTTTGTTTTCCCCTCCCTTCTTATCATAGCAGTGTATAATAATCATTGAAGCAAGGGGAGGGAGGGCAGTATATTTCAGTCTTGGAATTCTAGAAATACAACAAAATTTGGAGCCGTTATCTGATCATAGCTTGGAACTGGAAGGAACCTCAAAGGCAATACTGTCCAGACTCCCTCATTTTAGAAGTGATGAAGCTCATACAGTTAAATGTCAAAAAAAAAAAGATTTGCCTGAGTCACGATCAGAGAAGTAGAGTTGGCTCAGATTTTCAGGAACTTTAGGTACAATTTACTTAACAGATGGGGAAACTGAGGCTCAGTGAGGTGAATAATAGTTCATATTTATATAATGCTTTATTTTAGGATTTACTGTGACCCTATGTTGTAAGTAGATAAAGGCTCAATAAATACTATTGTCACTGATATACCTTAGGCAAAGTGACCTCTACTGTTTTATAGGAAAATAAACCAGATCTCTCTGGACTTACATTTCCACATGTGTAAAAGGAAAGGTTTTAAATGGTTTCTGAGTTGTCTTCCAGCTCTTGATCTATGATCCTATGTCCTGGTTCAAATCCTTCCTTTGATAATTATTACCTATGTGACCATGAGCGTGTCAAAGCATCTCCCCAAGACTTTGGCTTCCCTATTTTTAGAAGGGAATGAACTAGATGGCTTCTGAAGTTCCATTTTTGGCTCCAGATCTATGACCCTAAGTCACTTAACCTCTCTGAGCCTCAGTTTCCTCATTTGTAAAGTGGATTAGACTAGGGGGCTTCTGAGGTTCCATTCTGGTTCCACAACTATAACCCTAAGTCACCTCATCTCCCTAGATCTCAGTTTCCTCATCTGTAAAGTGGGTTAGACTAGGTGGCTTGTAAGATTCCTTTCATCTCTCTCTCTCTCTCTCTCTCTCTCTCTCTCTCTATATATATATATATATATATATATATATATATATATATATAATCAACTATCTCCTCAAGATTTTGATTTCTTCCTCTAGTTTTATGAATTAAATCTACTGCCTTCCCTGCCTTTGTGTGTGTCTTTTTTTTATTCCTATTAGGGCAAGAAATACTTAAGGTGGATAGAGTTGAGAGAAGCAAGGAAGGACATATGGGCAATATTTCATGTGCCAGACAGATGAATGGTAATGACTCTAGAGTCTGTTAGGTCCTGAAGAGAGAGATACCTGCTTCATCCATTAGGGATGGATTGGATTAGCAGTCTGACTTCTAGAAAGACCAGGATCAGCTCTGGACCATATTACTTAGATTGTCTGAGGCAGTTTTTCAAGGAATAGAACAGCCATTCTATAATGCATGATCCTGGCTAAATATTAACTACCTTCAAGGACCTGTGATTTCATTGATGTGGGCACCCACCATCTTGAACTTGGAGATAAGCCCGAGGCTGAATGATTAAATGATCCCTCCCCACCAGTTAGCCCTTGTCAGAGGATCATGAATTTAGATTAAGAAATGCTTGGTACTTCTGGTGCCATCTGATCTAATCTCATTTTACAGATGAGAAAACTGAGGCTGCAGAGAAATGAAGTGATTGCTCAGTTCTTGTCTCCAGTTCTAAGATTCTATCATTTACTGTCTGTCTGAAGATTTAGTTTCTTTAGAACTGAGAACAAGAAAGGTAGTTTCTGATACTCAATTTCAAAGTCTTCATATGAATGAATACATGAAAGAAAGACTGAATAAAAATGAATTTTATTAGGTGCTTAGACTTCATGGACTGGGATACAACTATACAAGCTAAATCATTTCTACCTTCAAAAAAATCTGTTTTTTCTTTTTTTTAAATGATGAACTTCAGAACATTAATATTTCAACATACAAATAATACAAATAGAGCATTGTATATAAAACTATGAACTTCTCTTATATATATTTTTAAAATATATGTTAAATTAGGGGCAGCTAGGGGGCACAGTGGATAGACCACCAGCTCTGGAGTCAGAAGGACCCGAATTCACCAGTCTCAGATACTTAATACTTAATACTAAGTCTAGCTGGGTGACCTTGGGCAAGCCACTCTTAACCCATTGCTATAAATAAAATAAAATTTTAAAAAATTAATAGATTAGTAACATGACTTATAGTAACATCTACTTATAGGAATTAAATCACTTTTATTTAATAGTGGAAATGACATAAGGAGATCTGGAACCAGCAGAGGCTTTGGTTTGTGAATGGCCCTAGAGCCTCTGGGAGTGAATTGATGCTAAAGAGCTGATACCTAGCCTTAGGCTTTCTGAAAAGGACTATATTTAGCCTGGAATTTAGTTCAAGGGCCATTTGCATTTGGTTCTAGGACTTTCTTAATTTCTAAACCCTTCTGCCTTGGGCTCTTTGATTCCATGACCCTAAATCCATCTTTACCCTTATCACTGCCTGTTTCATTAAGCTTCTGCTGCTTCCCTTTCCAATCTTAAACACCATATGTTCCTGACCAAGAGTGCTAGAACCTTTAGTGTTACTCCAGTGCAACTCCCACATTTTCTAGAAGAGGAAAATGAGACTCTTTGTAATAAATGAAAGAGATGGAATTTGAACCCAGGCCTCTGACATCATCTCTGGTTGGATGTAAATAGGATGCTTCATTATAAGTTCTTTGGACATGTCATATATAGTTTGTCATTGCATTGATTTGAGTTCTGAAATCTTTCAGAGTTATTTTTCTTTACAATATAGTTGTCCTTGTGTCTGCTCTCTTGGTTCTACTCAGTTTATTCTGCATCAATTCATACTATCCAGGATACTTTGCAGTCATCTCTTTCACTATTTCTTTTTTTTAAATTTATTTACTTTCATCCATATGCACATGTATATTTTTAAGTTACAAAATTTCCTTCCACCCTTCCTTCCCAGCCTCCTCCCTTCAGCGGCAAACAGTCAGGTTAGCATTGTACATACATATTTTTCCCCCCGCGGGTGGATCACATTCTTTATAAGTCCATCACAAAAGTTACTTCCATATTTTTCTACCATTGTCATTGCTGATTGCAACTCCCTCCTTTCATATTTCTCCACTACCATGTACTCTATTTTCTCTCTCCTTTCACTCTGACTCTGCTGTAGGGTAGCTGAGTGGTGCAGCAGATAGATCCATGGCCCTGGAGCCAAGAGGCCCTGAGCCCCCCTACCACCCCTTAGGCCCAGCATCCACCTGTCCCTATGGTCCCAGGCAGGCCATCCAATCCTAGCCCCTTGCAAGAAGTAAAAAAGAAAATGTGGGGGCAGCTAGGTGGCACAGTGGATAAAGCACTGGATAAAGCACCGGCCCTGGAGTCAGGAGTACCTGGGTTCAAATCCGGTCTCAGACACTTAATAATTACCTAGCTGTGTGGCCTTGGGCAAGCCACTTAACCCCATTTGCCGTGCAAAAAAAAAAAACTAAAAAAAAAAAGAAAATGTGTTATATCTGACCACTCTCCCCCCATGGTCCATCCTCTCCTCCATCACTCACATCACCCCCCCCTTCTCCCGTCCCCCTTCCCTCCTTCTTACTCCAGTTGTCTATACCCCATTGAGTATATATGCTGTTTCCTCTCCTAGCCACCCCTGATGAGAGCAAAGTTTCCTTCATTCCCCCTTGCCTCCCCCCTTCCATATCATTGCAATAGCTCATTGTAATAAAAAAAAATCTTATTATATGAAATATCTTAGCCTATTCCCCCTCTCCTTTTTCTTTCTCCCATTACATTTCCCCTTTTTCTATTGACTCCATTTTTACCCCATATTTTATCTTCAAATTCAGCTTTCTCCTGTGCTTCATCTATAAAAGCTCCTTCTACCTGCTCTGTTAATTGAGAAGGTTCATATGAGTATTATCAGTATCATTTTTCTATGCAGGAATACATGCAGTTCATCATCATTAAGTCCCTCATATTTTCCCCTTCTCCTCCACTCTCTATGCTTCACCTGGGTCCTGTATTTGAAGATCAAACCTATTCAGCTCTGGCCATTCCAACAGGAACATTTGAAATTCCCCTGGTTCATTGAAAGTCCATCTTTTTCCCTGAAAGAGGATGTTCAGTTTTGCTGGGTAGTTGATTCTTCCTTGCATTCTAAGCTCTTTTGCCTTCCGGTATATTATATTCCAAGCCCTAAGAGCTTTTAATGTAGTTGCTGCTAAGTCCTGTGAGATCCTGATTGCAGCTCCAGGGTATTTGAATTGTGTCCTTCTGGATGCTTGTAATATTTTCTCTTTGACTTGGGAGTTTTGGAACTTGGCTATAATATTCCTAGGGGTTGGTTTTTTGGGATCTCTTTCTTGGGGGGGATCGGTGGATTCTCTCCATTTCTATTTTGTCCTCTGCTTCTAGGATATCAGGGCAATTTTCCTGTAGTAATTCTTTGAAAATGATGTCAAGGCTCTTTTTCTGATCATGACTTTCAGGTATTCCAATAATTTTTAAATTATCTTTCCTAAATCTGTTTTCCATATCAGCTGTTTTTTCAGTAAGATGGTTCACATTTTTTTCTAATTTTTCATTTTTTTGGTTTTGAAGTATTGAGTCCTGATTTCTCATAAATTCATCAATCTCCCTGGGTTCTATTCTTTGTCTGAAGGATTTGTTTTCCTCAGAGAGTTTTCCTATCTCTTTTTCCATCTGGCCAATTTTGCTTTTTAAAGCATTCTTCTTAACATCTTTTTGAACTGTTTTATCCATTTGACCTAAGCTTGTTTTTAGCATGCTATTTTCTTCAGCATTTTTTTTGGATTTCCTTGACTAGGCTGCTGACTTCATTTTCATGTTTTTCCTGCATCTCTCTCCTTTCTTTTCCCAGTTTTTCTTCTAACTCCCTCATGTGATTTTCAAAGTCTTTTTTTTTATTTAGGTTTTTGCAAGGCAAACGGGTTAAGTGGCTTGCCCAAGGCCACACAGCTAGGTAATTATTAAGTATTTGAGACCAGATTTGAACCCAGGTACTCCTGACTCCAGGGCCAGTGCTTTATCCATTATGCCACCTAGCTGCCCCTCAAAGTCTTTTTTGAGCTCTGTCATAGCCTGAGCCCAATTTCTGTTTTTCTTGGAGTCTTTAGATGCAGGAGCTTGTGCTTCCTCATCTTCAGACTGAGTATTTTGATCCTTCTTGGGATCATAGATAATGTATTTCTCAATGGTGTTCCTCTTGTTTCTCTGCTTGCTCAGCCTGTTTTGAGGCGCTTCCTGAGCTTTTGGGACACTCCCACAAGGGTCTCAATGTGTAAGGCTCTGTCCTCCCTCCTGGTCTGTGAATGACCATAAGCACCCCCTCTGCCATGGGGCTAAGGTGGGGGGGTGCTCCTGCTGTTCTATTGGGGGGGGGTCCTAGACTTCAATCAGGATCTGAATTTGGTCAGAGCCCCAGACTCCTGTTCCAGGGGCAGAGCTCGGCAGTCTCTCTCTTCACTCCCCTCCCTAGGTTCAATGGGCTCATGCCCTGGGGGCTCCTGCTTACTGGCTCCACCTGCTTGTTTCCTGGATCTGGGCTGCAGTGGCCACACTGCTTGCTGTGTGCCCCGAGGGCTGGGCTTCACGTGCTCGCTCTGGCAGAGGTTCCCCTTGCTGTTCCCCTAGGTTGTGCCCAGTGCTCCCCCGGGGCGTAGCTCAGGAGACTCCCCCGCTGCTGTGAGCCAAGGCTCCCAGTGCCCTGGGGCTGCCCCCAGGAGGCTGAAGTTCTTTCGCTCTGGTGGGCCACCCCTCTGGCAGGCCGCCCCTCTGACCCCGGGGAGCAGAGCCTTTCTGTTCTTTTCCAGGTTACCTTGAGTAGGAGCACTGCCTCACTGGGTCCCTCTGTGGGTTCTGTCTCTCAAAAGTTTAGAGTCCTTAGTTTCGAAGGTTTATGAGAGAGCACCTAAAACACAATCTGCTCTTGTCATCATCTTGGCTCCGCCCCTGTTGTACATACATATTTTTGATAAAAATGTTTATAGATTAGTAATTTTCAGTATGAGGGATTAGGATAAAGGGAAAGAGATGCATAGGAGCTAATTTTTATAAAGTGTTCATCAGATTCTGAAGGTGTGTGTGTGTGTGTGTGTGTGTTGTGTGTTTCCCTTTGGATGGGGATAATATAGTCCATAGCCATTCTCATACAGTTGTCCTAACTTTCTGGACTGCTGAAAGGAATTGCTTCCATCAAGATTGTTCATCTCATAATGTTGCATACAATGTTTTCTTGGTTCTACTCCCTTTGCTCAGCATCAGATCCCATAAGACATTCCAGGCTTCTCTAGAGTCCAACCATTTATGGTTGCTTATAGAACAATAGTATTCTATAGTATTCATGTACCATATTTTTTTTTGTTGTTTTTTTTTTAATTTTAGAAAGGTTTTATTTATTTTGAGTTTTACAATTTTTCACTCAATCTTGCTTCCCTCCCCCCACTCCCCACAGAAGCTAACATTTCAAATACAATATTGAATAGTAGTGGTGATAGTGGGCATCTTTGTTTCACCCCTTATCTTATTGGGAATCCCTCTAGCCTCTGCCCATTGCATATAATGCTTGTTGATGGTTTCAGATAGATACTGTTTATTATTCTAAGGAATAAGTTCTAAGTCCATTTATTCCTACACGCTCTAGTGTTTTTAGTAGGAATGGGTGCTATATTTTGTCAAAAATCATATGATTTCTGATAGGTTTGTTACTGATAAAATTAATTATACTGACAGTTTTCCTAATATTGAACTAACCCTGCATTCCTGGGATAAATCCTACTTGGTCATAATGTATTATCCCAGTGATAACTTGTTGTAGTCATTTTGCTAAGATTTTATTTAAGGTTTTGGCATTTATATTCATCAAGGAGATAGGTCTATAATTTTCTTTCTCTGTTTTAACTCTTCCTGGTTTAGGTATCAGCACCATATTGGTTTCATAGAAAGAGTTAGGCAGAGTTCCGTCTTCCCCTATTTTTCCAAATAGTTTATATAGAATTAGAACCAGTTGTTCCTTAAACGTTTGATAGAATTGATTTGTGAATCCATCTGACCCTAGAGATTTTGTTTTTAGTTTTTTGCTAGGCAATGGGGTTAAGTGACTTGCCCAAGGCCACACAGCTAGATAATTATTAAGTGTCTGAGGTCAGATTTGAACTCAGGTACTCCTGACTCCAGGGCCGGTGCTCTATCCACTGCGCCACCTAGCTGCTCCTAGAGATTTTTAATTAAGGCGTTTAATAATGACTTTTTGAATTTCTTTTTCTGTGATAGGGTTGTTTAGGTATTTAATTTCCCCTTCATTTAATCTGGGAAATTTATATTTTTGTAAATATTCATCCATTTCATTTAGATTATCGAATTTATTGGCATAGAGTTGGGCAAAATAATTTCAAATTGTTACTTTAATTTCCTCCTCATTGGTGGTGAGTACACCTTTTTCATTTATGATACTAGCAATTTGGTTTTCTTCTTTTTTTTAAATCAAATTGACCAGAGCTTTATAAATTTTATTTTTTTTTCATAAAAACAGCTCTTGGTTTTATTTATTACTTCAATAGTTTTCTTGCTTTTGATTTTATTAATGTCTCCTTTAATTTTTAGAATTTCTAATTTGGTATTTAACTGGGGGGGGTTTGATTTGTTCTTTCTCTAATTTATTATTTGCATATTTAGTTCATTGATTTCCCCTTTCTCTAATTTATTCACATAAGCCTTTAAAGATATACTATATCCCCTGACAGCAGCCTTGAGTGTATCCTATAGGTTTTGGTATGTTGTTTCCTTATTGTCATTATCTCGGATAAAATAATTAATTCTTTCTATAACTTGTTGCTTGATCCACTCATTCTTTAAAATGAGGTTATTCAGTGTCCAATTAGTTTTGGTTCTATATCTCCCTGGCTCAATATTGCATGTTTTTATTGCATTATGATCTGAGGAAGATGTATTCACTATTTCTGCCCTTCTGCAATTGATTATTAGGTTTTTATGCCCTAGGAAATGGTCAATTTTTGTGTAAGTCCCATGTACTGCAGAAAAAGAAAGTATATTCCTTTCTATCCCCATTTAGTTTCTTCCATAAGTCTATCATGTCTAGGTTTTCTAACAATCTATTTACCTCCTTAACTTCCTTCTTGTTTATTTTATAGTCAGATTTATTTAAATTTGAGAGCCAGCAGTTGAGGTCTCCTACTATTAGAGTTTTGCTGTCTATGTCTTCCTGCAATTCCTTCAACTTCTCCTCTAAGAATCTGGATGCTATACCATTGGGTACATACATATTTAGTATTGAAATTACTTTATTGTCTATGGTTACCATAATTTGTTTAGCCATTCTCCAATTGATGAGCATCCCCTCAAATTCCAATTCTTTGCCACTACAAAATGAACTGCTATGAATATTTTGGAACATGTAGGACTTTTTCCCCTTTTTCTATAATTTCTTCTGGATAAAGACCTAGAATGGAATTGCTGGGTCAAAGGGTATGAACAATTTTATTGCTCTTTGGGCATAGTTCCATATTGCTCTCCAGAAAAGTTGGATTCATTCATAACTCCCCCAACAATGCATCAATGTTCCAATCTTCCCACAACCTCTCCAACATTGATCATTTTCCATTTTTTCTCATCTTGGCTAATCTGATAGGTGTCTTTCACTATTTCTTATACATACAGCAATTTTCCATCATATTTATATGCCGTGATTCATTCTTTATTTGATGGGCACCCCCTTATATAGCATATAACTAACCTTATTTTTTAATTACCTCCTTCAGGATCTTCAGGATCAGTGTCTTTCTCATGCTATATTGCCTTACTTCTACTTTTCCTCTCAATGCTCCTTTCCTTAGCTGCCATCCCCATCCTTGTTTCCCTGTTAGTTTGATGGATTTATACACAAAACTTTGTGTGTGTGTGTGTGTGTGTGTGTGTGTGTATGTGTGTATAAAACCTTCTTTTGTTCATTTCAGATAAGAATGAGATTCATGTGATGCCGAAGGCCTCCCAACTCTTCCTACATTTCAAGATCTCTTGTTTTAGTAGAAGCTGCCATGTCCTGTGTGATCCTCTTGTAGTTTGTTGATATTTGAGCTGCTTCCTTCTGGATCCTTGCAGTATTTTCTTCTTTAACATGAGGAACTCTGAATGTTGGCTATAACATTTCACTCGGGGCGGGGGGCTTTTTTCCCTTTGGGTGTTTCTTTCAGTAGATGATTTTTCTATCTCTTCACTCTGCTCTATGAACCTAATAGTTTAGAGGGAAGTTTTGGCTTTTATTTTCTTTTTCTTTTTTTTTTTAGGTTTTTTTTTTTTTGCTAGGTAAATGGGGTTAAGTGGCTTGCCCAAGGCCACACAGCTAGGTCATTATTAAGTGTCTGAGACCAGATTTGGGTACTCCTGACTCCAGGGCTGGTGCTTTATCCATTATGCCACCTTGCTGCCCCTGGTTTTTATTTTCTTGAGTGGTTTAGTGATTTTTAAATGTTTTTTTTCTTGATTTATTTACCAGGACTGTTGTAAAATAACATTACATTTTCTAGTTTTTCAGTTCATTGATTTTGAACTAATATTTCTTATGCTTTTATGAAGTTTTTGATTTCTCTTTCATTTATTCAAGTTTTCTGGGAGACAATTTCTTGGGGAAGATTTTCCACTTTGTCTTTATTCAGCTATTCTCTTTCTAATTCTTTTCTATAGAATTTTTATTTATTTATTCATTTGCGTTGCTGTGTCTACACTGAATGCTTTTGCTCTTCAAGATTCTGGCTCCCCTTCCTCTCCCCTATTGGTTTACATGCTCTAGGGGGCTTTTAAGGAGAACTATTTCTCCTTTTTTGCCTTTAGACAGAGAACCCTGTAGGCAATGTGCATTTTTACCCCTTTTCTGGTCACACTTGGAGACTACAGACTTCTTTGACTATGATTTTTTTTTTTGGTTTTTGCAAGGCAAATGGGATTAAGTGGCTTGCCCAAGGCCACACAGCCAGATAATTATTAAGTGTCTGAGACTGGATTTGAACCCAGGTACTCCTGACTCCAGGGCCAGTGCTTTATCCACTGCACCACCTAGCTGCCCCAGACTATGATTCTTTAAAAAGAAAAATCTTAATTGTATTCTTTTTCTAATTACATGTAGAAATAGTTTTCATCATTCATTTTTGTAAAACTTTCTCCCTCTCTCAAGTCCCTTCCCCCTCCCCATAATAGCAATCAATCTGATAAAGGTTATACATAAACAATCATGTTAAACATATTTCTATATTGGTCATGCTAAGGAAGAATCAGAACAAAAGAGAAAAAACTGCAAGGAAGAAAAAAAAATAAATTTTAAAAAATGAAAATAGTAAGCTTTAATCTGCACTTAGTTTCCAAGGTTCTTTCTCTGAATGTTTATGACATTTTCCATCACAAGTCTTTTAGAATTGTCTTCAATCACTATATTGCTGAGAAGTTAAGTCTATCATAGTTGATCATCTGTCTCCTGGTTCTGCTCATTCCACTCAGCATCAGTTTATGTAAGTCAGTCTAGGTTTTTCTGAACTCTGCCTGTGTTCATCATTTCATATAGTGCAATAATATTCTACTGCTTTCATACATCGCAACTTGTAAAGCCATTCCCCAATTGATGGACATCAATTTTCAATTCTTAGTCACCCCCAAAATAGCTGCTATAAATATTTTTGTACAAATAGGTTCTTTTTCTCTTTTAAAAAAACCTCTTTGGGATACAAACTTAGAAGTGGTATTGTTGGATCAAAGGGCATGCATGTTTTTATAGCCCTTTGGGCACAGTTCCAAATTGCTCTCCAGAATGGTTCAATCAGTTCACATCTCCAACTATGCAGCAGTATCCCAGTTTTTCCACCTTCCCTCCAACATTTATCATTTTTTTTTTCTGTTTTTGCCTATGTCTCAATCTCGATGGCTTTTCTTGCGGTCCTATTTCTATTGCCAGTGAACTTTCCATTCAGTTCTGGGGTAGAATAAAGAATTTCCTGTAGTTTCTAATTCTAGATTGTTATTTAACCTGATATGCATTTCATTCTTTTTTTTTTCTGGAGTAGGTATGGGGGAACTGGGCAGCCAGCTTCATTCATATAGCTATCCTTCTTGGTACCTCCATTCAGGTAGTCAGCTTCCATCATGACTGGAAGAAAAAAACTTATAAAGAGCAGAGTGATAGGCAGGGAAGGATGTTTTGGTCTAGCGAACATGATTGGAGTAAATAACTTCTAAGTTTCTTTCTAGCACCAAGTCTATGATCCTTTGATTTCAGCATTTTGGGAACTTTTATCACCTGAAGCCAATCCCAACTCTTAACTCCTCTGATGTGTGCGAGAATAATTCATTCATCTTTAACCGAGCTGGTGATAGAACCTCTCCATACTTAGCTAGGATGGTCCTCTGGAACTGTCTCAAGTAGGCACTTAATAAATACTTTATTGATTGGTTGTGAGTGAGTCAATAGTTGATCAGTCATTGAGTAATTTTTAAATTTCTACTTGATTCCATTTCACTTAGCTTTTACAAGGACCCCTGAAGTAGGTGTAATATCCCTATTTATTAATTTATTAATTTATTTATTAATATCCCTATTTTATCGATGAATGAGCCTCAGAGAAATAACATGACTTTCCTAGGATTGCATAACTTAGTATCACATAACCAGTAAGAGTCAGGAGACAAGATTTGAACCAAGTTCATATTAATATGGAATCCAGGGAGCTCATGGTTCTAGCTGACCCCAAACCCTTTGTATGTTTATTGCCTCTCAATACTTCACAACAATTGGAGGTACAACCTCCATTTTTTTTCTGTCAGCCCCAAATATTGGCATTGGATCAGATGCAGCATCTGTGTTGGAAATCCATTAGTAAGAGAATGCCAAACCATGACTTTTTCTTGAAAATATAGGACCTAGTATTTAATTTAAACTCTAGCTACCAATAAGAGTTCTGTCTTCTCTGATACTTAGAATCTTAGAGAGTTGCCTAGAACATCAAGAGGTCAAGTCAGAAGACCATAAGGTTTAGGTTTTTTGTTTTTGTTTTTTTGCAAGGCAATGGGGTTAAGTGGCTTGCCCAAGGCCACACAGCTAGGTAATTATTAAGTGTCTGAGACTGGATTTGAACCCAGGTACTCCTGACTCCAGGGCCCATGCTTTATCCACTGCGCCACCTAGCCGCCCCAGACCATAAGGTTTAGAAGAAATTTTAAGAGATCCTTGAGTTCACTTGTTTTTAGAGATGAGGAAATGAAAACCAAAGAATGAGTTACAAGAAAGAGCCAGAAACAAATCTACTATTATCTCAGTAAGAAGTATTGTTTCTTAATTGGTGGAGACAAATAACATATCACTTGTAAGTGTGCTTTCTACTTATCTGTGTATCTTTTTATAACAATAATGGTGATAGTAATTATTATAAAATGCAAAAGAACCTTATTAAGGTAATTTTATTAAGACGTTGATTTGGGGGCAGCTAGATAGTACAAGGGATAGAGCGCTAACCCAGCAGTCAAGAGGCTCTGAAATCAAATTTAGTCTGACACTTCCTGGCAGTGTGACCCTGGGCAGGTCACTTAGCCTGTTTGCCTTAGTTTCCTTATGTGTAAAATAAGTTGGAGAAAGTAATGACAAACCACTTCAGTATCTTTCCCAAGAAAACCTCAAATGACATCTTGGAAGAGTTGGGCAAAACTAAAATGACTCAACAACAAAAGTACCTACTCTGTGCCAAGTTCTGTGCTAGTCATCGAGAATACAGGAATGGTGTGTAGGGAAAGGCATTTGGAACAAGGATTGTCAGTGAATTGAATTGCCTTAGGAAATACTTGTTTGATCATCATCACTCCTTCTCAGGAACAAGGATTTGATTATTGTTTCCAGAACAGGAGGAAGAGGATGTCTTAGTGGATGACTGGATTAGGCATATGAAATCTGGTCTAATATCCCATTCCCTAATTTAATGAGAATTTCCATAATTTTAATCAATCTATTTTTTTAATCTGACCTCTTAGAAATGGAGCATCCTTTTGCATCTTCTCATTTTTCTCTCCTTACTGTTTAAAAAATAAATAACCCTCAATTCTTCAAGAATTGTGAAATCCTAGAATCTCCGAGTTTGAAAGGATCTTGGAGCTCCTATCATCTCATCAGTATCTGGATAGGAATCCTCTTGACAATAGCTTCCTGTTTGGAGAAATATAAGATCTTGGTATGACTGAAAATCTGATTCCTTTTGCCTTTAATTCCTTTAATTGAAAACTTGCATTTATTGAGTGTTTTTTTGAGACATGATTCCAAAAATCTTTATATAGCTGATTACTGTGTCTGGGATGAGAGCCAAGTTTCTGATTAAATCAGACTAATTAGATTGTCTCTGATGTTCTTAACTCTATTCTTTTTATGGAAAACCATAAGAATAAACTGGTCTGAGCCTTAGGTCTCAGATACCTAATGGAGTTGTTCAAAATCCCATGATAGTCCTTCCCACACGACTCCATACTGGAGGACCAGACACGCCAGCCTTGTTGTATTAGCTCAATTGATAGGAATCAAGGGGAAGGGGTGAAAATTGAAGAAGGGGCTGTCAATTGTTGTTTGTCTAGGTCATGAAACCCCTTAACCAAAAGGAGGGCAGAACACATTTTTAGGGTTTTTATCATTTATTTTTTCCAATGATATTTCAAGATGGTTTTTAACTTTTATTCTTGTTCTTGTAAAATTTTCTCCCTTTTACTCTTCCCTCTCCCCATCCTAGGACAACAAATAATCTGATATAGGTTATATACATATATACATATATATATATCTCATATTTTCATGTTAGTCATGCTGTGAAAGAATAATAAAAAGGAAAAAACCATAAGAAAATAGGAAAAAACAAATGTAAAAAAATGAAAATAATATGCTTTGATCTGCATTCAAATTCCATAGTTCTTTCTCTGGATGTGGATGACAATCTTATTAATTAATTTTTTCCCAACTACATGCAAAGATAGTTTCAACATTCATTTTTTTCTAATATTTTGAGTTTCATATTTTTCTCCCCCCCCCCCCAGCATCTGTCCCCTATACAATGAGTAATCTGATAAGGGTTTTACATATATAACTATGCAAAACATATTAACATATTGGTCATGTAGTGAAAAAAAGAATCATAACTAAGGGGGGGGACATAAAATAAGTTTGAAAAAGTGAAAATACCGGCCCTGGAGTCAGGAGTACCTGGGTTCAAATCTGGTCTCAGACACTTAATAATTACCTAGTTGTGTGGCCTTGGCAAGCCACTTAACCCCATTGCCTAGCAAAAACCTAAAACAAAAAAAAAAAAAGAAAAAGTGGAAATAGTATGTTTTGGTCTGTATTCAGACTCCATAGTTTTTTCCTCTGGATATGGATGACATTTTCCATAAGTCTTTAGAATTGTTCTTGGTCTCTAAATTGCTGAGAGGAGCAATTCACTATCATCACACAGCATCAGTTCATGTAAGTCTTATTAAGTTCAGGCTTTTCTGAAGTCCACCTGTTCATGATTTCTTTTTTTATTTTTAATTTTTTTTGTTCATGTTTTTTTTACAAAATAATACTATTCCATAACATTCATATACCATAACTTGTTCAGCCATTCTTCAATTGATAGTCTACTCTTCAATTTCCAATTCTTTGCTTCTATGAAAAGAACTATTATAAATATTTCTGTATATGTGGGTCTCTCCCCCTTTTTTGTGATTTCTATGGTTGAAAGAAATGGTAGTGGTACTGTTGGATCAAAATTTCATTTTCCTTTGGGCATAGTTCAAGTTGCTCTTTAGAATGGTTGGATCAGGGGTGGCTACGTGGTACAGTGGATAAAGCACTGGCCCTGGAGTCAGGAGTACCTGGGTTCAAATCCAGCTTCAGACACTTAATAATGACCTAGCTGTGTGGCCTTGGGCAAGCCACTTAACCCTGTTTGCCTTGCAAAAAACCTTAAAAAAAAGAATTTAGAATGGTTGGATCAGTTCATAACTCTATCAACAATACAATAGTGACCCTCTTTTCCCAGGTCCCTTTCAACATTTATCATTTCTCTTTTCTGTCATTTGAACAGCTCTGATAGGTGTGAGGTGATACAGCAGTTGTTTTAATTTGCATTTTTCTAATCAATAATGACAGAGCATCTGTACATGACTATAGATAGCTTTAATTTCTTCATCTGAAAATTGCCTTTTCATATTCTTTGACCATTTGTCAATTCGAAAATGACTTGTAATATTCTAAATTTGATTCAGTTCTCTCGCTATATTTTAGAAATAAAGTCTTCATCAGAAATATCAACTGTAAAAATTGTTTTCTGGCTTTCAGGAAGGCAGAACAATTTGTAAATTGGAGCTAGGAAATGATGTTATTCCTTAGCATCTGTAGTTATGTGAACTCTTACTTCTCCATGATGAGCTTTCTTCTGTCCCATGTTAGGTATAAACTGGCTTATATAGATCTTACATCCAAAACACTCCACAAAACTTTGAAAGATGCCTTGAGTCATTATTTTTTGCTTAGTTCTGTTATTTTAGTCTGTTTAAGAAACTTTCTTTTGTACTTATGCAAATTAACAACTATTTTGTAAACCATAGATGCTTGCCTGGGTCATTCAATTAGATGGGTTAAATGATTTACCCAGGATCTCACAGTCCAAACTTATAAATTATTTTTACTTTGTATCTCCTAAGCCATGTTGCCTCTCTTAAAGGTTATTTCATGAAACAGATTCAGATAAATTCTCAGAAGTCAGATCAATAAATCAATAAATAATAGATTATTATAGGAAGGTAGGAACATTGCTCACCTAAGGGGTTAGACAAATCTTGGGGCTGACTTCTAGGACTTTGATTTTCCTTATCAGTAAATGGGAGAGTTTGACTAGAGAGCCTCAAAATTCATTTCAGTTTTGAAGATTCTATGAGTCAATGAAATTTTGACCAATATCCTGAAATTCTCACGGTTCTGGCACATAGTGCTCTTTTTTTCTTTTTACCAAACACATTTTAATTGCAGTTTCAAAGTTGCCTTATTCCTGTGGGTATGAGAGGACGTGAAGTGTATGCTGGCTTAGCCTCATAAATTTGTTCAGTTATAAGAAGGGGAAGGATGTTACAAGAACTACTTGGAACTTTTCAGGCTCAGCTAAAGTAATAAAAATGTAAATACAGGAAATGTACAAATAAACTGAGTTCCTTGGCATCCCTAATCCACTCTTTAAAAAATGCCAGATTTTATCAATATCTTTTGTTTTTACACTGCCTAGATTTCCCTCAGTATCTCCCCTTTCCCATTTCCAAGAGAATCATTTACTATAACAAAGGATTTTTTTAAGATGAAGAAGAAAAAAATCTCCAGCAGAACCAGTAAACAATGGAAAAAAATTTGAAGTGTTTCCTGTCTATGATCCAATTTCTCCCTTCCAGTCTCTGAAAAGGAGCAAGGGGTACTCTTGAACAAGTGCTGGTTTAGGATAGAATATAGTTTCATTTTTCTTTTTGTCCATCATCATCATCATCTTTTATACCTTCCTTCTTTTTAAAATTTCTATTTATTTAAGCCAATGGGGTTTTAATCGACTTGCCCAAGGTCACACAACTAGGCAGTTATTAAATGTCCGAGGCTAGATTTGAACTCAGGTCCGTCTGATTCCAGGGCTGGTGCTCTAGTCACTGCGCCACCTAGCTGCCCCTATACCTACCTTGTTTTAATCTTTTTGGTTGTACCTATTTGATTTTAAATATCATGTAAAACCAAACCAATAATCAGACACCCCACATTTTCTAAAAAGTTGAATGATTGGGATCACATGGACACAAGAAAAGAATCTGGCTACACCAAGGCCATACATGGCTTTGGCCTGAATTATTGCAATGATGACCAAATTGGTCTCCCTGCATCCTGTCTTCTTTGGCTCCAATCCATCTTTCAAAGGAAAAGCGATAGGGAACAGACTTATGAATTCATTAATAGAGGGAGCGCTTTGGGGTGAAAATTCTTCTGCCCATGCAGCTTGGGAATTTAACTGCAAATTAGTCTCAGAGAGTTGTCTGGACCCTTGAGAAGTGAGGGGATTTTCCCAGGGCTGGACACGAACCCAAGTCTTTAGGTTCTTGGTCATGCTGCCTCTTATCCTTCAAACAAAACAGGTCTCTAAGCAGATCACGCTCAGTAACATGGAAGCTTCATGTTACTTTTTGGATAAAATTCTAACTTCTGGGTTCTCCATTTATAGACTGTCACAATCTGGTTTTAATCTGTATTTCCAGGATAATTTTATTTTCCTCCTCACTCACTCACTAATTAAACACCCACAGTGATCCTAAGCTAAGGCTGTAGAGTATTGGGTCTGGTCTCAGGAAGACCTGAGTTCAAACTTGGCCTCAACATTTCCTAATTGTATGACCTGGACAAATCACTTAATATTTTAGTTGCAACTTCCTCTTCTGTAAAATGGGGATATGAATAGCACCTGCCTTATAAGATTGTTATGAGGATGAAATGAGTTAAAATATATAAAATCCTTTATGAAGCTTATAGCAAACTCATACTAGCTAATAATTAGGAGTTTGTCCCCACAAACTAAAAAGGAAGGTTTTTATCTCATAAATTCCACTATCTCCACTATTCCACTATCCACTTGATTCTACTTTTTTCCTAGCTATTCTTTTTTTTTTGGGGGGGGGAATATTTTATCTGTAAAAATAACTTTAATATTCTTTTTTTTAAAAAAAGTTTTGAGTTCCAATTTTATCTTTCTTTCCTTTCTCTTCCCTTACCATTTATTCTTGAATCCAGGCTAGCCGTCAACAACTTCCCAATAAAAATAATTGGGGGGTGGCTAGGTGGTGCAGTGGATAAAGCACCGGCCCTGGAGTCAGGAGTACCTGGGTTCAAATCCGGTCTCAGACACTTAATAATGACCTAGCTGTGTGGCCTTGGGCAAGCCACTGAACCCTGAATAATTGATTAATATTAGAGGAAAAAAAAGCATTTATTAAGTGATTACTTGGTACAAAGTGGTCAGCTTGGTGGCACTATTGTGGATAGAACCCATGACCTAGACTAGGGCTGTCCACAATGCGGCCCACAGTATGAAGCTGAGTTACCTTAGAACTTACACTAAAATGGCAAATCAAAAGATATTGTCTATTGTTTCAATAAAAACTTTTTTTATTGTTTTCTGAATTTTACAGTTCCCTCCCCATCTTGCTTCCCTCCCCTCCCACACCCCACAGAAGGCTCAATAAAAACTTTTAAAAGTAAGGTTGGACAGCCATGACTTCGACATGTCCTAGCTGTGTGACCCTGGATAAGTCATTTACCCTGTTTGCCTCAGTTTCCTCATCCATAAAATTATTTGGAGAAGAAAATGGCAAAATTACTCCATTAACTCTGCCACAAAAATGCCAAATGGGGTTATAAGGAATTGGACATGACTGAACACATGCTAAGAGGTGAGAAATAAAAAGAAAAGTCAGACAGTCTCTGTTCTTAAGAAGCTCACATTCTAATGAGATCTTGATAACATATAGAGTAGATTTTAGCTATTTGAAAGAGGAAAAGGGTCCACAGTCCTTGGGCTCCAATATCATTTTCACTGATAAAACTGTATCTTTTTTTTTTTGGTTTGATTCGAAGACTTCAGTGATGAGAATTTGCTTTTCTGAGTCTCCTGTAGCTGGGCTGCAGGTACCAGAGCCAGGTGGGGAGGAACGGGTGGAGGAAGGAAAGGAGGGAGGGTGGTATCCCAGTCACAGTACAAAGTCTATGGAAGGATCCTACCATTTCCATCCCCACTCCCCACCCCACCTGCTTCCAAGGCCCTCAACCCTGTTTCTAGGTTATTCTTAGGTCATAGAATCAAACTAATAAGCATTTATTGGGCTTTTACCATGAGCTTGGCACAGCCTGGAAATATCAATATAAAAATGAAATTTCTTCCTCTCAAAGAGGTTACATTTTAACTAAAGAGCACAGGTCATCAGAATCCATGCAAAACAAATGCAAGTCAGTTTGGGATGAGATGGCACTAGTTGCTGGGGAGACCAGGAAAACCTGCTTGTGAAAAGTGGCCATACAGCTGAATCTTGAAGGAAATCAGATTTGAAGGGGCTTAGCTGAAAAGGGAGTGTCTAGTCTTTTCTTATTTTAGAGGTAATGGGGATAAGTGACTTGCCCAGGGTCACACAGCTAGCAACTTTCTGAGGCTGGATTTGAACTCAGACCTTTCTGACGTTAACTTATGCACCTCACTGTCAGGGTTGGGGGTAATTGTAGTCAAGGGAACAGTGAATAGTGTTCAAAACAGCAGACAGGTCAGGGAGACTGAGTCAGTGCTTAAGAAATGGGGAGTAGTGAGAAGGTAGGGAAGGTGGGGATTAGATTCAAATGAAAAACAAAGGAATTTCCATTTGATTCTAGAGGAGAAAGAAAAATCACTACAATTTATTGACCAGGGAGTGACTTAGTCACAGCTATGCTTTAGGAAATAACTATTCAGAAGCATTATTAGATGCTGGATCTGGAAGGGACCCTAAGGTAGATTACCTTGGTCAAACCATTTACAGGTGAGGAAACTGAGTCCCAGAGGTCAAGTGATTTGTCCAGGGTTACACACCTACACAAATAGTTCTTTGTCATATTACTGGAAAACAGGATCTTTTAAAAAAACTACAGTCCAGTCAAACGGGTCAACTTGCTACTCCCCGCCTACTGAAGCATACTGTGTCCTCCTTTCTGCCCTTCCTACCTTGGCACGGGCAGCCCCTCCATGGCTCGCCCTTGTCCGCACCAAATGCATGAGTCCTTTTCTGATAGCCACCCCTTCCCGCTGACTTTTTTTTTTTAGCTTTTTGCAAGGCAAAGGGGGTTAAGTGGCTTGCCCAAGGCCACACAGCTAGGTCATTATTAAGTGTCTGAAACTGGATCTGAACCCAGGTACTCCTGACTCCAAGGCCGGTGCTTTATCCACTGTGCCACCTAGCCACCTCTTCCCACTGACATTTTTTAAAAAATCTTTTTTTATGACCTGGTGTCAACATAGTAAGTGTCCAAGGTCACAAGGTCAGTAAGTTTCTGGAACAGAATTTGAACCAGGGTTTTCCTGACTCTCAATGTTCTTTCTACCAAGTCACCAAATTTGACCTGAATAGTATTTTGTTACGTTCCGGGGCCTAGGAGTGCATTAGGACCGTGACCAAACAGAAGAGCCATAGGCCTCATTTTGAAATGTCTCCCCCCCTATAGTTACTTACATTTTATGTGCCTTTTTTTTTTCTGAGACAGGTGGTAAAGTGGATAGAATGTTGGGTCTCAAGTTATGAGGACTTGAGTTCAAATCCAACCTCAGACCCTTAGTAGCTGTATGACCTGGGCAAGTCACTTACTCTCTGTTTACCTCAGTTTCTTCAACTGTAAAATGGGGATATCATAGTAATACTTCCCAGAGTTGTTGGGAGGATCGCATGAGAATAATTGTAAATTGCTTAATGCAGTTAAAAAAAGTGCTACATAACTGTTAGCTATTTATTGTTATCATTAGTCACAGGGGGAGGGACTGGGTATAAGGATGTCCAATGAGGAAACTCCATCTGCCAACGAAGATGGGCAATCTGCTCTGCAAATCTTAATCTTAAAGATTTGCCCTAAGATTAAATGACTTGGCCAGGGTCACACAAGCCAGTATATGTGAGAAATGGCACTTTGTGGCTTCAAGGCTGGCTATCTCCACCATCCAGCCTCCATCTCTATGGAAACTGGGGGAAAAAAAAAGAAATTAAAATCTAGATTTTTGCAATTGTATTTTTCCCCTAAATGATATTTTAGTTAAATTTTCCAGTGACATGTTATGAAAGCTTTTCAACATTTAATCCACACACACACACACACACACACACACATACACACACACACACACACACACACACACATATGCATATTTATAAGTTACACAATTTCCTTCCACCCTCTTTTCCCATTGTCCTCTCCTCAGTGGTGAACAATCTGAAGACCATTGTACATATACACTTGTGAATAACATGTTTACAGATTAGTGATTTTCTGTATGGGAAATTAGGACCAAGAGAAAAATAAAGAAAACCATAAGATAGGAAGGAAAATATAAGAAAATTTTTTAAAAAGTGAACATAGTGTTCATTCGGATTCCACAGTTTATTTTGTTTTGTTTTGCTCTTCTTTGTCCAGATGTAGATGGCATTGCCCATAACAGGTCTCCCAGGGCTGGCCTAGCTCTTGGAACTTCTGAGAGGAGCTGCAGCCATCACAGTTGATCAGCTCACAATGTTGTCTTTTCTTTTTTTTCCTTTTAGTTTTTGCAAGGCAGTGGGGTTCAGTGGCTTGCCCAAGGCCACACAGCTAGGTCATTATTAAATGTCTGAGGTTGGATTTGAACTCAGGTCCTCCTGACTCCAGGACTGGTGCTCTGTCCACTGCGCCACCTAGCCGCCCCTACAATGTTGTTAATGTGTACAATGTTCTCTTGGTTCTGCTCCCTTCACTCGGCGTCAGTAGGAATTGCATTTTTTTGAGGTTATGTTTATGGAAAAATCCATCTTTGCCTACATCCCACCTCTACAATTTCTTCCCAGTAGCCACTTAATGAAACCCTTCCCTCCTGGCCTCCCTTAATTCCCTTCTCTCTCTTTTTTTTTACAGATACTTAATATTCCTTTTCCTTCTTCCCTGGCTGTTAACATAGTAATATAGTAATATAGTAATATTAATTAATTAATTAATAGTAATAACATAGTAATATAAATATGACTGTGTGCTCCTTTCCCTTCTGATGTTCTTCCTAAGGGATGGACAAGGTGGCACTGGTCATCCCAGCTGATGTCCCTCATCCCTGACATTTTTACTACCTTGAAGCCAAGTGAGTTTTGCCTTTGGCAACCTCTGGACTCATCCAGTGGTCTTCATCTGAGGGGATGGGGGCTGCTGCCTCCTTCAGTTCTGACAGCAGGAAACATTTAGCAGTCATTTCTGTGGCCAGAGCTTGGTACTAGGTGCTTGGGTGAAGGACTAGTTTAGATAAAGCTTATCTAACCTTTTCCCCACATTTATAAATATGACTGTATAATATTTACTGAATACAAACAAAAACATATATGAAGGTCATGAGTGACCCAAAGAAAACAGAAAGTTGAATTGGCTACAGGCTAAGTTTGTCAAAGAATTCACAGAGTGGTAGCCTCTTCAGAGTGAATGAGGGAATAAATAAAGCATTTATTAATTGCTTACTAGAGACAAAGAATTTTGCTTGTTGCTGGAAGTACAAATAGAAAAGGAAGACTTTTCAAGGAGCTTACTTGTTAATGGGAGAGAAAGTTTCAGCAGCAGATCAGATCAAAAAGTCCTATGATCCTCAGAGCATGGCTAGCAGCAAATCAGACTACCTCATATGTAATGGTCATTATTCTTTGGAGAAGGAAATAGCAAACCACTTCCGTATCTTTGCCAAGAAAAATCCGTGGAAAGTATTCTCAAAGATTATACAATTGTGCGCTTCTTTTGATACAGTAATATCACTATTAGGTCTATATCCCAAAGGGATTTTTAAAAAAGAAAAAGGAACCTGTTTATAAAAAAATATATTTATAGCAGTTATTTTTGTGGTGGCTAAGAATTGGAAGTTTGAGGCGATGCCCATCAATTGGGAAATGACTGAACAAGCTGTTATAGGATTGTGATGGAATACTATTGTGCTGTAAGAAATGATGAGCAGGATGGGTTCAGGAAAAAACCTGAGAAGATTTTAGCTATTATTATTTTTTTTTTGCAAGGCAAATGGGGTTCAGTGGGCTGCCCAAGGCCACACAGCTAGGTCATTATCAAGTGTCTGAGGTCGGATTTGAACTCAGGTCCTCCTGACTCCTGGGCCGGTGCTCTATCCACTGTGCCACCTAGCCGTCCCCCAAAACCTGAGAAGATTTAAAGGAGCTGATACAAAGTGCAGTAGCTGAACCAGGAGAACACTGTATACAATTAACAGCAATATTGTTTGATGAAGAATTGTGAATGACTTAGCTGTTCCCAGGAATTCAATGAGTGATCTAAGATTGTCCCAAAGGTTTCCTGCTTTCCCCCTCCAGAAAAGAACTGATATTATTTGAATAGACTGAAGCATGCTATTTTTTCCATTCTTTTCTTTTTTCCTCCCTCCCTCGCTTCCTTTCTTCCTTCTTTTTTACCCTCTTCCTTCCTTACTCCCTCTCTCTTTCTTCACCTCCCTCTCTCTTTCTTTCTCACCCTTTTTTCTTTTCCTCCCTTCCTTGCCTCATCATCTTATACAAAATGACTAACATGGAAATGTTTTATATGATTGCATATAGAGTGGGTAAAGGAGGGATAGATTTTGGAATGTATAACAAGAAAAAAAGAACAAATATTTAAAATTGCTTTTACAAATAACTGGGAGAGAATATTTTAAAACATGAATACCCCGTGGTAGTACTGGCTTGATGCAGTCCACGGGGTCATGAAAGGGACGTACCTGAGTAACAGCAAGAACAATAATTTTTTGGTATCAGGGAATCTTGGGTTCAAGTCCTAACAAATACTAGGAAGGCTTCACAGAAGAGGTGTTTTTTTTAAATTGAACCTTAAAACCTGGCTAGACATTCAAAAATATAGTTCTCAGACATCACATTGATGAATATCTATGAAATATGGGCACTTGAATCATTGTTAGCCACATTGTGTTTTTTGTGTTCTAGAAAAGAGATCTTTTTAGAAAAAAAGGAAAGAAAACTAGGCATTTAAATCTTTAGAGTCTTCCTTTGGTTGTTTACAGAAGGCTTTAGAAGGGGGGCATGCAGTTGAGATATGTCCTCTGAAAAGGAACTTAAAACTATTTGAATTGCACTTAAAATATGATGGGTTCAAAGGATTCAAAGGACTCAATTTGTGTCTTCTGGACTCTTGCCGAAGAGAGAAATTCATGTGAAATCTTCAAAGGTTTTCAAGTGTGACTTTTAGAAATCACCAGGTTTTTATTACTTAAGTATTTCAAAACGGTTTCTAAATGTAGAAACACTCCCAGCTGGTCTAAGGGTTTCACTCTGGGGGGGGGGGGGGGGGGGAGCTGCTTTTGTCACACATTTCAGAGCACTAAATACATTTTCAAGAAAAGAACAAAATGAGCTTCCATTTAGTAAATGGTTTATTGAAAACTCAATACTGAACGTCAAGGCAGTTAATTAAATGCAACTTGCTTAGATTTAACTTAATTCATTTCAAAGTATAAAATAGCTTAACATTTTTCCCTCTAGGTCTCTAAGGGGATTTTTTTGTTAATTTTCCTTTACCTTTGGCACAAATGTTAGAGCTGAGGACCGTGAGTTGAATCATTGCAATCGTATTCAACTTTTTATGATCATATATGGGGTTTGTTTGGCTGAGATCCTGCTATTTTTCACTCTTCTTTTTCCTTCCTTCCTCCCTCTCTTCTTCTTTCCCTTTCTTTCCTTCCTTTTTTTACTCTCTTCCTTCCTTATTCCCTCTCTCTTTCTTCCTCACCTCCCTTTCTCTTTCTTATCCTCTTTTCCTTCCTTCCTTCCTTCCTTCCTTCCTTCCTTCCTTCCTTCCTTCCTTCCTTCCTTCCTTCCTTCCTTCCTTCCCTGTAGTTTGCTATTTCCTTCTCCAGATGAGGACACTGAGCAAACCAGGTGAAATGACTTGCCCAGGGTCCCACTGCTAGGAAGTGGCTGAAGCCAGATTTGAACTCAGAAAGAGATGTCTTTCTGCCTACAAGCCACCACACCACCTAATTAACTGCCCCAGGTGTTTAAAAAATACTTTTAATTAGACAGATTGTCTTGAAAATAACAGTATAAAAATAATATTATGGTTGACTATGACAATGATAATCAAATAACAATGAATAATTGGTATTATGTCCTGGAACTTGTACTTTGTACAATTAATTCTTTTTAAGGCCATTTGGGGAAAAAAGTGAATCTGTGTACAGAACGAAAAGGAAATGTGTTTAAATGAAACACAGCCAAATGTTAGACTCTGAATGTCTGTGACCCTCAAAGAAGCAGAGCTCACCGATCAATCAAGTCTCTGTGTAAGCTAAACAGCATTCTGTAAAAGAACCCAGACCCTCCTCTTTGGGAAGATGCATTAAAAAAAAAATCCAGTCTATTTTTTTTTTCTTTTTGTAGTGACACAGGAACAACCCCTCCTGAGAGTGGCATTTTTGGATTCATGATCAGCTTTTCTGCATTTCTTGGTAAGTTCAATATAATCAATTGATGTTAATTTTGTCAATTAATAAGTAAATCATTTGTAACTTCTTGCCCCTTTATCCTTAACTGGGAAGAAAAAAGTCAAACAAAACCCTGAAAAATACACACAGTCAAACAAACAAGCCCATGTTACTGGTCTAACTAGCTAATTTTTTTTTTAAATGAAAAAGCCTACCTATCATTTACAGGTTATGACAAGATTAAAAAAATACTTCAAAGACAAAAGCATTTGCAAAGAGGTTTGCTATACTTTATAAAAGTAAGGAAACATTTTTCAAAGACTGGTAAATAATTAATAAGAAGCATTCCTAACTTTTCACATGTATTTGCCACTAAGTTCCTTTAAAAAGAATTAACTCAGTTATCTAATGCTTTAAAGTCTGCAAAGGTTTAAAATTAAAATGTTCCTTTTAAAAAATATATTCATTTATTTTTTAAAGGTCTTCATGGAATTTCCAGGTTCCAGGCTGTTGATTATAGCACTAATATCTCTTTCTTTTTTGTCATTTTTATTTTTTTTCCAATTACGTGCATAGATAGTTTTCACCAATCATCTTTTTTTTGTTTTTGTTTTTGTTTTTTTAGTTTGCCCAAGACCACACAGCTAGGTAATTATTAAGTGTCTGAGACTGGATTTGAACCCAGGTACTCCTGACTCCAAGGCCGGTGCTTTATCCACTACACCACCTAGCCGCCCTTTACAATGTTGTTAATGTGTACAATGTTCTCTTGGTTCTGCACCACCTAGTCACCTCCTTTTGTTTTGTTTTGTTTTGTTTTTTGCAAAGCAATGGGGTTAAGTGACTTGCCCAAGATCACACAGCTAGGCCAGATTTGAGCTCAGGTCCTTCTGATTCCAGGGTCAGTGCTCTATCCACTGCACCACCTAGCTACCCCTAACATTCATCTTTTTGTAAGATTTTGAGTTCCACATTTTTCTACCTCCCTCCCTCCCTTCCCTTCTTTCTACAGCAGTGAGTAATCTGATATAGGTTGTAATAAATAATCATGTTTAACATAATATGCTTTTTAAAGAGGAACACCCCAAATATTTGGAAAATTGATATTAGGCTTATTTTACTCCCTGATTTTTGTTTAGTATAGAGAGAGGTAGTGGGGAATGGTGGGTTTGAGGAAGTCCTGGGCTCTCACACTGGCCTCCCTGAGCTGGGCATTGTTACCACCCTGGAATGCTCTCTTCTTCATCTTTGCCTCTCAGCTTCCCTTGCTTCCTTGACATCCCATCTAAAATCTCACTTTCTACAAAAAAATCTTTCCTGATTTTTCTTCAGTCAAGGTGACTTCTCCCTGAGACTACCTCGAATTTTTTTAAACATATATTGTCTCCATCATTAAACTGTCTCTTTTTTTTTGTATTCCCAGCACTTTACACTCTACTTAATAAATGACTAACTTATTTTTTAAAAAAGGCCAAGACCTCCTATGAATCCAGGGCCATCACTAGTCATCCTGATTCATATCTGGCCACTGGATCCAGGTGACTCCAGAGGGGGAAACTGAGTCTGGTGACTTACCACAGCCCCACTCACTCAAATCCAAATTGTCATGGCATCACCTCCCTGATGTCATGGTCTTCTTCAAGAATGAAGGACAAACATCATCATCATCAACAGGATCCCAGGAGAACAGGACTCTTTATATCTGCATTGGTAGAGTGATCTCCCTCATCCGTTCCATCAAAGACAGAACTTTGGGTTGTGGGTCTGGAGCCAGAATGGACTTTGGAAGCCAGCTTGCCCTAAGCCTCCTCTTACAGAGGAGGAAACTGAGGCTCAGAGGGGAAAATGTCTTGTCCCAGGACTTTAGAGAACCTTCCCCTTTTTGTTTTTTACAGATGAGGAAAGTGAGATTCCCAAGAGGGTGTATCTTCATGTAACATCATACATGTATTAAGTGATTCTCTAGCATCCAGAGTCAGGAGTCTTTCTATCATTCTACCAGTCCTTTTTCCACCAGAGGAAGCTTTTGGCAATGTAGAAGAGGCCCAGGCTTCTCTAAGATCGGGTTCTCAAATAAACACAAGCCTTGACAGGTTTTCTTTAACTGGAAAGGCATCAGGGTACATGTTATCTGAGAAACAGTCTTCCAGGTTGGCATCTGGGGGAATGATATTTTTTTGTCCAAAATAACTTCATAAAGCCCAGAGGGAATGAAACCTGTAGTGACAAGCTCTCCCACTCGATTATGTCTTGCCCCTCTACTTCCTGAAAAAATGGAAATATTTATCATCTATCTGGAGGCATAACCAGGGAATGCTTAAGTAATTTGCCATCAATATATGGGAGGTTTGAGGAGACCAATGGCAAGATCACTAGTTCAGCATCAGAAGTCTTGATCTGGATTCTGGCGGCCTTTCCTACTGCTTCGTAAGTCTGGGTCAATCATTTAACTTTGCCCAGTCTCAGCTTCCTCACCTATAAAATCCTGGTGGGGGGACAAGTGGAAAAGGCACCAGTCGGAGTGAAATCTTGTCTCATGTTTTCTACCAACACAGCCTTAGTAAAGTTACAACGTTTCTGGGCTAACGTGGCCTCCATCTCTCAATGAGGGGCTGGGACTGAATGGGCTCTAGAGCCAGAAGATTCTCTCCTTTGTTTGTAAACAGAAAAGAAAAAAGAAGCATATTTTTATGTTCACAACAAAATCGAAAACAGATGACTGACTGTATCTGTATCTCTAAATGTCGATTATGCATGGCTTTCCTTTTTTAAAAGCTATATAATAAATTCAACATGCTATTTTCTTTTTTTTTCTTTTTTTTTTTTTTGCAAGGCAATGGGGTTAAGTGGCTTGCCCAAGGCCACACAGCTAGGTCATTATGAAATGTCTGAGACCGGATTTGAACCCAGGTACTTCTGACTCCAGGGCCGGTGCTTTATCCACTACGCCACCCAGCTGCCCTCAACATGCTATTTTCAACAATTCATCTGTGTTTTCTTTTGAATGTCATCCTGTTGCTTCTGATAGGTTCCCTCCCTCCTTCCTTTTTGTCTTTCCTGTTTTCTCTTCTTTCCTATCTTCATTCTTTCCTCTTTTCCTCTCTTCTCTCCTTTCTTCCTCCCTTACTTTCTTCTCTTTTTCTTTATCCCTCCCTTTCTCTTTCTTTTTTCTCCTTTCTCCTTTCTCCCTTTTCCTCTTCTTTCTTCCCTCTCCCTCACTCCCTCCCTCCCTCCCTCCCTCCCTCCCCCTTCCTTCCTTCCTTCCTTTCTGCTTTCTTTTTCTCTGTCTTTTTTCTCTTTCTCTTCCTTTCTCTTTCCTCTTTCTGTCTTTTTTCTCTTTCTTTCTTTCTCTTTCTTTTTCCTGTCTTTCTACCCCTTTCTTTCTCTTTTTCTTCTTTCTTTCTTTCTCTTTCCTCTTTCTTTTTCTCTTTCTTTCTCTTTTTCTTTTTCTTTCTATCTCTTTCTTTCTCTTTCTTTCTTTCTTTTTCTTTCTTTCTTTCTCTTTCTTTCTTTCTTTCTTTCTTTCTTTCTTTCTTTCCTCTTCTCTCTGTCTCGGCCTCTATCCTTTCTCATTCTTTATCTCTCCTGTCTCTATCTCTTTGTTCCTTAGATCCTCTCCCCTCCAAATTGCCCCCTGTGAGAAAAAAAATAGACATAATCTTTTGTAGGAAACATGAGTAATCATACTAAGTAAGGCATTGAACTTGGAGTCAGGAAGACTTTACTTTGAAAAATCCTGCCTCGTACCCTTACTAGCTATGTAATCCTGGCCAAATCCCTTAACTTCTCTCATCTTCAGTTTTCTCATCGACAAAATAGGGATAATAATAGTTTCTTCTTTCTGGGATTGTTGTATGAATAAAAGGAGATGATATTGGTAACGTGCTTTGCAAATCGATTCAAATGCAATTAATAATAATTATTGCTGTTCTTAACATAGAGTTAATCAGGGATGGCTAGGTGGCCCAGTGGATAAAGCACCAGCCCTGGAGTCAGGAGTACCTGAGTTCAAATGCAGCCTCAGACACTTAATAATTACCTAGCCTTGGGCAAGCCACTTAACCCCATTAGCCTTGCAAAAACCTAAAAAAACAAAGACAAAACATAGAGTTAATCTATAGCTTGTTCACATGGGTAAATATGTCACTGTCTTCTTTGAAGTTCCTTAGATCCTATGAATTTCAAAGCTCCTTCCAACTCCTGACAAAACAGGAACTTGGTTGCTGGACGAGAAAATGTTTGTCATTTTCCAAACATGCATCTTAAGTAGCTGACCGGGTTGTCTTCCTAGTCGCTTGTTCATCCATTAACCAGATTAACTTTGTGTTGACAATTCATTTTTAAAATGATTAAACACAACTGTTGCCTGGTTGAGGCTCTTTTCTTCCTTTCCATGAAAATGGGAAGTGCTTCTTTCCCAAACTCAGCCCTTCTAAGCTTGGAGCACTCAGACATTATTCTTTTCAACACCCTTGGGTAAGAAGATTGGATTTCTAGAGGCAATGTTTACAGTGGAAAATTAGAATCAAGAACCTAAGTTCAAATCCCAAGTGGCTTTGGGTAGGTCACTTATTGTCTCTGGGATTCAATTTCCTGTTTTCTCAAACAGACTGTTTGTAAGGTTCCTTTATCTCTAGATTCAGTAGCCCTCAGTTTCCTTATTTGTAAAATAATGGAGTTGAACTCCATGACCTCTGAGGTCTCTTCTGGATCTTAGAACTATGTTTTTTTTTTTGTTCTTGCTTTTTTTTTAAAGGAAGTGTAAAGAGAGAATAGAAATGTATAGAGGCAGCATGATGGCACAGTAGAAAGAGGATCATTCTTGAAGTCAGAGGATCTGAGTTCAAATCCTTGTTCTGTCATTTTGCTACCTTGTGTGACCTTGGGGAGGACAATGTACCATGATGAGATCATTTCTTATTAGTAGATGAGAATCAGGCTATATAGTCATCAAAGTCTCTTATAGGTCTGGAAAAGGAGGGAGTTGGCTGTCAGATATTCTCATGGGTCCCTTCTGGCTCTAGACAAATTATTTTATTCTGCCCAAACTGTGAAATCAAACTAGGTGTGAAAGGCTTTGAATTAGGCCCCACTATACCAGGTTATATAGGCAGGCAGGAATATCTGTTTCGATATTAAGGACAAAATCTTAAAAATATGGGATAAATATAAAGCAAACTACTTTGTAAGTAAAATTGTTTTGATCTTAAATTGTAAAGAAATCTGAATTTTTTTTACTTAGACATAGATATTTTGCTGTATTTTAAAAATTAATATCAAAGTTGACAAAATGTTTGTTATAGAATTGTTCAAATATCTTTTTATTCAAAAAAGTAAAAATCTTGTAAAAATATTAAAAGAATTTTTTTTTCCTTTTCAGGTGCAGCTACTATGTACACAAGATATAAAATCGTAGAGAAGCAAAATCAAACTTCTTATTTCAGTAGTCCGATTATTAACCTGGTGTCATTAGTCCTTGGATTAGTGGGCTGTATTGGAATGGGCATTGTAGCCAATTTCCAGGTAGGATTAAGTTAAAAATAGCAACTACCCATATTATGATATGATATGATGTAATATATTTGAATTTGGTGTTTCGGTGAGAGACGGGTGGATAAAAGAAGGCATGGTCAGGGAAACAAAGGCCTGGAAAGATAAGTGAAGTTGGATCATTGAGATTACAATTCCCTTTTCCAGAGAAATCAACAGTTACTATGATAATCAGATCTGGAAGGGATAATTGTTCAGAACCAACAGACTTAATTTTAATGGTCATGTCTTTCTTTGCATTTCCTGAGTTTTTCAGCAAAGGGTGGGGCTGGGAGGAGGGAAGAGAAGGGACCCTTTCTCCTCTTCTGTGGCCTGGGGTAGTGACTTGTCCAAGATCATTTATCCAGACTTGAACTTCCTCTCTACCTCCGTTAGTGTTGGAGGCCCAGACCTGTCATCACAGCTATTCTGCATCTCATCCTTATTCTCTTCATCCACATTATAACAATTATTGTAACCACCTCAGTTTTCAAATAAGAACATTTGTTGTTTAGCTATTTCAGTCATCTCTGACTCTTTGTGACCCTGTTTGGGTTTTTGGGGGGTAAAGACACTGGGGTGGTTTGCCATTTCTCTTTTCAGCTGATTTTACAGATGAGGAAACTGAGGCACACGGGGTGAAGTGACTCGTTCAGGGTCACACAGCTAGAGAGCATCTGAGGTAGGATTTGAACTCATCCTGATGTCAGGCTTGTATGCTTTCCTGTGGCGCCACCTTGTGGCACACGCAGGCAGTTCAGTATTAGGGTAGCTTCAATTTCTCAGTGGTAAACGATAGGAAAAGAATTTCCTATTTAACCTTGGTGGGGAATGTAATGTGTTAAGTAAATTTTTAGTACTAATGCTATGACTAACACTACAAATAGCCATCATCTCCATAGCACTTTAAGATCTGAAAAGTGTGTCTCCTGGGGTGGCTATGTGGCTCAGTGGATAGAGCACCGGCCCTGGAGTCAGGAGGACCTGAGTTTAAATGTGGCCTCAGACTTATAATGACCTAGCGGTGTGGCCTTGGGCAAGCCACTTAACCCCATTGCCTTGCAAAAACCTAAAAAAAAAAGTATATTTCCTGTCATCTGATTCTTACAACAAAGGGGGCGGATGCTGAATTTTCTTTTGATAAGAGGGTTAATGTTTTAATTCTTAATTTCAAAGATTAATATCCAAATGCTACATGTGAGTTAGATGAAATGTAAGCTTTATTCTAATGAGATTCCATATAAAAATACTTTGAAAGTTCTGAGGTACAATATCAATACTAGTGGTATCATTATTGTCATTATTAATCCATATTGCCACATCACTGGCATAGGGTCTTAACACTCTTTTTTTTGCAGGGGGGGGGACAATCTGGACTAAGTGATTTGCCCAGGGTCACACAGTTAGTAAGAGTCTGAGGCTGGATTTGAACTGGGGTCTTCCAGACTCTAGGGCCGGTATCCAGTACACTCTCTAGCTGCCCCAGGGTCCTTTTTTTGAAACCAAGATAGGTCAGGATCTGCTCAGTCCTTTATTGTCCTAGAACATTTCCTGGGCATTGAGAGGTTACCTGGAGGCACAAAGCCAGTATATGTCACCGGAGGGTCTTGAGGGTCAGTCCTTTCCACCCCTATACAAAATGTCCTGCAGGTAGTTGGGACCATGGACGGAGGTCTGGGCCTGAAGTCTGGAAGTCTCGAGTTCAAATATGGGATCAGATATTTACTATAGTTATGTGAACCTGGGCAAGTAACTTCACCCACCTGCCTCAGTTTCCCCATCTGTAAAGTGAGGGTAATAATGGCACCTACCACCTAGTGCTAAAGGATAAAATAATTTAGTAAGTGCTTTGGAAATGCATAAAATGCTAGCTATCTTTAACATACCCTTTTCCTTCTCGTATAAAACGAAACATAAACACACCTGGGTGGGGGTGGGAGGAGTTTTCTTGTTTCTCAGCATGCATAGTACTAAGCACTTAATAAATGTTAGATCAAATGAAATTAAATTGGCGTTAAACATGCAACTTTATAATCCTGGTATTTGGAACCATATGCTGTAGATTTCATGTGAAATATTTTTTTTAGGATTTTTTGCAAGGCAAATGGGGTTAAGTGGCTTTGCCAGGGCCACACAGCTAGGTCATTATGAAGTGTCTGAGACCAGATTTGAACCCAGGTCCTCCTGACTCCAGGGCCGGTGCTTTATCCACTATACCACCTAGTCACCCCTCATATGAAATATTTTAAAGAGATAGCTAAGAAGAGACGAGGGAGAGAGCTAGCAGAGCTAGCTAGTTCCAGTCCCATCTGACTCATACTGTCTGTGTGACCCAAGGCAAGGCACTTAACTCCTCAGTGCCCCAGACATCTAAGCCTGCTAGTAGCAAAGTGCCAACTTGCATTGGTAGAGGGACCTCTCTTTCCTTGGAGGCAATTGTGGTTAAATGACTTACCCAGGGTCACATAGTTAGATGGCATAGTGGATAGGGCCCCAGCCCTGGAGTCAGGAGGACCTGAGTTTGAATCTGGGCTCAGACACTTGACTTTTATTACCTGAGTGACCTTGGGCATGTCATTTAACCCTGAATACCTTGCATCTAGGGCCATCCCCAGTCATCCCAATCCATATCTGACAACAGTGGCTCTGGATCCAAATGGTTTTGGAGGAGAAAGTGAGGCTGGTGACTTAGCACAACTTCTCCTCACTCAAGTTCAATTCAGTGCTTGTCCTGACACCCCTCCATGATGTTAATGGTCTTCTTCAAGAATGAAGGACAAGGGGCAGCTAGGTGGCATAGTGGATAAAGCACCAGCCCTGGAGTCAGGAGGACCTGGGTTCAAATCCAGTCTCAGACACTTAATAATGACCTAGCTGTGTGGCCTTGGGCAAGCCACTTAACCCCATTTGCCTTGCCAAAAAAAAAAACTAACTAAAAAAAAAGAATGAAGGACAGCTAGTAAGTGTTGGAGGCTGGATTTGAACCTGGGTCCTCCTTAGTCCAGGGCTGGTCTCTCTACTGCACTCCCTATCAGTCCCAAATTGTCTATTTCAATGAAGCTGAAGGTCATGATCAAAGCTAAACCAGAGGATCAATTGAGGGCTATGAATTCTGATTGTTCTTTATTCATCACCTTCTCTAGAAATTGGGATATGATTGTCATGCATCCTCTTCCTCCTCATAACTAACCTTTATGTAGTGCCTTAAGGTGTTCCAAGTGCTATCTGTGGCTTCCCCCCCACTCATTAGGGGGGTGTTATACAAGGCCCTGGGATTAAGTGACCTGCCCAAGGTCACACAGCTAGGTAATTATTAAGTGATTGGGGTCACATTTGAACTCAGGTCCTCCTGACTCCAGGATCGGTGCTCTAGCCACTGCACCACTTAGTTGTCCCTTCCCAATTCATTTTAATTCATCTAACCTGGATCTACTGGACTTTGTTTCTGAGGTTGACCCCAGATAACCTTTTAGGTCTTGCCATGTCCAAGGGAACTTCAGGTTCTCTCCTTGTGGTCTGGAAGCTGTGCGTTTACAGAAAGAAAACTCATGGGCTGCCCCACTTCCAAACCCATGTCAGGTCTCTTAGATCCCTCAGAAAAGCATCCCAGAACCAAAGCTCAGAGCTCCACTGAGAAGCACAGGCTGTAGGAGTTAGCAAGTGGGTCAGCAAACCCAGGGCATCCACACCAGATTACCATCCCCAAGAAAACAAGGAACAGGGGGGTGTTGTGATCCACAAACAGACTCAGTTGGTTCTCAGCTCTATCTTAGACTCTGGGAGAGCCAGGTAGAAGGGAAGGTCCTGGAATAGTCTGTATCCTATGGACTTTGTGTACTAGTGCTCCCATTGGGACAGGTGCAATAGATTTATCAATATCTCATTGGAGAATCACTAATGAGCTCTCAAAAACAAATTTTTTTGGGGGGGTGCTTGAATTACAGCTCTGCCGCTTATTACCACTGTTATTTCTGGGCAAAATACTTAATTTCTGGACCTCAGTTTCCTAATTCTGTGAAGTAGGGGATTAGACTAAATTAGACTAAAAATCTCTAAGTTTCCTTCCTGCTTTAAATCTGTGGTTTTGTCACTAGGGACAAGCCTTCATGAATTCAAATTCTACCTTTGACACTTTCTATCTTTCACCTTCAGGGGCCTCAGTTTCCTCATTTAGAAAATGAAGTGGTTGGATTTGGTTTAACAAAGCATTTCATACTTAGATTTAGAGTCAAAGGGACCTCAGAAGTCCAACCCCCACATGTAAAAGATGAGGAAACTGAGGCCCAGAGAGATAACTTTCCTAAGGTCTATCATTTCTTCCAGTGTAAAAATATCCCTTCTGGCTTTGATTTCTTCCTGACATGTATGTATATATACATATACATATATACATATATATGTATATATACATATAGAGAGAGATAGTTATAGATATACACATAGATAGATATGTAGATATAGATATAGACAGATAGCTATAGATAGATAATATAGATATATAGATAGATCATAGATATAGAAATAGATTGATATATAGATATAGAAATCAATAGATAGATATAACTATGTCTGGGCAGTCTTTGTCTTTTTTAACCATTAAAACAGATTTTTATTGATTTATCTTGTTTTTACATTGTGTGGCTTTCTCCCTATATCCCATATCCTCTTTTAGAAAAATATCTCTTCAAACAAATAATTTTTTACTTATTTAACCTTTTTTAAATTATTACAAATCCACTGTCTTCTTCATTTCTCTCTCTGCTCCATCAAAAACGAAAATAAAACAAAACCCTTGTAAAAAATAGGCTTAGTCAAACAAAACAAAATTCATGAATCAGCCATGTCCTATGAATCTAGCTATCTGCATATCCATGCATGCATATATAGAAGCTTTTATACACACATGCATATGTATACATACATACTTAAATGTTTATATGTATCTACACATATAATACATACAACATATATATTTATATATCTACACATTGGTATATAAATATATATATAATATATACATATACCATACATATACATACCTACATTATATATGTACATATATAAAAATATAAATATTTATATTTATATATACATACATTGGTAAGTCATTTCTTTTCTCTGGGTCTGTTTCCTTGATGGTATAATGGGAAGGGTGCTGGTCTATAAGATCTTTTGGTTCTCTGAATCTGTGATGGGCAGGTCAATTCAGCTCTCTATGTTTCCTTGATTGTAAGATATATGAATGTTAGATTTCATGCTCTTTTAAGACCCCTTCTCTTTGCTTACAAGTCCATGATATTGGATGTGAAGCATATTAAACATCTGAGAGCCTCATGGAAATTGCTCTCCCTTCTCTTGGAATGTAATGCTTTGCTCTGCTCCCAGCCGTTGATCACTCATTGTCTCCTTGGCCATGACCTCTATGCTGATTTTTTTTTCATCAGGAGTTGACTGTTCCCGTGGTCCATGATGGAGGTGCCCTGTTGGCTTTTGTCTGTGGTGTGCTGTACACCCTACTTCAGTCTGTCATCTCTTACAAGTCATGTCCGCAGTGGAACAGGCCTTTGACCTGCCACATAAGGATGGCCATCTCTACCATATCATGTGCTGCTGTTGTTCCCAGTATCCTTTTGACCTGTGGCAGAGCCTTCTGTCCTGATGCATAGGAAAAACAAGGTCACCAGGTCGCTGTAAACTCAGGTTAATAAAGTAGAGAAATGTGGGGTGGATGTGTTGGGATGGAGAGAGAGCTGTGGTTTTAGGATCAGAAGACCCAGGTCCCGATCCAGCTCTGATGTTTGCCACTAGTGTACTTATGGGTAAATACCTTCCCTTCCCTTCCCGGGCCTCAGTGTTCTCATATGTCAAATGGAAGGATTTGTCCAAGCAATCTCTTAGATCCCTTCTCTTTTCTATGATCATCCATGACCCTTGCTCTCCATGTGACCTCGGACAAAGTCACTTCACCACCCAGGTCTCAGTTTGCTCATCTATAAAATGAGACTAGGTAGGACTAGATAGCCTTTTGAACCTTTTCCAGTTCTAGATCTAAGATCCTAAAAATTGGGGCTTCACTTCAGAGTTGCACAGACTTCAGAAAAAGGCAAAGGATTGAGAGAAAAAGTATAAATCCTTATAATGAGACTATCTCCTTAGAATTCAGTTAGGTGAAATCTTTGGAGAAGAAAATTGGTTGAGGGGTGGGGAATTGAGGGTAGCAAAAGGAGGGAGACAGAGAAACCCAGAACCCTTCAGTTAAACTTCTACTTTCCTTCATGAAGGGTCAGTTTTATGAATCATGTCATTTTCCTTTGTAGCACAATATCGATATTTGGTGGCTCTCATCAGGGAGAGCCACCAAATATTGATATTGCTCCTAAGGCATTAGCTCAATTAAGCTCTCAGTCCTAAAGCTCTTCCACCAGTTATTTTTATAAAGCATTAGGACTTTAGTGAATGAATTAAAGTGAACTAAAATCTTGGGGGGCAGCAGGGGGTTTGGCGTGAGGAGTATCAGATTGAGAAGACTTCAGATCCTTGCTCCATCTTGGAAACCCCAACCAAGTCTGGGCCTCAGTTTTCTCTGCTGCAAAAAGAGTGGAATAAGTGAGGATCTTTGATGGAGAGCTGTAAGGAAGCTCAGACACTTTCTACTCCAATCTCTTTTATTTTATAGATGAGAAAACAGAGTATTTAGGAGACCAAGTTCAGGTGTAGTGAGCATCAGGGGTGAATTTGAAGCCAGAGGTAGATGACTTCAGAGATCTCTTCTAAATCTAAAAGCCTTTGAACATTTCCCTTCATGTTTAAATACTTGCCAATCTTAACTCTCTATTTAGAGAGGCAGCAATGGTCTAAGACATGAAAAGGAATTATTGGAGTAAGGAAGGTCTGGGTTCTAATTCTCCCTCTACACAGACTGACTGCTGATCCTGAGAAAGTTGCTTTAACCTTTCAATGACTCAAGTAAATCTTTAAAGCTAAAAGTTGCCCCATAGTTAGCTGATCTTCACTGATAGAGGAAATTTGCTATTCTTTTCCATCTTACCTGAGAATAATCCTCATTAGACATATCATCCAGAGCACATGAGGCTATGTTAATACTTAGATGGGAAATCATCTTGGTATCAGAGGATATAGTTTTGGTCTCAGCATAGCACCCTGGAAAGAGTTCTGGACCTTGTACCCCAAGCATCCTATAGAAATGGAATCACCGACCCAGATAGAAAACCTTTAAAAATGAAAAAAAATCTACATGTATAACTACAAGTCAGAGGATCATAGTATTAGATATAGAAAGAACTTCAGAAGCCATCTTCTCTCAATTTACATAAAAAGAAACAGACCCAGAGAGGTTAAATGAACCAAGGTGAATGAAAGTAGAGCCTAAGGGTTGAGGGTTTCCATTTCTTTCTCCTTTAACTCTGCCCAATTCCTTTACCCCCAGCCAAGTTTCTTCCCTAAAAATTATTTTCATCTATAATCTCATAATGAGGATTTACATTTTTCTCCCAGTCCGTTGCCTTTCTCTGAAGTCTGGGCTACTCTGAAGTGAAGCTGCCCCACAGCTAGCCCAGGAAATGATGTCAAAGGTGGAGCGTAAGTCCTCTGTACATGCTGCTTTTCAGAAAACTATATCCTCTGGTGCCAAGATGGTCTCCCCTCCAAGGATTAACATAGCCTCGTGTGTTTGGTTTATAAAATAAGCCAAGTTCAGATATGTTCTGGAGGGTATGTCTAATGGTGATTATTCACAGGTAAGATGGAAAAACAGCAAAGAATTTTGTTCCTCATGCACATCGATCCTGCCATAGGGGAAACGAAAGTAATGAAGGGAAATTTTCTGACATCTGCATCTGTCTATTCAAACTTTCTAAGATGTAGGAGGTGGGGAACAAAAAAATTTCCCATCTTTCAAAACATCTCTTGCAGCTGTATCATAGAAAACTTCTGAATCTCAACCAAAAGGAGGAACTTGGGGGAGAGCGTGGAAGAACATGGTGGTTGGATGGGGAGAAGCTGGTGAATCACTATGGGGGTGGTTTGCAGTTTTCACAGATGAGCAAGTTTCAAGGGAGATGATGGTCATGTGCTTGGCCATCCTGTGACCAAGCCTCTCTGTGAAAGGCAAGAAAAAGAAGACTGCAAATGAATGAAAGTTTTGGTTCCTTTTTTCTTGGGGGGGGGGAGATAGACTGACATGGACCCCTAACTGCTTCATCTTCCTTGAGAGAAGACACAACACACCCCTACAGTCTCATTACTTTACCATTTGGGTTCAAGGAATAAGAGGCTAATACCAATTTCCTCCCCAAATGTTCTTTTTCAGTCTTTTTGGCTGGTATTGGACATAAAACTTAGAGATCATGGGTCACCTCAGGAAAGGATCATGGAAGACTTCTAGTCCAGCTTATATCTCACTGGAAATCCCCTCTGTGAGATCTTCAGAAAGCCAGCCTCCAACCTTTGCTAGAAGACTCAAGTAGAAGGGAACTCTGAATAAGATAACAATAATTATTGGGAGCTATGTTCATGATGCCGAACCTAAACTTGGCTCCTCATGGTCCACCCATTTTTCTGGAAGCACGTTGAGAGAGTGAGGAGGAGGGCTAGATTTGGATTCACAGGTCTTGGGTTTAAATTCTGACTGGGCCATTTACTAAATATCTGTGTGACCTTAGATAAGTCATTTGATTCTTTTGTAAAATCAAGGGGTGGATTACATGTCTTCTAAGCTTCCCTCTTGACCTAAAGATCTGAGTTTGAAACCTGGTTCTTTTGTTTACTTGCCAGTCTTGGGAAAGTTCTGTAACCTCCCTAAGGCCTTTCAGTTTCTTCACCTATAAAGTGAGTCACCTGGGAGGTTGAGTGGATAGAGCTCAAGGCCTGGGTCAGGAACCTGAGTTCAAACCCAGCCTTAGAAATTAGCTATATGACCCTGGACGAGTCATTTCACCCTGCTTGCCTCAGATTCGTCTTCTGTTAAATGAACTGGAGAAGGAAATGGCAAACCAGTTTAGAGCCAGGCAAACCCCAAATGGGATCACAAAGAATCAGACATGACTCAAATGACTAAACCACCAGAGTGAAGAATTTGGATCAGACCACTAAATGTCCCTTCTTTGTCCTCCGTCCAAGATCCTGGCATTCTGATTCTGCTACACCAAGTCTAATGGCCCTTCCACACGACCAATTCAAGACCCCCATCTGATCATACTACTCCCCACAATCTTTTCTACACCAATCATCCCCAATTCCTTCAACTAATATCGTAGCCATGTAGGTGGCACAGTGAACAGAGCACTGGACCTTGAGTCAGGAAGGCCTGAGTTTTAATCCAGTTTCAAATACTTACCAACTGTGTCCCTGAGCAGATCACTGTGTCTGCCTTAGTTTCCTTAACTGTGAAATGGGAATAATAAGAGTGCTTATATACATTTAAGATGGTAATTTGTGAGTGAGAGTCCCTTTTCTTTGGTCTAAAGGATGGAGACTTTCAAATGAAAATCACCATGATCTAGGAAGAAGAATGTTAGACTTGGATTCAGGATGACGGGTTTGAAGCTGTCTGATCCTGGGGAGGATATTTAATCTCTCTCACCCTCATGTTTCTGGTACGAACAAGGTTATTGTGAGACCTATACCTCTGCCTAATGAGATTGTGCATGTAAATCAGTTTGCAAACACAATATAAATGTGAGCTGCTACTACAGGGCACAGTGGGCAGAGCGCTGGGTCTACACTAGGAAGACCCATCTTCTGAAGTTCAAATTTGGTCTCAGACACTAATTCATTGTGTGACCCTGGGCAAGTCATTTAACCCTATTTGCCTTAATTTCCTTCTTTATAAAATGAGTTAGAGAAAGAAATGTCAAACCACTCCAATATCTCTGTCAAAAAAAAATCCCAAATGGGGCCATGAAGAGTTGGGTGTGACTGAAAAACTGAACAATAACAGTCTTGACTCCCAAGTCTGGTAATTTAATGTCAAAACGATTGCCTCTTGAGGTTAAAGGACTTAACCCAGGTTACTAAGTGGCACATTTGAATTCAGAGCTTCTTATCTGATACAGTATTCCTTCTCTTCTGAACCAGCAATGTCTGGTTAAAGAGTCTAACCCAAGCCAAGATGACTTTGTTTCCACAAAATTAAATGTTCACAATTTTTTTTTTCCTTTTTCCTCTCAACATATTTAGAAAGTAAAAATCATCACTCCACAAATTAGGAAACTGGGACACAGAGAAGGAAAGGAACTTTCTAAAAGTTGAACGAGTAGGATTATGATTTATACCTCTCCCAGGACTGTGTGGAGACTGACTTAACTGTTTATTTTTGTTATTGTGTATATTTAACCTGAAAATTCATATTCTTAAAAGACCACAAAACTTTGGTGTCCAAGGAGCCATTTTCTACCACATTGTTGTTTCCTTTACCCTTTATTTTCTCAGTGATTGCTTGTGCCTCACTAATTTCCATAACAAAACTGGAATGGAATCCAAATGAAAAGGTAAGAATGTCCTAGGTGTGTGACTAGAGTTAGCTGGAGACTGACCCACCTTTTGGGTGTGGGTGTTGGGGTAGAGATTGGGGTAGAATCTACAAAGATGAGTTATTTATTAGAGAAACATGAGAGAACATGGCAGATCCCAGAAGATTACTGATTTAGAAGGGGAAGACGTTTCAGAGACCATCCAGTCCAAAACCACTCAAGTTACTGGTGAAGAAACTGAGGCTGAGAGAGGTTAAGTTACTCATCCAACATCATGCATGTAATAAGCACTACAGACAGGATTTGAACCTGGGTTTTCTGAATGCAGGAAATAGGATTTGTTAAGGTTAGGCATAAAGATAGAAAAGTAATTTGCATGGAAATGACCATAGAATATATATTTGGACTTCGATAATTGCCAAGAATAGAGAATCTAGGACCTCAACTTTGGGAAACTCATGATTAGATGATGAAACATCAAAGAAAAAAAAGTGAAGAGTTTTCATAGAATGCAATCTCAGACTGTATTAAGAAAGCTATCATGTGCAGAATGAGGAAGTGAGATCCAGCTGAACTCTGCCATGGTCAGATCGCTGTGGGAATACTGCATTGAGTTCTGGGGGGCCACATTTTAGGAAGGACAGAATGCCAATTGCAGCCCATCCTAGTGTGGGTAACTGGACTGGTGAGGGACCTGGGGACGAGGCCAGATGTTAGAGAAGGAAAGATGACCGAAGAAGTCTGCCTTTGAGAAATGCTTTCTCTGCCTCCTAAACTGAGAAATTAAGGTTGAACTAAAAAGGAAAGCAGTTTGGGGCTGGGTTTTTTTTTTTTTTTAAGTTTCTAGGGGGAAAGGGTTTAACTTAAAATGGGAGGAATACAGTTTCTTCTATCTTCATTAATGAAAACTTCTACCAGCTGGTGAAGTAGTCATTCAAACTCTGTTTTTATCACAATGCACACCAGGAGGCAGCCTTTTCCCACAAATGGGATAGATCTCTATGCTGCCAAATCTATTAACAGTAAATGGACAAAAAAAGGAAAAACGATAAATGAACAGCTGGAGGCTTAGGAAGTATTTTTCTTCATGCCAGTTACCTCTGTTGATAAGAAACAAATGGTCTTTAATGTGGAAATATGTTTAACATGATTGTTCACATCTAACCTATATCAGATTACTTGCTGTCTAGGGGAGGGGAGATGACATGGAGGGAGAAAAATTTGGAACCCAAAAGCCTACAAAAATGAATGGTCGAAAACCATCTTTATATGTAACTGGAAAATATACTATAAAAATGAAAAGGAAACAAATGGTGGCGTTATTGGCTCATGGTTTAAATTCTATCAGTTTTTAAAATTCACAGGCTGTTTTGAGAGATTTCAACCCTGTGGGATCATAGAATCAGAGAGCCAGAGTTGGAGGAAATCTCAGAGGCCATCTGGCCCAACCCACTTATTTTGCAGATGAGGAAACTGAGGCCCAGGAAGGTGATACCATCTGCCCATGGTTGTCCAGCTAGTGGCAGCAATGACACTATTGAAGTTGAAGAGTAGTAACAGTTGGCTACATGACAAGCTGTATCTTTCTGTGCCTCAGTTTCCTCATCTGTAAAACAAAAGAGTTGGAGTCCCTTGCAGATCTAGATTTATCACACTATGACATACTTTTGCGACACTGGGTAAATCTCTTAATCTCCAAGACTCAAGTTTCTCACTTGTAAAATACTGATGTTGTACTAGATGACCTCTAAAGTGTCTTTTAGCTTTTGAATCTGATCCCAAGAACGTGGTCAAAGACGCAAAAAGCTTTCTGTCTACTGGGGGACCAGTTAAAGATTAGATTTACTGGTAGGGGGGCAGCTAGGTGGCACAGTGGATAGAGCACCGGCCCTGGAGTCAAGAGGACCTGAGTTCAAATCTGGTCTCAGACACTTAATAATGACCTAGCTGTGTGGCCTTGGGCAAGCCACTTAACCCCGTTTGCCTCGCAAAAAAAAAAAAAGATTTACTGGTAGACCAAAAAGTTGGGTGTAAGGGAAAGAGGATCTAGAAAATTGTTGCTCAAAGCTCAACTTGGTTGATGTAAGGAAGTAGCAGATAAAACCATACACTCTCCCCATGTCAGAATACCACTAGCTGATCCTTTCCTGGAAACTTGAAAGCATATCAGTATGCCAAAGACTCAGAAGCCAGAGGACCTGGGTTTAAATCCGACTTGTCAATTTTGCTAAGGATAATCTTAGGAAAGTTATTTTGCCTCATTAAATGAAGTCCCTCATTGGGACTCAAGTTTCCTCATTGTAAAATAAGGGAGAGTGGACTCAGTGGATTCTGAGGTCTCTTCCAACTCTAGAGATATGATTCTTCTTCATTCATTCCTCACCTCATATCAGGACTTCAGAAAAGTTCAAACAAAGCAACTTGATAAAATAAGGGAAGAGCTTAGAATCATATAACCTTAAGGAGATGGGATTTTAGAACCAAGACCAGTAGTTATGGACGGGGATGTATCTGGTGAAGCCTATGGACCTCTTCTCAATATATAATGTTTTTCAATGCATAAAATAAGATTACAAAGATAACCAATTACATTGAAATGCAATTATCAAAAATATGTTTCCTTAATAGTCACAGATTTTGGATTAAGAACCTCTGATATAGAGTCTCGATTTTGGACCAGACCTAAACTGTTTTCTCATTTATAAAATGACAGAGTTGGCTTAGATCTCTTCTAGTGTCCCTCCTAATAACTAATTCTCTGAGTCCGTGGTATTTGGATCCTTGGATCCTTGCCACCTTTGACCATCTCCCCAAGTGACTTGTGTATGTTCGATGCTCTTTTCTGGGAAGCTCTGGTCCTCCATTGATGGTTTAGGATTTACCCTCCAGTGAATTTTGTTTGTTTCTCATTCCCAACAGGATTACATATATCATGTAGTGAGCGCAATCTGTGAGTGGACAGTGGCTTTTGGCTTCATTTTCTACTTCCTGACTTTCATCCAAGATTTTCAGGTGGGTATTTGTCACATGTCAAAAATTGCAAACTGACCAGTAGAAACTTGTGTACTTTTTATGAATTTTTAAAATATGAGGTGTTTTCTGACTCTTTTAATAATCATGTCCAACTCTCTGTGATCCGATTTGGGGGTTTTCTTGGCAGAGATTTGCCAAGTTCATTTTATAGATGAAGATGCTGAGGCACACAAAGTTAAGTGACCTGCTCAGAGTCACATAAGCTATTAAGAGTCTGAGCTTGGATTTAAATTTACATCTTCCAGACTCCGGTCTAGTACTCTATTCACTGTGCCACACCCTATACTACTCTACCTTTCCAATCTTATTTTGTGTCTCCTCTCCTACCCCCATGTTGTAGACAAATAGTCCTAATTACAATCCTGCCTTTTCCAACTCTTCTAGGGTCTCCCTTATTATTTATTTCCTTATTTCTCCTATATAACTTGTTTGTATATAAGTATTTATTTACTCTTTCCTCCATTAGATTGTAAGCTCTTTGAGGGCAAGGTCTTTCTTTTGCTTCTTTCTGTATCTCTAGAACTTTAAAAATAGTCACTTATTATTTATTGATTGACTGGCATCTCAAAATGGTGCTTCCATGTTTCTATGTTTTTGATTACCCTGTGACCTATACATACTGTGTTTTTCCTTTTTTTCTTACTGTTTTAACTTTCTGTCCTTTAAAACCCAACTCAAAAGATACTTCTGATCTACCTTATCTGTAATGTTCTTTCCCTCAGATTCCTCATGGTATTTTGGTTTGTTTTGTAATGTTCCACTGTCTAGCTTCCTCTCTGAGTTTCTCACTAGGATCCTATCCTGTAGGTCCTTTTCTTTATAATTTTTCCAATCAAAATTTACCTGTCCCCTGTCTTTTTCCCTGCACTTTAAACTCTTGGAATTCTTTACTTCTTTCAGAATCTCAATCCTGGTGTTACCTCTGACATCTTTCCTGATTCTTCTATTTATTTTTTCCCTATTAAAATGATGTTCTTTTAAATTTCCCTTTGTGCGTGTTGTGTTCCCTTCAGGAGACAGTAAGTTCATTGAGGGCAGGAACTAATTTTTGTTTTGTCTTTGTCTACCTAGGTGTAAGCACCTAGCTTACACATAATAGGCACTTCATGAATGCTCATGAGAGTCAGTGTGGAGGGTTGTATGGCCTTGGAATAAGAAAGACCTGGTGATTGATAGAGGGAGTTTCCTCACCGGGAGTTCCCTAAACCAATTACATCAGGACTCCAGGTATCCTAGATTGAAAGAGAGATAGAGAGATGGATGGATGGGTGGATGGATGGATGAGTGGTTGGATAAATGGATGGAAAATAGATGACTGAAAAGAGCAATAAATATGTGGATGAATGGACTAGAATTGAATTGAAAATTGAATATATGGCTAGTGAAGCGAATCAATAAAAGGATGGATAGATGGAAGGATAGCAGACATATAGATGAGTGAATACAAGCATATAAAGATTGATGACTGGATAGAAGATGACTGGATATATGGATAAAAGGATAAATGTTAGAAAGGTAGATGGAAGGAAAGATGGATAATGTATAGATGGGAGGGTGGATACTTGGGTACCTGGATAGATAGATGCTTGTTGAATTGAATTGCAAACTCCTTGAGGGTAGGAATATCATCAATATTGACTTACCAACTCAGATAGATGCTACACAAGTCTACACTGAGCTAAGCTTTGAAGAGAGTAAGCTTCAAAAGATGGGGGTGGGGTGGGAAAGGGAATAGTGTTTTTGACTTTATCCAACTGGTCAGCCCTAAGATCTCTGACAGCCTTCATTCTCTTTTATTGTAGAATGTCACTCTAAGGATTTCTACAGAAATAAATGACTTCTGAAGAAAGAAGAATTCTCTTTTAGCCAGTGCATCTTATGGACTAGGGTACCAACCAGTGATGGCAGAGAAATGAGGCTTCGATGCCGACATGATCTTAGGGCTCTGCAGCAAGTTTATGACTTGAATTCCTTCCCCAAAGCTCCCATTTTTGTACTAGCCCCAAAGGTATGTTTCCAAAAAAGGTTTTAGGAAATTGTAGAAATATTTTGTATTTTTCTAAGACATTTAAAATATATATATATATATATATTATATATACTTACATAAAACTGGTACACAGAGAAGATTCTTTATGTCAAAAAATGAGAATGCTTTATTTTTGTACCAATTCTTGGTGGTTGTTTACTTTTAAAGTTTTATAAAGGGCAAGTGTTCCATTCTTTTTTATTAAAATTTTATTTTGTTTTTAGAGAATGGCTTGCCCAATTTTATAGTGAGGGCATTTATAAAATCCAGTTAATCATTGTAATATTTCTAAATATATCTTGTAAACATATTAACACTGACAAGTCACTGGTCTCTAAGTCAAATAGAAAAGGATGCCTTCAGGCTGCAAATTGACTTAGAAAAACCATGCAATAACATTGTCTATTTCATAATTATTTTTACTTTGCTAAACATTTCCTAATTTCATTTCAATTTGGTGTTGCATCAGGAGTTTAGAGGCTATACATTTGATAACTCTAGACGAAGGGACTCTTCAGATTTTCAGATAACTGAGAGTCAATGCTTCCTAATTCCATATTAACTTTTAAGTATTGCTGTAAAACCATACTTCTGAAATCCTATGCATTTAGCATGAGATTTTAGCTTCTAGTCGTACAAATGACTATATGACAAATTAGAAATTTTAAAATCTAATTCATAAACAGCAACAAGGCTAAATTAAGATGTGAGGGGAATGAGGAAAAAAGAACAAAGTGAAACTTTTCTTTGGATTTCATATCCAACATGTTTTTGAAATGATTATGGGAAAGGTATGATTTATATTAACCATAAAACTCTGGATAAACTTATATGGGATAAGCATTTAAAATGTTAAAAAAAATCAATATTTGCAGGGTGACCAAAGATTCAATCATTGCTTCTATTTTACAGTAACATATGTCCACAATAAGATGAGGGGCACATACCATACCTACAAACACACACACACACACACACACACACACACACACACACACACACACACCACTTTTACCAGTTCTGTATTTTCTCGACCTCTTTCAATTCAAAGGAGATTCATTATAGACACTAATTACAAAAGAGAAAGAGGTTTTTGCCTCTAAGGCTGATCTGGAGACCATCAAGAAAAGGATAAGCTCCATTTAGCATCACTGAACACCCAAACTTGGGGAAAGAAGATCCAGTTTTTTGAGCTTTCAGGATATACGCCAAGGGCAGCCCAATTATTTTTTGTTGCTGTTGTTAATCTTGGTGAAAATCAAGAAAATGGTGAGCACAGAATAGATGCTCAATAAAGACTTTGTTGATTGATGGGTTGAAAAAAATGTCCTTTCTTATTCTGAGATTATATGATTGATTGTTTGATATCACTCAGCTGAGGGGACTCATTAGATCCAAGCCAGGCATTCCTCTCAATCTTAAATGACTGCCTTTGTCTCCTCCAGATGGGAACTGTAGCCATTTCAGGAACCATCATAATGGGCAATAATATGGTAGGATCTCCAAGTATTACTGAAGTATGGGATGAACTCCTAAGTCAAGATTTTCCCATTATGAAGAGAAAAATGAACAATATATTCTTATTTATATGGGACCTACACTAAGGCTACTTAGAAGATAATGAGATACTTTATAATGGAGTTTAACACTTAATTCATTTTTATTGTTTACTAGTTGGTTCTTTGATAACCAGCTAGAGTATATATTGTATGTTTTTCTTTGTGTGCTGTAAACATTTCAGTTTTGTGTGGGTTTCACCATGTTGTGGCAACTCTCTCCAGTGAGGAAAGTTATGGCAGATACTGAACTTCTATATGTTATATGGGCTAGACAAAATGCCTTTTAGTCTTGGAAAGCAGGCAAAGCCACATATCTACTTCAAGCCTGGGCAGTTCTGCTGAAAGGAAGCCAAAGTTGGCCTTATCCACACATCTGTATCATTTTCAGTGCTCACTAAGTTATGTTTCTTTTTTATACCTCATGGCCTGAAGCATTTAAATAAAGGCAATATTCCTCTTTGCTGTGTCCATCATTTGTGTCTGCATCTATTTCAGTGGAAAGGCTGTCTGATGGGAAACAACTCTCCCTAAAGGATGGTGGAAGATCTAAATGGATGTTGGGTTAGTCAATCAGACAGTTAGCAATTATTAAGGGCCTCCTAAGTGAAAGACATTATGCTAAGCATTGGGGGAACAAGACGATAAAAAACACAAAAACAAATAACAGTCTCAACTCTTGAGGAACTCACAATCTAATTATAGTGATGGGGCCTGGACCTGGGTATCTTAGCTATAGAGAACTCTTGGGCAAGCATACTTTCTACCAATGTAGATCTGTACCTTCTCTTCAGCTGATCATCTTAGTTGTTTAGAGCACAGCAAACTCAGGGTCACGGAGCCATTATGTATTAGATGTAATACTTGACCCAAGTCCCCCTGGCTTTGAGGTCATTGTTTAGACTGTACTACCTCTCATTGGATATTAAGGATGACTATAATTTGAATTTTGTATTTTCTAGGTCAGGGCAATGAATAGAGGGCTGGACTGGACTCCAAAAGACCTCAGTTCAAATCCAGCCTCAAAGGTTTCCTGTTTGTCCCTGCCTTAATCCACTGGAGAAGGAAATGGGAAATTACTCCAGTATCTTTGCCAAGAAAACACCATGGCCAGTATGGCCCATGGGGTCGTGAAGCAACAACAAATTTTCTAGGTTCATTTTAAATCACATGTTCTTATGAGCTTTAGAGAAGCTGAATTTTTAAAATTAAACTAATTTCCTAAGAGACAAATGATATGAGAACTTGTCAACTAAATTAAGGCTTAATCAATCATTTCTTTTACATCTTGTTCCTGTCCCAATGACTCCCCTCTCCAGGTCACCCTGCAGCGTTCTTATAAGAAAGTAGTTGAGGGGTGGCTAGGTGGTGCAGTGGATAGAGCACTGGCCCTGGAGTCAGGAGTACCCGGGTTCAAATTGGGTCTCAGACACTTAATAATTACCTAGCTGTGTGGCCTTGGGCAAGCCACTTAACCCCATTTGCCTTGCAAAAACCTAAAAATGAAAAAAGAAAGAAATATGTTAGGATTATAAGACTGATTATGAATTGCAAGCTAGAAGAGATCTTAGAGGATATTGAGTCAGACCTCCCTTATCTTACATATGAGGAAGCTAAGGGCCAAAGAAATGACTTGTCCAGGGGCACATAGCTCATAAGTGTGGGGCAGAATTCAAAGCCAGGTTTTGTGACTCTCTAGTCTGGGAGTTAGAGCATTTTGTTCTATTGCTGATTAAGCACGTGACCTTAGGAAAGTCCCTTTAACACTGTAATGGGAATAGATAATGTCCTAGAGTTCATCACTGCGGTTTCTTGAAGTGCTCTTCTCATCTCAGTCATCCTTGATGCTCAGACCCAGGATGGGGAAAGGCATTCTTGAAGGAATGAATGGAAAGGCTTTTATTTAGTAATTACAATGTGCTAATTGGGGGGGAATATAACTATATATAAAAATTGCTGCCTTCAAGGAATCTGCATTCTAAGAGGAGAAGAGATAGCCCATGTAGGGAAATGGTGGTCAAGGGAGTTGAGAGGAATGATGATTTTGGTCATAGGACATATTGTCCTTTCTGGGAATACTAATGTTGATTTTAATTATTCTTCTCGTAACTAAATTAGAAAAAAGGGAGGTAGTGAAGGGAGGGTATGCATCGTTGGCTTGGCATGGAGCTGGCCAGGAAGTGGTTTGGTGGGCTTTGGTCCAGGCAGGCTGATGTCTTAAAGATAATTGCCACCTCTAGGTCAAGCTGACCTTGGGACAAATCTTGCACATAATCCTTTGCTAGAGACCTTATGTGAGCACTTTTGCCCTTCAGAGGACAGGACCCTGAGCTTTAACAGAAGTCCCATCTGTATAGAGCAGTGTTTCAACTCTAGCTGGGATATTCCTGGGTTTCCAGCCTGAGGAGGGCCATCACACTATGGGAAAGAGCCTTGGATGATCAGGGCTACCCAAAGTCTACCCATCTCTTATCTCCATGTATACCGCAGTAAAGCTTATTCAAAGAAACCAACCATAAGTTGACTTCTTATGCCAGATTCCAGGAATCCTTTGAACCCAAGATGGTGAACAGAGATGGACTGTGAAAGAAGATGAGTGGGTGTGGCTTGGGGAATTTGCTGCCTGAAACATATACCCATCCTATGTTGGGAGTGGGGGGTTTGGGACCCCAGAACAACTGGCACCTGAGGGACCTCGGAGAGCATGGACCCAGAGGAGGAGATTTTGAGACAAATATAAATAATCAGTGAAGAGTAGAAGAACGATGGTGGATTCCATTATAAGAGATATGATGGAAGAGAGGAAGTTTCACTGGGTACCCTGCAATAACTGGCCTTGTTCTGGGATGGGAACCACAGGGAAAAAAAGGAAATCCAAAGGGCAAACTCTACAAAACAGTGGTAAAAGCTATCTTGAAGGAAAACATCTAAAATGGATACCTTGGAAGTTCTCATTGCATGAGGAAATCAGAGAAAAAAGAGAGACCTGTTCATTATAGGGGTCATAAATCTGAGAATGAGGGTTTAGAGACAGAAAATATAAAATGAAGAGAATGAGAGAAATCCTTTTTTGGAATGGAGTGCAACAAAATGAAATTAAAAATTAATGAGGGGTGGCTAGGTGGCACAGTGGATAGAGCACTGGCCCTAGAGTCAGGAGTCCCTGAGTTCAAATCTAACCTCAGACACTTAATAATTACCTAGCTGTGTGGCCTTGGGCAAGCCACTTAACCCCATTGCCTTGCAAAAAAAAATTAATGAACAGGATTAGTTGAGGGGGAGGAAAAGTAGGGGGAATCTACTTGACTGAGAGGAGAAAAAAGGGGGAGAATTACAATACTAGATAAAAATCAGGAGAGAAAAAGGAGCTAATAGGCGAAATTCCAAAGGGAAAGGGATAATGAATGAGAGGAGGTGATGAGAGGGGAGGAGGGAAAGAGCATCATCGGAAATAGAGATACCTTAAAGATGAAGGTAAAGTAACTGAAGACACATAACATTGTGCTTCTAGCAGAAATTGGGGCAGGGGGAGATCATAACTTGAATTCAGGACCCAAGCAACTAAATGACTTGGGACTCAGTTCTCTTATTTACAAAATGAGGACGTGGAAATGGTTCAATCTGAGCTTTGATGGGATTCCCACATGAGACACGCCCTTCTAACCTGACAAGTGTTCTATCTAATGTCTATTCTAGACTATTCTATCTAAGTCTTGCTTGAAAAGCTTGCTGAAGTCAAAGAACTCACTACCTACTGGACCGTAGCATTCATAGGAATAAATGAAGAGTAGATGACTGCTGACTCCCCTCACTCCCAACAGAAGGGGGACCTTAGATTCCAGTTTTGTTCTCTGCTTCACTGTCTTCAGATTGCTTTTAAAAATCTATTTCATGGTCTTTTTCTGTTTTTATATCAGCTAAACCTTCTGGACAGCTAGGTGGGCTTGGATTATCTTTCTGGATTCAAATATGATCTCAGACACTGCCTAGCAGTGTGACCCTGTGCAAGTCACTTGTCTGTTTCCTCATCTGTAAAATGAGCTCAAGAAGGAAATGGCAAACTACTCCAGGATCTTTGCCAAGAAAGCCCCAAATGGGATCATGAAGAGTCAGAAACAACTGAACAATAGAAATTATTATTATCATTATTATTTATTTGTGTGTGTCTAAGATCCCTTAGGCAATCTGATGAAACCTGTCGATCCTTTCTCAGAATGGTTTTAAATGCATAAAATGAAATAGATAAGATTAGAAATGAAATCAATCATATTGAAAAATAATTATCAAAAAAATTATTTCCATCCAGATTCGTGGACCCCCAGGTTAAAATCATCATGCTTTATAACAAGGAATTTGCTGCTTGCATCTGATAACCGATCCCATTTATTTTTTTTTTTAGGTTTTTGCAAGGCAAATGGGATTAAGTGGCTTGCCCAAGGCCACACAATTAGGTAATATATTAAGGGTCTGAGGCTGGATTTGAACTCAGGTACTCCTGAATCCAGGGCCGGTGCTCTATCCACTGTGCCACCTAGCTGCTCCAACAGATCCCATTTATATAATACCTTAATCTCTGGTAGCACCAAAGAGTGAACCTCAGGGCAGCTAAGTTTTAATAAGGAAAAGTATGGAGGGGGGGAATCAGAGGAATAGGGTGGGACAGGCCTGCTTTGGGGTTAGGCACTAGGGACTGGGCAGAGAGCAGTATGGAACCAGAGTCCAACTTGGGAAACTAACTCCACTAATTAAACAGTTCCATTGCTTAAGGTCAGTCCTACCTGAAAGGTAACTGATACCAAAGGAGGTATCTGATTTGGAATGAAGAGTGATATGTTTAGACTTGGCCAAAGCTTTGACAGATGTTAACATAACCTTTAACTTGTGGATTAGAATTAATTCAAAGCTTAGCTCAGTCTGTCATTTCCTATTAATACTTGTCAGTGCCACCATTTTCTTTTAACGTTCCCTGAAAAGACTTTATTGGAAAGGTTAATCCCTCCACTTTACTGCATTTGGAGACTTGATTCCAGGTAAGCTCCACCTTGAACTAGCTGAGAAAACCTCCACTTCTCTGGCTAAGCAAAGGAAACCTGGGCAGGTTTGGACATTGATTAAATAATTAGTGAGTTGTTGACATGGTCAGGAGAAAGAGACTTGGAGGGGGTTGACCAGGATTGAATAGAGTTTGCAAGACTCTCAGGTCATGAGACCAAAGAGGAGTAAGAAGACGCCGGGGTGTCCCGCCGACCCCTGGGTCAAGACGACAGGATCTAAGGACGTGTGTCTCCAGATGGATTAATCCTATGTTGATATGGTGCAGCAGTTGTGGTGACTGGCTACATGACCAAATCGGATCATGCTGGGGCCCAATGCAATGCAATTCATGATGATGAGGTCGTGTCTTCCTAAATGCAATGGAGAGTCAAGTGGCTGTCAATGGAGGATGGCAATTTGGGGAGAAGGCAGCAATGAATTTAGTTTTTTGATTCCCTTAATGAAGAGTTTGAATAGCATTTTTAGGATAAAATTCCTAGTGATTCTGAAACTATTTGAAGTGTGTAATGAGAAAGAGTGACCCTAGTTTAGTAATATCTTAGATCTCTGGTGGTGATCCACTAATAAAGGGGTGGGAAGGGAAGGTGTATGGCCATTTGCAGGAACTAATTTCAACCCAACCACCCTGTTGTTGCTTCCCCACCGCCACCGCCACCTTCCTTTTCTACGAATACTCATTCTACCCCACTGTGGGACTATTACAGTTCCCACTCTCTCCAGGGCATTTATAACCTAACCTTGACCTGGGCATCCACACCAATCAATCAACAAGCATCTATTAATGTAGCTGCCCAGTTGCTATCAGAAAAATAACCTTCTTCCCTTTCCTCCCCCGCCTTCTGGGTACCACACACACTGAGTCTCAAGAGCTCACAACAGATGACCTCAATCTTTTCATTAAAGAATGAGCTAAGGTCACCTAAAAGAAGGGGGGAAGGTATTGAGGGTATTGAGGAAAGGGGAATAAGATCACAGATGCAGGGTTGGGCAAGACATGAGGTCATTGTGTCTAAACCCCTCTTGGTGTAGAGGAGGAACCCACGGTCCCACAAATCAGCAGCTGAGCTGAGATTCAGTCCCAAGTTCTCTAAGGCCCCACAGGTTGTAAGGGGCTGGCTTAGCACAGTGCCTCGCCCATAGTTGGCACATCTCCCCCTTAACAGAGCTCAGTTCTCCAGTTCTCTTACCCTATAGCCAGTGTCCCATCTGGTCCACCCTACTGCCGTCAACCCATCCATCCATTGGTCAAGCAGCATTACATGTCCATGTGTATACTATGCAGGCGCTGTGGGAGGCCCAGGTGTTGGAAAAGTACAAAATGAAATAATGTATGTGCTTGAGTTTAACCTGGGAGGAATAAAATACATAAGGAATGCAAAGGAATTTATAGAGTAAGACGCTAGGAGCTCTGGGAGAGGAAGGTACAAAAGGATTCATGGAGAAGGTGGTGCATCTAGTTCCTGAGAGCGATGCAGTGGGCAGGACGCTGAATCCGGAGTCAGGAAGACCAGAGTTCAAATTCTGCCTCAGACCCTTCCCTTTGATCCTCTCACTTCTCCTTGTCCAGTCCTCCGCCACTGTGCAATTTCTTCCAGCCCCCTTTCAGGGTTCTATGATCCGTGGGCCAGACCCTTAATTCTTGCCCACTCTGGGGTCTTCCACAACAATTTGCTGATTGAATGGAGAGGGCAGTGTTCTCACCAGGAGTTCCCTGCGCCAGTGGCAATGGGATAAAGTGGAGATAGCAGACCCAGGTTCATATTCCACCTTTTGATGTTTTCTCCCTGTGTGATCTTGGATAAATCATTCATCTTCCCTGGGCCGTGATTTCCTCATCAGTGAAAAGAGAAGGTTGGACTTTATGGTCTCTGAGGGCCTTCCTGGCCTAAGGCTGGGATCCTATGAAATCACAGATGCAGTCCCCCTCCCCATGACATATTTTGTTTTCTTTCACCATTTGGTTTGGGAATTTTTGAGAATTCTGGGGTAGAGCAAGGAAAAGACCTTACTCTGCCTTGCCTGGAGCTAGTAAGTAACTTTTCTCTTAAGTCACATGAATCTGTAGTTCAAATAAAAATGTTTTCCAGAAATATGCATTAGGGGGCACTGAAGGACTGTGCCCAGGGACAGCAGCCTGGGAACTGTTCCCCACTAAGTCGGAAAGGCCTGGAAAGGCCCGCTCAAGGCTTAGTAACACAGCAGTCCTGGGGATTTCTTTTACAACTGAATGGAAATCTACTGAGATGTAACTCTCCTCCCACTTCTTATCCTCTCTCTCTCCGTTGTTCCCTGAGCTGTGCCCCCCAGACTGGCTCAGCCCTTTCCTTAAGGAAAGAAGAAAGAAGGAAAGAAGGAAAGAAGGAAAGAAGAAAGAAGAAAGAAGAAAGAAGAAGAAGAAGAAGAAGAAGAAGAAGAAGAAGAAGAAGGGGAGGAGGAGGAGGGGGCAGCTAGGTGGAGGCTAGGTGGCGCAGTGGATAAAGCACTGGCCTTGGAGTCAGGAGTACCTGGGTTCAAATCTGGCCTCAGACACTTAATAATTACCCACCTGTGTGGCCTTGGGAAAGTCACTTGACCCCATTATCCTTGCAAAAACCTAAAAAAGAGGAGAAAGATGAAGAAGAAAAGCAGCATTTCCCCTACATTTTTCTCCTTCCTCTTCTGGCGGGGGGTGGGGGGTGGATCTAGGCAACTGACACAGAAATTCCCATGAATACTAGAGCACCCACATCTCTGCTACCAAAAACCTTAACTCATAGCCAAGATAGAAGGTATCTAATAGAGCATCTAGGAAAACCCATCCTTCATTTTTGCAGATGAAGAGACTGAGGTCTGACCGTGGCCATGCAGGAGGGGAACAGAGTAGAATTTGAACCCCAGTCTCCTAACTTCACGATCAGCGCTCTTTCCAATATACCAGGGAACCCACCAGTCAACCAATAAGCAGTAAGTAGCATTGCTAAGCACTGCAAATAGACCATGGATTTTCAGCTTCTCAGAATACTGCCCTCCTACAAGGTTCAAGTCTATAAGAAGGATCCTCTGAGACCACCTTTCATTTTAGAGGGGAAATTGAGGTTTGGACAGGTTAAGTGAATCGCCCCAGGTCCCATAGGTAGCAAGTGGCTGACCTGGAACCTGAATTCACCCTCCCCATGATTCTCTCATCTTTTGAGGAGCCTCAGAATATGATCTATTGACCTGGACCCTTGCTTCCACTGACCTGGGGAGGGTGAGCCCCTTTCACTGGACACTTATCTCACTCATATAGAGAAAATTAGACAGTCAACCAGCATGACTAGGTACCTACCCTTCTCTAAGCCCTAAGGAGGTAAAGAAAGGCAGAACGTCCCTCGTCTCAAGGAGCTTCCATTCTAAAGAGGAAGATAAGATGGAAACAACTGGCTCTGTGCCCTGTGGCACTGCCCAACGGTCCTCTGACATTACCTCATCTTTGTGAGTTCAAATCCAGCCTCAGACACTTCCTAGCTGGGTGACCCTGGGCAAGTTACTGAATCCTGTTGGCTTCAGTTTCTTCATCTGTAAAATGGAAATAATAATAGCACCAACTTTGATGATTGGGTGCTTGGCATATTAATTTAATACTTATTTCATTTCTCCTTCCCTTCCCCTCCTTGACTTCCTGGGTCTCAGTTTCCTCATCTGTAAAGGGAAGGGTTGCACTAGATGGCCTCTGAGGTCTTTTCCTGCTCCAGTATTCAATGTGCTTCACAAGCTTTGGAGCTGGGAAATTCTCCTGAAGTCTTACCTAAATCTCTGCAACTGCAGTGAACAATCTATTGCCCAGCAAGTCTCAGGGCAGTCACCAGGGCCTCCCAGCTATAACTCCAAACTGCCTCTGCTACAAGAAATGTGGATTCCAAACACATGCTACCATTTGCAGCTCCCCCCTCCAAGAGCCATCAGTTCATCCTGGGTTCTTTCCCCTCCTCCTGGATGTCACAAAAAGAGCCGGCCATTCAGTGGACTGTCATTTAGAGGAGGAAAGACCCTCCCTCCATCACCTCTGCTGAGCAAGCCCCAGATCACTTGCCCAGCTCCTCACTGACAGGAAAAATACCCTAATTTATTAGCCAGCATTTTGTGTGACCAGAGGCAAGTGACTCCACCATTTGGAGCCTTAGTTTCCTCATCTGTAAAATGGGGTCAATAGCACTTTCCTTCCTTTCCTTCTTTCCCCTCTCCCTTTCTTCCTCCTTCCCTTCCTTCCTTCCTTCTTCCATCCCTCTCTTCCTCCTTCCTTCCTTCCTTCCTTCCTTCCTTCCTTCCTTCCTTCCTTCCTTCCTTCCTTCCTTCCTTCCTTCCTTCCTTCCTTCCTTCCTTCCCCCTTCCTTCCTTCCTTCCTTCCTTCCTTCCTTCCTTCCTTCCTTCCTTCCTTCCTTCCTTCCTTCCTTCCTTCCTTCCTTCCTTCCTTCCTTCCTTCCCCCCTTCCTTTCCTCCTTCCTTCCCAGGTTCCTCTTCTCTTTTCTCACTATACTCTCCCACTTGGTGATCTCTTCCTCCCCATGAGGTTCAGTCACCTCCACGTAGATGATATCCAGACCTCTGTCTCCAGTCCCTCAGTTCCAGTTGTAAATCACCAACTGCCTGCCGGACACTTGGACCACATGTCCTGAAGGGATTTCAAAATCAATCTTGTCCAAAACCAGAACTGATGAGGGCCTGAATTATGGTAAAGTTTGTATGAGAAGAGAGAAGGGAATGTAAATGAAAGCTATTGGGGGGAGAAAATGACAAGATTTGACAGCTGAATGTGGCTATAGGATGAGGAGGCTGCAGACCCGGTGACTGGAAGGATGGTGGTGCTCTTGACACCCTAATATAGAAGTTCAGAAGATGGGGAAAACTAATGAGTTCTGGTTAGCCCAGGCTATTGCAATGGCCTGCCAATCGATCAGAGGCAAGAAGTCAGAAATGAGACAGCTCAACAATGTGAAAGGATGCCACCTGGGCAAGGAGGATAAGGCCTAAAAGAAGAAAATTCATTGGCTCTGATAAGCTGGAGGTCACTAGTGACAACATCAGCCAAATGTAAACCAGATTTCAAGGATCTGAGGAGTGAAGTTGGTAAGAAAGTTGTGGCATCTGTGGCACCATTTTTCAAGAAGTTTGATCATCAATCTTAATGGACCTGCTCATTTCATCAGTGCAACTATCAGGGATAATTTTAGGGTATCTGGGATGGAAATATCATCTGTATCCAGAGAAAGAATCGTGGGGTTTAAACAAAGACCAAAGATTATTACCTTTAATTTAAAAAAAGTTATTTTATGTAATTTTGGTCTTTTATTTTTTCCTTTAGGATATGATTTCTCTCTCCACATATTAAATTTCGATCAATGTATAGCATGGGAACAATGTAAAGACTATCAGACTGTCTTCTGTGGGGGGTGGAGGGAGGGAAGTGAGATTGGGGGGAAAATTGTAAAATTCAATAAAAATTAAAATTAAAAAAATGTGAAAAAAAGAAGTTTGATCATTAAGGTAAGGAGCGAGATATGTTTGAAAACTACATGGGGTGGAAGGGTGGAAGAGATGCTTCTTTTGAGGATTAGGGAATGTGTATAGAGGTCCATGGGAAGGAGCCAGTGGAATGGGAGAAATGATAGCAGGAGCAAAGACATAGAGATGGAAATTATGGTGACAGAGTGCACTGGTATTTCAAACCTCTCTTCTGATGTTTAAACTATCAGTGTGACCTTAGATAAGTCACTTCATTTCCCCTGGTCTCAGTTTCTTCTTCTGTCACATAAAAGCTGACCTAGATGACCTCCAAGGTCTTTTCCACTATAAATTCTATAATCCTGTAAAAGATGGTGGAGCCGTAGTGAGACCCTCCCTCCTCCAGTGAATTAGGTCAAACAGAAGTTAAGTGACTTGCTCAGGACGACTTAACTAGGAAGTATCTGAGGCCACTTTGGGACTCAGGTCCTCCAGACCCTAGGCTCAGAGCCCTATCTGCTGAGGGCTAAGCTAGTCTCAAAGTTACATAGTCTTGCTGGTGAAATTCTCTCCAGGTCTGGGATGTTTTCCTGCCTCTCATTGACAGATTAGACAACAGTCTGCTCTATCAAGAGGTGTCTGGTCATTTCTGAGCCTTCAAAAGAGGCATTGTCCCTCTGAGTCTGGTGCTTGAGCTAGACGCCCCCCGCCCATGATGAAATGCTGCCATGTAAGGATACATCAAAAGAACCCCCAAAAGTCTGAAGGAGCGAGCCAGCTGTGTGGTCGTGGATCAAGCCCTCCCCTTTCCACGACACAAGCTGGGAAGGCCAAGGAGAGCTCTTCAGGGTGCCCAGCTCCCCCTTCTCCTTTCTCCACTTTGCTTCCTCCTCACACTTCCACTGGGCTCTTTGCAGGCAGAGGGGTGAAATGTTTTCTGGTTCCCTTCTCTGCTATTTGTTGATATTCTCCAGAATGACATTCAGGGACATGTTTGCTCTTCTCAGATGTTCTTGAGCTTTCTAGTTTATTCTTCCCCTCCATCTTTGGGGATGGATGCCAGCATCCAGTCATTCAACTGGCCAACCTTGTCATCAATATGCATTTTTGCACCCCTACTATGTACCAGATGTGATGCTATGTGCACAGTGCTGCGGATACACACAGAAATTTCCTGCCATCTCCTGCCCTCAAGTTTACTTTCTAGTTGGGAATCCCAGATACAGGAGGTTTCAGGTATAAATTAGATGGATGTGGTTCTTAGGGTACGGTGGCAAAGCGGATGGGAATTAGCTTCCCCCCCTCCCCTTGGAGACTGGGTTTCACCAGGCTAGAAGTGCGGAGTCCACTTAGGTCAGCATCTTCGACAACCTTGGCTTCCTCTCATTGACTTGCTCTAATAAAGACAGCTAGCTCCTTTAAAGGCAGGGGCCATCTACATGGGGCGGTGGATAAAGCATCAGTCCTGAAGTCAAGAGGACCTGAGTTCAAATTTGACCCCAAACATGTGACACTTACTGGCTGTGTGACCCTGGGCAAGTCATTTAACCCTGATTGCCTCCCATCCAGGGTCATCTCCAATTGACTCGATCCATATCTGGGCACTGGACCCAGGTAGTGAGGCTTTTAAAAGGCAATGAGGAGTTTTATATTTGATCCTAGAGGAAGTCAGTGTAGTTTGTGGAGTAGATAGTAAATAGTTGAGGCTACACTTTTTTGGCAGGTGAGTGGAAGATGGACTGGAGTGAGGAGAGGCTTGAAGCCAAGAATCCAATTAGGAGACCATTATAACTGGCAACAGATGAGACAAACTTCAGCTGGTGGGGTTTTTGTGCTCATTAAATTTGGTTGATTGGCTAATTATTCTTGTAGTCCTGAACAGATGACAACAATCATCCTTTCTCTGATTGTAACTCATTTCTTCAATTACATAGAATGAACCTTTAGAAGTTTTCTTGTTTTTCCTGCTCATTGTCTAGGGCATCGATATGTCTACTGATGAAGAGGATGCATTCCTAGGTTTGAGATCCAGCAGAAATCGTAAACAGAAAAAAAAATATTCATTCATTCATTTCTTCATGGGAACCACCAAAAAGTGCTGCTATAAATGGTGTAGATAGAGCCTTTTTTTTGTATATGGGGGGGGCAGTGGTCCTTGATCTTAGGTTGTATGACTAATGGTGGAATTTGTGACCCCAATTGGGATTTTCTTTTTCTTTTTCTTTTGGTTTTTGGAAAGCAATGGGGTTAAATGGCTTGCCCAAGATCACACAGTTAGGTAATTATTAAATATCTGAGGCCACATTTAAACTCAGGTTCTCCTGCCTCTAGGGCTGGTGCTGTACCCACTGAACCACCTAGCTGCCCCCAATTAGAATTTTCTTGGTAAAGATACTGGAGTAGTTTGCCATTCCTTCTCTAGTTTATTTTACAGATAAGGAAACTGAGGCAAACAAGATTAAGTGCTCAGTATCACATAACTGGTAAGTATCTGAGGCTGGATTTGAACTCAGGAAGATGAGTCTTTCTGACCCCAGGCCTGGCACTCTATCCATTTTGCCACCTATCACAACATCATATAAAATGATAGCTATTTCCTATCATACCCACCTCTCTGTTTATAGAAACTTCTCTTATAGCGCCCCATATCCTGCTTCCCTATGGGTCCCCAAAAACCTACCCTATATTTCAGAAATTTTGTAGGTTAGTTCCAATAAAACCCATGACTCACAAACTCTCATCACTATATTTCCTTTGACTCGCCAATATGTTAATTCAATGCAAAAGATATTTAGTTGAATATCAGTAAATTAAGTAACAAGAAACATCCTCCTGACAAGTAGAAGTGTACTGACCTGTTCATGATGAGGTGGGCTCTGCCAGTGCATTCTTAAAGGACAGAATGGTAAACAACAGTGGAGTTTGCTGAGGAAGGAAAGACAGCGAAGGAATCAGTGAGGATGAGTGAACATTTTTTTTGTAAATCCAATGAATTGATTTGTGTTTGTTTTGCAGAAATAATTGACCCTAAAACTGTACAACCTAGAAGAGAGATCCTAAGCCCTGCAATGAGGGAACCTATGGAAGCTTGGTCTATCTGAGGTCAAGCATATGATATTTGCCTTCTTTGTCCCCTTGAAAATTTGGCATGTCTAGGGAATTGAAAAAACAACTAATCTGAGGCTTTTTTTTTCAATGAATACACTGACAAGATATGAATTTTCCATCTTCTAATCATAAAGCGTGGAGAACATTATGAAGACACTTCTATCGATGGATGACAAGGGATAGAATATGTTCCTCCAAATGAATGTGTTCAGTACACTATGGAAAATCCAGTTTTGTTCTTTTTATCTTTTGAAATGGTATTTTTTTCTAATTACATGTAAAGATGGTTTTCTACATTGATTTTTTATAAAATTTTGAGTTCCAAGTTTTTCTTTCTCTCTTCCTTTCATTCCCCTCCTCTCAAGATGGCAAGCAATTTGATATAGGTAATACATGGGCAATCATGTAAACATATTTCCACATGTTGTGAAAGAAGAAACAGAACACAAGGGAAAAGTGACAAAAAACCAAAAATGAGAAAGCAGTGGTTCAATCTGCATACAGACTTCACTCTTTCTTTGTGTGTGGTTAGCATTTTCCATTTTTTAGAATTGTCTATTTCTGAGAAGCACTAAGTCTATCATAGCTGATCATTGTACAATGTTACTGTTATTGTGGGCAATGCTCTCCTGGTTCTGGTCATTTTACTCAGCATCAGTTCATGCAAGTCTTTCCAGTTTTTTTCTGAAATCTGCCTGCTCATCATTTCTTATGGCACAATTGTATTCCATTACAGTCATATACCACAACTTGTTCAGCCATTCCCTAGTTGATAGTCATCCCCTCAATTTCCAATTCTTTACCCCCTACATAAAGAGCTGCTATAAATATTTTTGTACATGTGAGTACTTTCCCCTTTTTTTATGATCTCTTTGGGATACAGACTTGGGAGCAGTATTGCTGGGTCAAAAGGATATACAGAGTTTCATTGTCCTTTGGCCATGGTTACAAATTGCTCACCAGAATTGTTGGATTAATTCATAACTTCATCAGCAGTGTATTAGTGTTCCAATTTTCCCTCACATTTTCTCCAACATCGATCATTTTCCCTTTCTGTCATATTAGCCAATCTGTCAGGTGTGAGTTGTTTTAATGTGAATTTCTCTAATCAACATTGATTTAGAGCATTTTTTCATAGGATTATAAATAGCTTTAACTTCTTAAATGTTTATCAGAAACAATGGCTGTAAAAATTGTTTCCCATAGTTCTGCTTTCCTTCTAATCTTGGCTGTATTGGTTTTGTTTGTGCAAAACTGCTTTAATTGAATGTAATAACAATTATCCATTTTACATTTAATAATGTTGGGTCTATCTCTTGTTTGATCATAAAGTCTTTCCTTTGGCAAAGATTTGACAGAAAAACTATTCTGTGCTCTCCTAATTTTTCTTATGCCATCATTCTATGTCTAAATCATGGATCTAGTTTGAGCTTATCTTAGTATAACTTGTGAGATCTTAGTCTATGCCTAGTTTCTGCCATACTATTTTCCAGTTTTCCCAGCATTTTTGTCAGCTTGAATTCTTAGCCCAGAAGCAGGAGTATTTGAGTTTATCAAACAGTAGATAACCATAGTCATTTATTATCCACCATTCTATTTCTTAGCTAGTACCAAATTGCTTTTTATAATATAGTTTTAGATCTAGTGCAAACAATCTTCTTTGATATTTTCTCCATCAATTCCCTTGATAGTCCTGACCAAATGGATTTCTTCCAAATGGATTTTATTATTTTTTCTAGCTCTATAACATATTAGTAGTTTGATATGGCACTAAAAATTTAGTAAATTAATTTACGTAGAATTGTTACTTTTGTTATATTGGTTTGGCCTACTCATGTGCAAATGATATTTTTCCAATTGCTTATCTCTGACTTCATGTCAAAAGCATTTTGCAATAGTGTCCATAAAGTTCTTAGTTTGTCATGGTGGGTAGAATCCCAAATATTTTATATTTTATATGGCCTATAGTCATTTTAAATGGAATTTCTATCTCATGCTGCTGGACTTTGTTGGTCATATATAGAAATGCTGATGATTTATATGGGTTTGCTTTATATCCTACAACTTTTGCTTAAGTTGTTAATAATTTCAAATAGTTTTTTTTAGTTGATTCTTCAGAATTCTCTAAATATACCGTAATATCATCTGCAAAGAGTGCTAATTTTGTTTCCTCATTGCCTATTCGAATTCTTTCAATTCCTTTTCTTTTCTTATTGCAGAAGCTAACATTTCTAGTACAATATTAAATAATAGTGGTGACAATGGGCATCCTTGTTTCATTCTTGATCTTATTGGCAAGGCTTCTAGCTTATCCCTATTACAAAGAATGTTTGTTTAGATAGATACTAGTTATTTTAAGAAAAGTTCCATTTATTCCTATCCTCTCTGTTTTTTTTAATTGGAATGGATGCCATATTTTGTCAAATGTGTTTTTCAGCATCTATTGAGATCATCATATGATTTTTGTTATTGATTTGGTTGATTATGAGATAGCTTCCTTAATATTGTACCACCCCTGCCTTCCTGTTATAAAATCCACCTGGTCATAGTATATTATCCTAGTGTTAAATTGCTATAATCTCTTTGTTAATATTTTATTGAAAAGTTTTTGCATCAATATTCATTAGGGAAATAATTGGTCTATAATTTCCTTTCTCTGTTTTGGCTCTTCCTGATTTAGATATCAGTACCATATCTGTTTCATAAAAGGAATTTGATAGGACTTCTTCTTTGCTTATTTTTTCAAATATAGTTTACATAGTATTAGAATTAATTGCTCTTGGGGTGGCTAGGTGGTGCAATGGATAGAGCACTGGCCCTGGAGTCAGGAGTACCTGAGTTCAAATCCTGCCTCAGACACTTAATAATTACCCAGCTGTGTGGCCTTGGACAAGCCACAACCCTGTTGCCTTGCAAAAAAGTAAAAAAGAATTAATTGCTCTTTAATTGTTTGGTAAAATTCACTTTTAAATCCATCTGGCCCTGGAGATTTTTTCATAGGGAATTTATGGATGACTTGTTCAATTTCTATTTCTAAAATGGGGTCAGCTTGTACTATTTTCTTTCTGAACTGATAGTTTTAGAATTTGGCTACAAAAATTCCCTGGAATTTTCATTTTGGGATCTCTTTCAGGAGGTGTTCAGTGGATTCTTTCAATGGTAATTTTATTCTCTGTTTCTAGGATATTAGTGCAATTTTCCTTGATAACTTCTTGAAAGATGATGTCCAGTAACTTTTTTTGATCATGGCTTACCAGTAGTCCAATAATCCTTTTTTTTTTTTTAGGTTTTTCTTTTGCAAGGCAATGGGGTTGCCCAAGGCCACACAAGTCCAATAATTCTTACATTATCTTTTCTGGTTCTGCTTTTTCAGGTCAGTTGTCTTTCCAATGTGATATTTTATCTTCTATTTTTTAATTCTTTTGATTTTGTTTGACTGATTCTTGATGTATTTTAGAGTCATTAGTTTCCACTTGCCCAATTCTAATTTTTTAAGGAATTATTTTCTTCTGTTAGCTTTTGTACATCCTTTTCCATTTAGCCAATTCTACTTTCAAAGGGGTTGTTTTCGTCAATGGATATTTTTTTTCCATTTGACCAATTCTATTTTTTATGGAGTTGTTTTCTTTGGTCAATTTTTATGTTCCCTTTTCCAAATTATTATCTTTTTTCATAATTCTCTTGCATAACTCTCATTTCTTTTCCCAATTTTTCTTCTACCTATCTTACTTGATTTTAAAAATTCTTTTTTTGAGGTCTTCCATAAGGCTTTTTTGGGCCTGAGACCAATTCACAATTCCCTTTGAGGCTTCACATATAAGCATTTTGACAGTGTTGTCTTCTGAGTTTGTATTTGGATCTTCCTTGAAACCATAGTAATTTTTTTTTATGTCAGAGATCTTTTTTGTGTTTTTTGTTCAATTTTTAAAGTTGAACTCTGCTCCTAGGGTACAGGGGGTACTGTCCCACTGTGCCAGGGAGTCTGGGGTTGGTGGCTAGCTCACTGTGTTAAGGTGACCTGGCTAGTTGGGTCTTTTGTGCTCTAGATTCCTTGGCTGGAGACCTCACAACTGGCCTGCTGTACCCTGGCCAGTTCTGTAAACTGAATCTGCACTGGAAAACTTTAGTTGCTGATTTTATGCTGTGGTTCAGTCTCCCACTGGCTTGCCCATGCACCACCTGCACTGGGCTCTATTTCCCTTTTATCCAAGTGAGACAGACCTATCTTGATGTCCTTCTAAGTTATCTTGGGCTTGAAAATTATTTCACTCTGGCTTCTTGTGGATTCTGTCACTCCAGAATTCCTTTAGAGGCTTGATTTAATGTATTTTTCAAGGGAAACTTCCTGGCTCTTTCCCTGCCCTCTTGGTTCTACCCCAATCCAGTTATTGTTCTACCCTGTTGTCGAGTGAAGTATCAATTGAAAAGAATTTTTTAAAAAGTATATGGTCAATTCAATTATCCTTTAACATGCTCACCAGAATATCCTCAGTCTCTCTAGACACCTTCTTGGGGTTGGATCAAATCAATCAATGGATTTTGTTGGAGAAGGGGAGGGGAGCATATGATCTTCCAAAAACTGTGGCATCATTTGTCAATAGCAATAACTATAAATCTATGAAATGTGGCTTCACTTCATGGGACCCGTCACAATCCTCTAAAAAACACTTTCTTCTGTTCCTATTCAAGTAGAGACCTCTTTAATATGGTGGTCAAGGAAGAAAAAGAAGGTGGTCAGTTTGAAAAGCCTTGTGTTTGCTATCCCATGTGTCCCCACCCTGGGATTCCTTCTTTAGAAAATATTTGTATATATATCCACATATGTGTGTGTATGCCCGTACATACAGGCATGTATATATGTAGATATATGTCTATAGACACACACACATACATGTATATTTGCAGATTATATATATACAGACATTTATGTATAAATGCAAATACATGTGCATATACAGATGTTTCTGTATATATATTGACCATGCTCACTGGGGCTACAATGCTTCAGGGGTAGCTAGGTGGCACAGTGGATAGAGCACCAGCCCTGGAGTCAGGAGGACCTGAGTTCAAATGTGACTTCAGACACTTAATAATTACCTAGCTGTGTGGCCTTGGGCAAGCTGCTTAACCTCATTTGCCTTGCAAAAACCTAAAAAAATAAAATCAATGTAAAAGTATGAATCCACTAACTTAAAAAAATATATCTTTTCCATATACATCCATATATAGTCTCCAGGAGGTTCCTGTAAATCCACCCGTGGCAGAGAGAATACACAAAAGGAGAATACATGACTAGGAAACGTATATGGAGAAGTTTATTACATAAGTCACTTGCTCTTCAAATTTTGCCTCTGGCAATGCCATCTGTGAAGCGATGTCTTCTTCTGGATCTCTCTTCTGAGTTAACTACTCTGCCATTCTCTATCTGCCACTTATGACCTATGTAGCCTTGATAAAGTTATTTAACTTCTCTGGTTTCCTCTACAAAGTGAATGGGTTGGACCAGAGAATCTCTAAGGATCTATTTAGCTTAGATCTGTGTTCCCACGATATTCTCCTGTAGGGGAAGGGGATTATTCCAACTCTTTAACTTATAGCTCTAGGGGTTATTTTGTCTCTTCTGTGATGCAGACTCCAAAAAAACTTTCTGGAGAAAATTTTAGACTTTTAAGGTATATCTTTTGAGTTCTTTTTTTTCCCCTACTGCCAGTGAGAGTCATTTGGTATAAATTTGTTTCTGAGTTATGATTTGAACATTCCTTTTAATTCCCATCATAGCCATGGATCAGACTCTGAATCCCTTCAAATTATCCTGGAGACTTAACTGAATAAATTTGCAAAGACTCTGGGTAGAATTATGATAAGGGGATTCGTTTCAACAGCACCAGCACCAGCACCTTGCTTTTTTTTTTAATTGCATGAAAAAAAATCAATTCAGAAACAAGACTGAAGAGACCCAAGTAGGGTTGGAATGGTGAACCTTTGTCCTATTTCAACAGTAACCAAAATTGCTCTATTTCCTATACAACAAAGAAAAATTGTTACGGAGAACTGACCAACACAGAACCTGCTCTCTTGTTCTGTGCAGAAGGAAGTACTGATTCATTGACTGTACTCTGGAACCAAGATTTCATTCTGTCTTTTAGTGTTGGTTTTATTCACATTATTTCAATCATTATGTACATTATTTTCTTGATTCTGTTTTCTACCCTTTGTATCAATCATCCTACAGTTCTCTGAATTCTTCATATTCAGCATTTTTTCATAGTACAATAATATTCTCTTTACAATCAGCTACCAAAATTTGTTCATGCATTCGCCAGTTTATTGTTTCAGTCTTTTGCCATCGTATTCTTGTGTGAATGTTTTGGAACATATGGAACCTTTCTTTCTGTCTTTGACCTCCTTGGAATATATGCCCAGTGGTGGTGATGGTGGTGGCAGGGGAGAAGGGATGGACAACATGTCACTTTGTGGAATGTTGGACTTTCTAAATATAATCTGAAATTATGTTCCAGGTTGTTAGAGTAATTTCATACCTCCAACAACAGTGTATTAGTGTGTCTGCCATTTCATAGCCCTTCCAACACTTTTCTGTTTTTTATCATCTTTCCAATGTGACAGGTGTGAAGCTAAACTTCAGAGTTATTTTAATAACATCTCTCTTATTAGTGAGTTGGCACAGTTTTCATATCATTGTTGATAGATTGAAATTCTTTTGATCTTTTGATCACTCATCTATTAGGGAATGGTGTACTGTCATATATTTGTGTCTTAAATGAATTTTTAAGAAACGCCGTCCTCTATAGAAAGAGAGAGACCCTGAATTCTTTAAGTCCTGGTCATGAATAACTGCTTTCTCCTCTGTTCCAATTGCCCTCCCACCATAACCCTCCCATCCTCAAGTTCCAAGGAGTACAATGCCACCAAGGCAAATTTTTCTGGCAGTGAGGTTTTCTTCCTCCAGTGATAGAAGTGTGGGCCAGATCACGGACTCCGAGGTGAAGCCTCTCCCTGCCTTAAACCACTTTTTGGCTTTTAGATGACCTCCCCCTCCTTTGGATCCATGTCAAGCCCCAACACACCTTCTGGCCTGAGCACAGGTAAGGATGACCAAACTCAGTTCAGTTCTTTTTCTAAGGGCAGAAATTATCATTGTAGGATAGCATGTCCCATTCAAACTGGTTTCCTTTGCCTTTCAGCACTCAAGGAGGTGAGCTCACTGGGGATGTCCACAATCCATAAATTTTCATTCAAATGATACTAATTTTAACTCAAATCATGTGGGCCAGATCATGCTCCCACTGATCCTGCTGAAAAACAGCTCCTCACCTTGTTACAAGGGTACTGCTATGGGGCCAACATCAGGAGTTCCAAGGGGTTCTTCCAAATGACAGCAAGAAGGTGCCAGGCCATTGAAATTTAGCAACATCTAAGTAGGAGTTGAAAAGTCGAATTCTATCACCCAGGATCAGCTCATTATTTGTGATACTAGATAAAAGTACACACACACACACACACACACACACACACACATACACATACATGTACACAACTTTTCAAAATTAATTGGAATTAACTAAGCTGAATTTCCAGAGGTTCATAGATTTAAAATTCTAAATTCAGAAAATAACTAAGAGAGCATTTGACCCAATCTCCTTAACATACAAATGAGAATGTCGAAGTCCAGGGAGGTCAGATTTTCCAAAGGCTCAGGGGCTTATTTGGATTTTTTCTGTAAATGCAATGTAGAGAGGCAGCAATGGTGAAGGGAATGGCTAGCAGACGTCAGAATCAGGAAAGCTTTGGTTCAAGAACTGAGGATATGCCAATGAAGTGGAATATATTGTACCATAAGAAATGAAAAGGACGGTTACAGAGAAAACAAAGGAGAGCAGGGGGCAATGATCCACCTGATGATTCAGGATGAAGCAACATAATCTTCTCATAACTGAGAGGTGATGGGCTCAAGATCTGGAAAGATAAACTTTTGGGGTATGTCCAATGTGGGAATTTGATTTGTTTGACAATAAAATATATTTATTATGAGACATGGGTAGGGGACATAAGAGAAAGTGCATACACGTTAATTAAAAATAAAACAAATTAAAAAAGTAAATTTTGAATTATTTTAACACAAACATGACAGACAACTCATTCAAGGGGAGTCTTTAAGTTAATATTTTGTGCTACCAAATCAAAATGTTTTAGTCAATAATCCCAATAAGCACAGTGTAATTCTCTGGATCTTTCAATTAATTATGTGTGACTAAAATTGTGGTGAATGTTTGCAATTTCTGCCTGTTCCTTCTTGACCCTTCACCATAGGATTATAACCCTAGAAGTGGAAGGGACTTTTGAGGTCTTCTAGTCCAAGTCCCTAATTTTGCAGTTGAGAAAGCCTAGACTCAGAGAGATCAAGTGTCTTGCCTAGAGTCATGTGGACAGTAAGTATCAGGGTTGGGATTTGAACCCAGGTCCTTAGGATGTTCTTGATGCATATATGTATTGGTTTTAAAAAAAAACTTTTGCAGAGATAGGAAAGAAGGAATGTGAGTACATAGTTATTGATCCTTTCTGTCGTCTTCTTTTACTTCATATGTTTTCTAAGCAATTAGGATTCACTTCTTTGAGCTATCTCTCCTTTAAGCTTTATCAACTTCATCTCTGACATTTTCTGAGAATACCTGGTGTGTAGTCCAGCTTCCTAATTTTGTTTTCTTTAGAATCATTTCTATTTCATCACAACAAACATATTAGAGCCTATGATGTTAGAGCCCAGATGTTGCAGTTCCACTATCACTGATGAAGAAAAGAGTTTGCCAGAGGAATTTTTACAGATCTGTTCCACTTTTGTCTTTTTGTTGTCATTTTTCCAGTTATATCCTTAAATGTCCATGGGATGTAATTAGGTCTCAAGAGGCTTCCTGTAAACTTGTCTTTCCCCTCTAGTGTTTCTCACTATTTTATGAGGTAATACTTTGCAAAATCTCCCACTATCCTCTTTTGTGAGATTTTACAAACAAGTTTATATTCTAAACCAATGCTGACCTTGGCTGCCATCTCTCACCACTTGGCAAGGAGATTAAATGTTTCATTCTGAGGTGATGTCTAGGCCCTTTTAATCTCGTCATTATGGGGTTTGATTTATATTGGCTAAACTTTCTTAGGAAGTAATGATACTCTGTGTTGATGTCTGTTCTTTTACTCATTTCCATTTTATAGGGTCAACTATTGTTTAAATAGGTCAAGCTGGAGTTATTTCAATTGCACATCATGTTTGTCTTCTCATTTTCTTCTTTCTTACAATTTGGTATTGATTTTGATCTTTTGGTATTTCAGTTGTAGAGAGCAAATTGATTCAAAAATAACTCCTATACTAGAAATGAGTAATGTCCTGTCTTTTAAAATATATTCAGTATAATTTTTGGTGATTTTTTTTGACTCTCTTCCTGGAAAAAAAATTAGACAATATAAGTGTAAGGTTTCTGGAAAGTCTATAAGCCTTTGACCTCTTTCTTCTTTTACTCATGAGCTATGTTTTCCTACTTTTGGGAGGTCATTCTCCCCTCTGCCTTTCTTTATAATGAAGTTAAGATCAGTAGAAAATGGACTTGTCAATTTATTTCTATAGGGAACTTCTAAATCAAGAAATTCCCTGTACTAACTCAGATCAGTACCTCATGACAACTTACAGTCTTGGACTGTAAAAAATGACTGCTTCAATGACCTTTTCAAAGTCACAAAGTCATTATTTGTCAGAGTCAGGATTTGAATCCAGTTCTTTTTGATTGCAAAGTCATCTAGCCATTAAGCTAAGTTGTCATTCTTTTTTTTAAAATTTTTTTTTGTTTAAGGGGTAATGGGGTTAAAGTGACTCTCCCAAGGTCACACAGCTAAGTAATTATTAAGTGTCTGAGGTTGAATTTGAACTCAGGTCCTCCTGACTTCAGGGCTGGTGCTCAGTCTACTACGCCACCTAGCTGCCCCCAAGTTGTCATTCTTTTTTTTTAAAAGATTTTATTTTGAGTTTTACAATTTTTCCCCTAATCTCACTCCGCCCCCCCCCCCCCCACAGAAGGCAATTTGCCAGTCTTTGCATTGTTTCCATGGTATACATTGATCCAAATGGAATGTGATGAGAGAGAAATCATATCCTTAAGGAAGAAACATAAAGTATAAGAGATAGTAAGATCAGACAATAAGATATCAGGTTTTTTCTAAATCTTTTCTAAATTAAAGGTAATAGTCCTTGGTCTTTGTTCAAACTCTACAATTCTTTCTCTGGATACAGATGGTATTCTCCATTGCAGACAGCCCCAAATTCCAAGTTGTCATTCTTAAACCAATATTCCTATGTATTAAAATATACTTGAATAAGTAGGAGCACCATGGCTTAATCAACATAAAGAAGTCCCAGTGTGAAAACTCCCTCCACCCACAGTTTGCAATCTGTCTATAATTTAATAGGTGATGCTTGGAGAGTTTCCTGAGGCACATAGAGATTAATGAGTTGATCAGAGTCCCACAGATAGTAATTATCATAAACAGGATTTGAACCAGGTTTTCCTGACTTGAAGTTCCGACATTCTGAGTCATAATGCTCCTCACTGAAATGTTTATTTGTAAGATATATTTATGTGTGTGTGTATTTGCTGTCCAATACAGAGATGTAGCTAGCTGAAGAGTGAAAGGAATAGATATAATCTGGGATTTATATTTGTAGAGGAAGACAATGAAGACTAGTAGCCTAGCAGGAGGAGGGGCACAAACCAGACCCTGAAGCTAGGAAATCTCATCTGTTTCCAAGAGGGTTATCAGGCAAGATTTAGAGCTAGAAATAACTCTAAATTATTTTTATCCTAGGGGGTCTGAGTTTGGGTTCAGGACAAAAGCCAGTTTTTGATTGTTTCCAGGGGGAGACTAAGCTCTTACCTTACACGGCTAACAGCCCCTTCTCAACAAAAACTAGTAAAACAAGACAATCACAAATCGCTAGCAAATCTTTTTATCAAAAGAACAAGTGGAAATTAGAGAAACAAGACTAGAATGCATCAAAGAATACATAAGAATAAATGGACTCTTTTTTTAGCTTTTTGCAAGGAAAATGGAGTTAAGTGGCTTGCTCAAGGCCACACAGCTCGGTAATTATTAAGTGTTGGATTTGAACTCAGATACTCCTGACTTCAGGGCCGGTGCTGTATCCATTGTGCCACCTGGCAGCCCCCAATAAATGGACTCGTTAGCTAGAAGTTAAGATCTTAGTTCAAATCAGGAATGAAAACAATGGCAATGAGTAGGAGTTTACTTCCTCTAGGACTGTAAGCTCTGGAAGTCAAGGACATAAGGAAGGCTGACCTCCCTGATGTGTCTGCAGTTCCAGATTTCCATTCCGCCTTTCATGCCTTATTCTCACTTTTAGCTCCTTGGGAGCTTCAATAATATTTTTAGTTACTCAATTTCCCTTTTTATTTTTACTGATTGTCATTTACATTGATATAATCTTTGCTAATATTGTTCATTTGAAATCATTTGCAAGGGGTAGGTAGATTCTGATCCAATTACTAATATAAAATGCAAAGTTGAAGAGCCTTAGCCAACTGGCAAATTCTATGATCAGGGTTCCATTATTGGCGGGGGAAGACCAAAGTGAGATGGACCATCTATTCTGTAGAGCTCATGCATCCTAAACTGTATTGTAATCCACAGAGTAGAAGAAAGTAGTCTATGACATGGAAAGGAGCTGCCAACCTAGGTCATTGGTACAAGTAAATGATGTAGTTTTAAGCCCTGATTGAGTGTGAGTAGTCACAGGATGAAGGCTGGGAGACAAACAAACAAAAAGTATGACCTTGAATTCTCTTAAGGGTATAACTGATAAAGGAATGACAGAAAATGGGGCTTGACAACAGAGAAGTATATTGATCCTCTGTCTTACACAGAGTACAAAGTAGTAGTACCATTCAAAGCCTACTGATATATGCTTATAAGCATCCTCCATGGTGATTTTAGAGATCCCGTTGAGGGGAAAACCTCCAATCTGGTGTCACATAGGTTTCAATAGCCCTGGAGACTAAACCTGAAAGTCTCTTGAATCCTCATCCTTCTTGTGGCTGAGTTATTTGACACTGTTGACTGTCCTCTTCATCTTGGGTATCCTAATCTGTCTGAGCTGTCTGATTCTCTTCCTCTTTACTTGTCTAACCACCTAATTTGATGGTTTGTTATCCCTTAACAGTGGGTGTTCTGAGAATCTAACACCCACTTAGCCCCTTCTCATTAAAAGTCAGTTAAACAACAATCACAAATAGCTAGTAAACCTTTTTATCAAAGAAAGAAGTGGAAATTAGAGAAATAAGACTAGAAAACATCAAAGAATTCAAGAATAAATGAATCTCCTCTCTGTCTCTGTCTCTCTCTCTCTCTCTCTCTCTCTTTATTCTCCCCTTCGAGTTAGGCATCCTCCAGACTTAATTGGTTTTTGTTGTTTTCAGTTGTGTCCGACTTTTTCTGATCTCAGTTTTTGGATTTTATTGGCATTGCCACTTCCTTCTCTAGTCCATTCATTCTATAGATTAGAAAACTGAAGTACACAGGCTAAAGTGACATTAAGTGGATTGGAATGCATGAAGATGAGCTAAGCCTGATTCCAAGTCTCGTACTCTACTCAATGCGCTACCTAGCTGACTTCTTTATTGGCTTAGGGGACCAGATTCTCAAGCTCTGGACATTTTCTGGTTGCCAGAGTCCAAACCAGTCATGAGTCAAGGGCTTCCTGATACTTGGCTGGTAGACAGCCATGAACAATTCAGAGGCCAGGGAAAGTCTGTCAAGCCGGGATGTGAATCAACTCACTCCCTCTGTGTCCTCATTTCATATCCTTTTTTGAATATTCTTCCCTTGTTGTGGTTAAGTAAATGCCTTTTCTGAGCTGCCTGAATGGCCCACAGGGTTTCATTTTGTTCCAATTCTGTGTGATTTCTGGGAGGGGGGAGTAGTTTCAAATTATTTTCTAGAATGGCTATACCAACTCCACCAACAATGCACAGGTAAACCTGTTTTCTCACAGCCCCTCAGTTTCCCACAAGCAATTGTTCTAGGCTGGGCATGTCTCAGGTTGGTTCCTGACAGTATCAGTATAATATTAGAGTGAAAAGAGACATTAGTAAGCTCTTCAAGAGTTAACAAATGATTTACTTAGTTATAGGAGGGAGAAGATGTTCAACAAGGACATGTTTGGAGGACATCAAGAGTTGATTGTGAGAAATAAAATTTTCTGTGTCTGAATTGACCATATTACTGTATTCCACTGACCATAAATAAGACAACTAGCTCCTTATGGCTGATTTGTACTCAGGTAACTAGGAAGTGTTGACAGCAACAATCATTTCAGTTTTGAGGATGGTTTTGATGATTTTTTAATATGTTAACTTTCTAAATTACATATAAAAATTTTTATATCTACTATTCTTTTTAAAATGTAATATTTTATTATTCCCACACACACACATATATATATATATATATAAGATTAATTTTTATTATTTGTTTTCTAAAATTCTGGGTTCCAAATTCTTTCACTCCCTCCCTTTACTCCCCCCTCATTGAGAAGGAAAGAAATTTTATATAGGTCATACATACACATGTACAGTCATGTGAAACATATTTCCATATTAGTAATTTTGTGAAAGAAAACAAAGAACCAAAAAAAAACCCAAAAGAAAAATAAAGTTTTAAAAATTCTTCTTTGATTTACATTCAGATTTCATCAGTTCTTTCTCTGGAGGAGGATAGCATTTTCATTATAAGTCCTTTAGAAAATATCTTGCTGAGAATAGCTAAGTCATTCTCATTTGGTCACTGTAAAATATTGCTGTCGCTGTGCACACTGTTCTGGTTCTGATCACTTCACTCAGCATCAGTGTACATAAGTCTTTCCAGGTGTTTCTCAGAGATCCTGCTTATCATTTTCTTAGCATTTTTGATGGATCATAATGACATAGTACAACTTGTTCAACCATTCCTCAATTAATGGGCATCTCTTCAACTTCCAATTCTTTATTTCCATAAAAAGGGCTGCTGCAAATATTTCTGCACATGTGGGTTTTTCTTGTTTTTGTTTGCTTATCTCTTTGTGGTACAGATGTAGTAGTGATATTGCTGAATCAAAGGATATACAGTCTTGTAGTCCTTTAGTTATAGTCCCAAATTTTTCTCCAGAATGGTTGAATAAGTTCACAACTCTTTGAACGATGTATTAGTGTCTCAGTTTTTCCATATTCCCTCCAACATTTATTTTGTCCCTTTTCTGTTATGGTAGCTAATCTGATGGATGTGGGGTGGTATCTCAGAGTTTTTTTTTCCTTCCTTCCTCATGTTTTTTTTCTTTCCCATTAGTTCTAATTCCTTTTTCACAACATGACAAATGTGTAAATATGTTAAACATGAAAATACATGCACAAATTTTACTAGATTGTTTGCACTATGAGGAAGGGAGAGGGAAGGGAGGGTGGTAGAAAAATGTGGAATTCATAAATTTGCAAATGGATGAATGTTGAAAAACTACCATTGCATACAATAAAATAAAATTTAAATTAATAATGCCAAAAAACATTTAAGAAACAAAGTATCAAGTAAAGCAAAAAAAAAAAGAGGACAGTCAAAACTTTTATTCACTTCTGGTTTTTCATCAGAAAAGTTGGAAAGTCCTCTACATCATTGAATATCTATTTTCCCTCCCATGAAGGATAATACTGCTTTGCTGGGGAGGGGAAGTAATTCTTGGTTGTAATACTATCTCTTTGCCTTCTGGAATATCATATTCCAAACCCTTTAATTCTTTAACATTGATGTTGCTAAATCTTGGATTATCCTGATTGTGGCTCCATGTCATTTGAATCGTTTCTTTCTGGCTACTTGAAATACTTTCTACTTGATCATAGAACTCTGGAATTTGGCTATAATATTACTGAGAATATTCATTTGGGCATCTTACATTCATTAACTATAGTGCCAAGATGCAGTAATATTGCTTTTCTCCATTATAGTAAATAACTTCCACTAACAGTTGTAGATATATTTCACACATACATCTAAATATACAAGGATAATTTTAGCTGATCTGCTACATACATACTTCACTTCAGAAGTGGTTTAACAAATGAACTTTCTGTGACACTCCATGAAAATAAATTGTCAACCCCCATGCAAGTAGCAGGAAGCACTTTGTTCAAGATATCAAATTAGGCATCTCTTTCAGGAGGTGATTGGTGGGTTCTTCTAATTTATCCTCTTCTTCTAGGATAGCAGACAATTTTCCTTGATAATTTGAAAGATGCTGTCTGGGCTCTCTCTCTCTCTCTTTTAATCATTTTCAGGTAATTCAGTAATTCTTAAATTATCTCTTCTGGTTCTAATCTCCAAGTCAGTTTTTCAATGACAGATTTTACATTTTCTTCATTTTTTTTTTTTTGCAAGGAAATGGGTTTAAGTGGCTTGCCCAAGGCCACACAGCTAAGTAATTATTAAGTGTCTGAAGCCAGATTTGAACTCAGGTACTCCTGAGTCCAGGGCTGGTGCTCTATCCACTGTGCCACCTAGCTGCCCCTTTTTTCCATTTTTTTTAAAAAATTCTTTTGATTAATTAAAACAACTGAGGTTTTTGGCTAAGATGACAAAACAGGAAAACAATCGATGTTCGAGTGGTTGTGGGAGGATTGGGACATTGTTGCACCTTTGGTGTAGTTGTGAACTGATCCAACCATACTGGAGAGTAAGCTGGAACTATGCCCAAAGAACAACAAAACTGATCCTACCTTTTGATGCAGCAACACCAATACTAGGACTATATCCAGAAGGAATCATAAAAAATGGGCAAAGTTTCTCATGTTCCAAAATATTCATAGTAGCCCTTTTTGTAGTGGCAAAGAATTGGAAATTGAGGAATACCCAAACTGGGGAATGGTTGAAGAAACTGTGATATATGAATATGATGGAATACTATTGTTCTATAAGAAACCATGAATGGTCAGACTCTAGAGAAGCAAGGAATGAATTGTAAGAACTGAGGCTGAGTGAAGGGAGCAGAACCAAAAGAACATTGGTCCACATTAACAACAACATTGTGAGTTGATCAGCCTTGATGGACACAGCTCTTCTCAGCAGTTCAGAGAGCTAGGATAACCCTAGGAGACTGGTTATGGACAATGCTATTCCCATCAAAAGGAAGAAATGAAACAAAACAAAATCCCCCAAACCTTACAGAATCTGAATGAACACTACATTCATTTTTTTAAAATATCTCTTTTGATTTTTTTGTTTCTTGATGTCTCATGGAGTCATTAGCTCCTACTTGCCTAATTTTAATTTTTTAAGGAATTATGTTCTTCAGTGAGTGTTTGTACCTCCTTTTCCATTTAGGTAATTTTACTTTTTAAATTCTACTTTTCTTCAATTAATTTTTATAAATTTTCCCCCTGTTTGGCCAATTCTGCTTTTTTAAAGGAGCTCTTCTCTTCAGTGGATTCTCTTTTAGTGCTTTTTGGCTTATTTTATTTTTAAGGTACTGTTTTCTTTGGCATTCTTTGTTCCTCCTTTCCAAGTAGTTGACTATTTTGCCATCATTTTCTTGCATTATTCTCAATTGTTTTCTCAACTTTTCCTCTACCTGTCTTATTTGATTTTGAAAATTCTTTTTGAAGAACTTCCTGGAATTCTTTGTGGACCTGAGGCCAATTCACATTTTTCTGTGAGGCTTTGGATGTAGCAGTTTTGACTTCGTTATCTACTTCTGAGTATGTTTTTGGTCTTTCCTTATCAATGAAGTAACTTTCTTTGGTCAAAAATTTTTTGTTCTTTTTTGCTATTTTTTTCTAACATTTCTTCTTGACTTTCAACTTTGTGTTAAAGCTGGACTCTGCTCCTGGGGTGGAAAGGGCATTATCTGGGCTTTTGTGCAGCTGTTTTTGAGCTATTTGCGTGTAGTTACTTTCTGGGAGTCTAGGGAAGTTGGGAACATTTTTCAGCCAAGGGCCATTTGAATAATTATAATATCATTTGAGGACTATATTTGGCCAATATTTAATTCACCCCTAAGAAACTACTAGATTTATTGAATTTCAAATCCCACCGGCACAACTACAGCCCCTGGGTTGGAGGGTCCTCACCCCTCTAAAGAGAGCTGTATTTACTACTTTTCCGACCTGTACTTTATTCTGTGAATAACTGCAAGAACATTTTCCACCCTAGAACTGTGACTAGGGTCCTCTACTCTGTAGCTGCAATCTTCTGTGTGTTAGCCCTCCTCCTTGCCTTGGGACTGGGTCTCAGGACTGGGACCTGGATATGCATATGGGTAATGCAGCAGAGCCTTGTATCCAGGGTCAGACAAGGGACCCCATAACCTCTTTCTGACCAGTTGTCCACCCCTTGTCATCTCTGAGCTGAGACCACTGGAAGCCACTATTGCTGATAATTCATTTGCCCCTAAGAACTGCTGCTCCCTTGCCAGGGCACTATCTGCATTGGATTATGCTACACTCTCATCCCAATGTGCCAGATCTTTCCTACTGACCTAAGTTACCTTGAGCTGGAAAATTATTATGCTATCTTTTTGTGGGTTCTACTGCTCCAGAATTCCTTTTGAGGCATTTTTTAAAAATTGTTTGGAAGAGAAGTTGGGGAAGCTTGGGTA